>NC_136267.1:3960317-4200317 GCF_964187855.1 Myxine glutinosa | reverse complement strand
ACACTCCATGTGTTCCACACTCCATGTATTTCACACAACAATTCTCCATACACCTGTTGTTGCACACCTGTGCAATCACACCTGGTGCCACCTGCACCCTCCTTCCATCCTGGACCATTTGGTCAACACAACACTCATCACCATCACTCACTCAAACACTGCTCCATACACCTGTTCAGTTGCACACCTGTGCAATCACACCTGTTCCTTACACATGGCATCATCTAAACTACCTGTTGCCCTGCTAACTTAGTGCTCCCCGTCTTCCCTTTAAACTAAGCACATACCACGTCATTATCCTCCACTCTAATCTATCTGCGTCCCCACTACAGGTATCATTGTCACTACCTAACCTTACCGTTACCTAAGGTCATCTTCTCGAGATCCGTATCATTATATCCTAACCCTCCCGGGCTAGTTTTCACTGCCATAAACCCCATAACTCTAGTGCTCCTTTGCCCCCGCTGTGAGAGATGGCAGAGTTGCCATCCCACCACATCGGGTATCTTCCACTACCAATTTTGCACATCAAATTTCAGCCAATTAAAAATTTGCCAATCACTACCAATCGTCTGCCAATCCTCACTCTGCCAATCATAAAATTTTGTTTTTCTAATTTTGGGGCCAAAACACTATCATCATCATCAGTCTTCTCACTAGTGCCTCTCGGTGCGCCAATTCACTTCTAAAGCTCGGCTTCGTAAAGCCGAGCAATTAATGCGGGTTGTTTGGTGCCGGCGGCTGGATACGTCCGGCACTCGGTGCAGGGAAGGAGGTTTACCCGGGCCGAGATCCCACCCACCACCTTGGCACGGTGCCATCCAATGGCCCGATCTCGACCTGCCGGAACGCCTCAGCAAAAAAGGGTCGCCATGACGACCCTTCCTATCGGGCTGCCCGCTCCGCCTAGTGGAGCACGGACGCGGCCGTTCAGAGCGAGGCCCAGCGTGGATCGCGTATGGCGGTTCTTTCGAAACTGCCATGGTTCGGCTCCCCGCTGGTCCTCGCGGCACGCGAAGCTGCTCGGCGCGCACCGAGGGTCCGATTCGGCTATAAGTCGCTCTAACCGCTAACCCGGTTACCGTCGATGCTTCACCTGCATGCTCACACGCATACGCTACCCCTTTCACCCTCACCGAGCTCGGTGCTCCAGCGCCGCCCGTACACCCCGCGTACTTCGCTATTGCACTCGTTCTTTCGCTCACAGACTTGGTCACACACCTGACCACCGCACACCTTTGCACACACTCGTTCGCACACCTCACCAACACACCTCTTCACGCCCCCTTCTCGGTCACCTCCTCTGTGACAACCACAGGTGTGCTCTCACTTGCACACCCAACCACGTGCCTCACTACCAACTCCAGCGTGCATTCCCATACGCGTTCTACCATTCCAGGTGTGCATCCTTCCATTCCAGGTGTACATCCTCGCTCACCTGCCACAACCAACTCACGCTGCGTGTCACTCTTACTACTCTCACCTCCACACTCGGTCGCGCACTCACCCTTACTCTCGACAGCGTACTCTTTCCTCATGCACCCGTCCGTTACACACCTTTCTCGCGCATCCTCTTGCGCACACTCTCTCGTTACACCCTCTGTAACACTCACCACAGGCGTGCATTCTCCCTTACTCTTGACAGCGTACTCTTTCCCCATGCACCCGTCCGTTACACACCTTTCTCGCGCATCCTCTTGCGCACACTCTCTCGTTACACCCTCTGTAACACTCACCACAGGTGTACACTCTCTCGTTACATCCTCTGTAACACTCCTCACTACGCGCTTCCATGTGCTCCCTCGCACACGCGCTACGACCAACTCACTCTCGACAGCACACTCACTCCTCGGCGCGCACTTTTTCCTCACACACCCCAGAGTCGGACATTCTCACACACCTCCTCTCTCGTACTCCGTACCTGTCGCACACTTCACCAACAGCCTCTCACGAACACCCGGATCCAAATCAACCCCCAAGCCGACTGAAGCTCCCCTCACATCATATACATTTCCACGTATATCGCCACTCACCTTGGCACCTCGTCTCCGCACCTCCTTCGCCAACTGCAAACTCTTTATTTCGTTAGTGAGCACATAATCACGATTTGAGCACCGACCTTGTACATAATCCATCACCTCCTCCTGTATTTCTCTCTTAGTTTCTGTCCGTCTCTTCTTAATTTCACTCACCCCCTCTTCCACCACCTTTAACTTTTGCTTCACCTCTTTTATCTCCCGGTGCGTCTCCTCAATCTCGTCCTCTAAGGCTACCTTGACCGTCTATGTGCGTCCTCACCTCCCGGTCCTTCGTCTCCATTACTTCTGTCACCTCGTCCAACCTCGTTGTCAGTCCCTCACGTACCATCTGACATTGCCTCTGTGTCGCTATTAAGTCATTTTTAATGTCGTTTTGTGTCGCTTTTAACCCTCCTAGTACCGCAGTGTTCCTTTGAACCTGCTCCACTAACTCCGTCTGTCCCACCGTCAGCTGTTCCACCTCCTCCGTCAGGTCCTCTATGCCCCCTTGTAACTTTGCTGTCCCATTTCTCACCTCTTTCTCCATACGCTTTTCACCTCGCTTTACCTCCTCGCGTACCACCGAGACCTCCTCGCTTACACCTCGGCGTATCTCCTCTTTCATCTCCTCCATCTCCTTAGTAGATGCCACCCTTATCTGTCCCAATTCATCCCTCTGAGCATCCAATTTACCTTCTAACCCGATTTTCACCTCCTCTATCTGGTTCCCCATCTGTTTGATTTCCTGGGCGGATTGCTCCCCTATTGCCCGCAATTTGTCTTCCATCCTATTTTCTAGCCCCGTTAACCCATTTTTCACCCCCTCTATCTGATTCTCCTGGGCAGCCATTCTATTTTCCACCCCCGTTAACCCATGTTTCACCCCTTCTATCCCATTGTCTAACCCCTCAAATTTCTTGTCTAACCCCTCAAATTTCTTGTCTAACTTCCCAATTTGGGCACTGGTACCCCTCACTTCGTCCCTCATTACCCCCATCATTCTGTTTTCCATTTTTTTACTATCAGCCCTCGCTTCGTCCCTCATTTCTTTCATTTCCCTACTTCTTTTTTCGTTGTCGCACTTCGACTCCGCCATATATTCGCCGAACCGTGCCATGAACTGCTGCATGTCAAACGGCTGCATGTTAAAGCCCGCTGATACAGCGGGCTCGGCTACCGCACGCTCGTACGAGGCGCCATTCTGCGCCTCCCCAACCACGTGCGCGAGAGCGCCATCTTGCGCGCCTGAAGCCTCGTGCGCGAGGGCGCTATTTTGCGCGCCTGAAACCTCCTCAACCACCTCCTCATTGTTCTCCTCCCTCTGATCCTGGGTTACTCCTAACCCCTCCTCTAGTTCACCCACCTGCATCCGATCGCCTTGACTAGCCATGGCGCGATTTCAAAGTTCGGGTTTTTCTTTAAAACAAACCAAATTTCGGCCGCTCCAAATTTTGACCAAATTTTTTTTTTAGATGTTTTAAAAATTTGGTTCGGGCCTCGTATCTCACACCCAGACACCAATTGTTACTGCCAATTGTACAATTGGTGTTCCAAAATTTGGGCTAAATAAATTTAGTCCCAGGTCCGAATCCGACACTCCTGACACCAATTGTTACGGCCCGCGGATAAGATGTTGTGTTTGCCGAGCGGATGGCCCCGCGGTCGTACAGTTACCCCGACTAACCCGATTCCCGAACGTTGGCCGGATCGCGCCACAGATATTCAAAAGGGAAAAGACTATGGCGACACGGATGTGAAGAAGAAGCAGACAAAAAGGTTGGAAATACGAATATAATTTATTTGCTATTTACAGGCTCAAAAAAACCAAGGAGAAGGAAAGATAATAAAATAATATACAGAAGATATTAGAGACACAGTGCAAATTCCTTATACAAGCTTAATTAAATACCCAGGACAGAACAAACAAAACAAACTCACGTACACAAGAGGAGTGGAAAGGCAGGAGGTGGATGGCTGGAGGGAGAGGAAGGTCCAAGGGATCGGCACGATCGGCGCGTTTAGCAGCCACCGTTCCTTCGCGGCCCTGCTCAAAACTGCCGTCCAGGCCCCAAGCGGCTGTTGTTGCTGCTGTGGCCGCCGCTGCTGCTGCTGTTGTCTGCTGCTGCGGCGGTGGACGTCGCGCGCTTTTCCAGGACTACAACAGGCTTCTTGCTGTTAACTACTGCTCAGTCCAACCTTGGCGAGCAAGGCGACGAATAGCAGGCTTTGTGCTTTCCGGGATGTCCTCTCCTTGGATGTTCTCTATGTTCTCTTTCTTGGTCCAACCACTCTTTCTCTCTCTTGGTCCAATCACTCCTCACCACCGACCACTCTTTCTCTCTCTTGGTCCAATCACTCCTCACCACCGACCACTCTCGACCACTCAACGCTACCACCTTGCTTCTTGCGCGCGCGCCTTTATAACGCCTCCGGCGATCAAGCCGCCGGCCTTCAGGACACGCCCATCGGTGTGCTCACCTCGGCCCTGGTTGGTCGCGCGACCCTCTGGCTCCGCCCTTGATGACGACGGGCGGGCGCGCCCTTCTCCCCCGACCCGAGCACATGTTCAATGGTGGTTTTGGAGGGGATGTAATTGGCAATCGAGGCTTGGCAATGATGAAAGGGGGGTGTGAAAGGAATCTACTCTATTTCACTTGGTGCAATGGAGTGTCATCTTAATGGGAGACAAGGCCTTACCCTAATACACATAATAAAGATATAACTATCGAACAGGGGTATTCTATGATTGGCTGACGTGTATGCTTTATGGACTAATTATGGGACGCCCTTTGACCTTTACACTACGGAGGTATTTACAAGGAATCATTACATTTTACAGAGGGTGATATTTACAACAATTTACTATACAATACAACACAATAAAAAAACACAATCCTCATTTCCGCAACTATATATATATATATATATATATATATATATATATATATATATATATATATATATTCACCTTCTGCATGGTTTTTTCCCTCCACATTCCCTCTTCCATCCTTAAACTTTTTCTGGGGGCTCACATCATAGCGATCGCCAACAACACGTACAATCTGGGAGTCCTTTGTTCTAATGCGCAAAATCGTTGAGATATTTCACAGATAGCTCCTCAAATTTAAGACTGCCAAGTTTGTAATATCGCTGAACGAAGGCCGTTAGATCAATGAAAAAGCCCATCTTTGACCCCACAGCTGGCAGTTCCTCAAGTTCCTTCCATTGAGGTCCCATTGTGGCTTTAAGCATTGTGGAATAATCAGACTGGTGATGTGTTTCCTTTCCTCATTGGGAAGCCAGGTGGATGTAGCTTGTTTGGAGTAAAGAGTGAATTTGTATATTGAGCTCTCATGGGAAATGGCATCAACTTTCTCCTTACCTTGGCTCTCATCAAAATAGAGGCTGTGGACTACGGAACTCTCTTCAATGTACAGGTGTTTAATTTGCTGGAGTGTCGATTTCTTCTTTGTCTTTTCCAAAAATGTTTTTGGTTTTACTGGGTCAACCTTTTCAGAGTCTGCTTGCTTTGCTCTGGCAAGTGCATCCTGCTTTGCTCTGGCAAGTGCATCCTGCTTTGCTTCCATCAGCTTGGCCTGTTGCGATGTTCACAATGTCATCATTCGAATGGACAAAGGGATTTATCATCTTTTCCTTCACAACAGTCCTGATGTTTTGCACATGTAGATCCCTCTCGGAAGTGCTCGCTTCACCCGTTCGCTGGGGATCCAACACACACACACACACACACACACACACACACACACACACACACACACACACACACACACACACACACACACACACAGTGTTTTCTCAGATGTTGCTGTATTAACGTGTTTTCTTTGTCAACATTTGCTATTGGTTACATCATGTAGGTTGTGCAGAACTACTATTGCGAAACAAACTCGATTTTTGCCAATTTTGTGATTCTGCTCATCGACACCAAGTGGTTATCCCTAAAACCTGTGGACCCATCCAACATTCTTTGATTATTAAAACCTTTGTCATATAGTAATTTTATGTTTGCGTAATTTTGATTACTTTATGTTCATTGGCTTGCTTACAGCAAGGCTATTTCTACCCAAGACCCCTATAGTTTCACCTACCTCTTCTGAGCATGAACTTTTGACCTCTAAACCTGCACGAAGTGACCGCATCAAATAATTTCCCTTCCAACTTGTGGCCCTAAACCCTTTATAATGATATCGAAAATGTTGGTATAGAGCAATGGGAACATAGTGAAACAATCAATTATATATCCTCTACCCCAAATTTTGTCACGTGACAAATTTATAAACCCAGCTCGATGACAACTTTCACAAGAAAGTTGACTGAGCAGGCCTCCCTAAACATGTGTGTCCTGGTCCAATCTACCATAAAACAAACAAGAACTGGGGCAATTTGACCGTCGCCAATATGCCTCCGCGTATTCACTGCCCATGACAATGGGTAGATGCTCTCGTTGACTGTCCTGAAAATAAACAAGTTTGATTTAAATCCCTTCAGCTGTTCTCAAGTATCACATTTTTACCAGGCATGACAGATTTCACATCGGTCATTGAAGCGGTTTCGGAAAAGGTATTATTTTTTTTTTTTGGCTTTCAAGCTCCCAAACCTCGTGACGTATGACATCAAAAATGTACACTCTGCATTTGTATGGGTCAGGGTTCACATTTGTGAAGTTTTGTGTTGATCGGATATGGTTCATTTTTCTATCCAAGATGGCTGCCAATCCACATGACCTACGACGTCATCATTTAAAACCATATGCAGTGATGGTGTTAGATGGCATTTGTAAAGTTTCGCATCGATAGGGTAAACGGTTTCTGAGATATAATTATTTAATATTTTCCTTCAATCCAATATGGCTGCCACACCATGTGACTGATGACGTTTTCGTGATCAACTTTTAATCGCCATGCCTAGTCGATGACACACGTAACGTTTGGAGTCGATCGCTTCGGTGGTTTGGGAGAATGTGTTTTTTTGAGGTTTTTGATTAATCCAATTTGGCTGCCAAACCATGTGACCTATCATGTCATAACTTGAATAATTCAATAAAAATGGGTCAGCGATCATGTGATTGCAATTTCAGATTTTTAGGATAAGGCATTCAATTAAAACATGTATGGCCGATGATGTCATCATTATCATGCTTTTGTTCCCCATTTGGAGTACTTGACCATGTGCTGAGTTTCAAATTTTTTCATTCAGCGTTTTCCGAGAAATATTTTTTTGAATTATTTGCGTTTTATCCAAGATGGCTGCCATACCACGTGACCTATAACGTCACAATTATCATAAAAACATTTTACATGGGCATCGCTCCGACCCTGTAAGTTTTGTCTCAATCGGACGTGTTTTTTTGTTTTTCTTTAAATGTTGAGGGCTGCAGTTACGGGCGTATAGTCTTCATCCAGGTGAGGCCTTAAATAAAAGAGCTGCATTGATATAAAAGTGAAAAAAGAGGGAATAGTCTTAGAATTTTGGAGGAAGTAAAAAAAATCTGCCTTTTGAAAAGGGGAAGGTCGTACGTGTTTGGAAATACATGGGAAGGTAAAGAGTTCCTGGGTTTGGCAGTGGTAGGGAAGAAACAAACATCATAACGAACCACCCTCGAGTTGCCAATGGCCACACAATAATCATGGGATGTAGTGGCTTGTCGAGTAATCCGTGGTCTCGCTAATAGCGGAGGTACATAAGCAGCGAGTTATTAGGAGCAGAAACCTATGGTAATATCTGTAGAAAAGAGCAAGAGCCAAATTTGTGGCGTAATTTGAATGGGCCGAGTGTTTGGTCAGATTGGGAGAGTTGATAAGTCGGATTACTTTGGAATCAATGTTGTCCAGTAAGTATGTGGAGCTAGAACCTCCCCAAACCAAGTGTCGTGTAACATTCTGATGTGAAAGCCTCGGATGTTTGAAGTTTGTTCGCAGCGCTGCTCTTGAATTTCTGCTGAGATCTCCATTCGATTCTCTCTCTTGTACAGGCCCCAAGTACCGACGGAGGCCAAGTTGTCTCAGACGGTACACAGCGAACTTCTACCAGCCCAGCCGGAACCCGCAGCAAGTCCACGAAAAGGTGGTTCAATATTTTGGCACCACACAGGCCGACACTCCCCCCTCTTCCCTCTCTTGGAGATTTCCTCCTCCCCTCCCCCATTTTTGTAAAGGTTTTTTTTTTTTCCTCCTCCCCTTTGTAGTAAAGACTTCCCCCTCTTCCACCTCCCTTTGCAGTAAAAGGGCTCTCCTCCACTCTGCCCCCTTTGTCATATAGGGTCCCCCTTCTTACCTGACTGGCCGTTTTTTTGTTGAGACCTAATATTTTACTTTACTTTACTTACTTTTTCAGTAAAACAAGTTAATTTCTTTGTTTAATTTTGCCATTTGATACAGCAAGGTCTTCAAACTAGCTTCACGGAATCTCTCTTACAGTAAATTGCTTTTTGTGTTTTAAACTTGGGTATATCTCCCCCACCCTCCACCGCTCTCTCTCTCTCTCTCTCTCTCTCTCTCTCTCTCTCTCTCTCTCTCTCTTGTCTCTGTCTCTGTCTCTGTCTCTGTCACTCTGTCACTCTGGTTGTTATCTCCTTTTGCGGGTTTTAGGAGGTGGGAGGAAGTTATCCTAGAACTCAAAATGTCCATCTCCTTTTTCCGTAAAGGATCATTGTTCATGAGCCAGATTGTGAAACTTCATTCTCATAGCTTCGTTCCAAGGGATCTTTTCAGAATCCTCACTGAACCTCTGACGGCCTCCACTTGTACAATGTCTAAAGAAAGTCTACACCTCCTTTCAAAATTTTCACCTTTTGTTGCCTTGTAGCCTGGAATTAGGATGCATTAAATCAGACCTTTCCACCTTTATTTACACATCGTAACCCACAACGCAACGATAGAAGGGAAAATAGATGGAGCTAAATACAGAAACATCCTATAGGAAAACCTGCTGCCCTCTGAGTGGGCCCAGTCAGTCTCAACCTAAAATCCAATCGAAAATCTGTGGCCTGACTTGAAGATTGCTGTCAATCAACACTCCCCACGCAACGTGACTGAGCTTGAACAGTTTTTACAGAATAATGGGAAAATATTGCCTAATCAAGGTGTGCAAAGTTGGGGGAGACCTATCTCAACAGACACACCTGTAATTGCTGTCAAAGGTGCTTCCATCAAGTATTAACTCAGGGGGGAGGAAACGTATCCAACCAAAATATTCTCGTTTTGTATTTTTAATTAATTTTTTGAAATTTGTAGAATTTGTTTTTCACTTGAAGTTGTGGGTTACGATGTGTAAATAAAGGTGGAAAAAGACTCATTTAATGCAATTTATTTCCAGGTTATAAGGTAACAAAAGGTGAAAACTTTGAAAAGAGGTCTAGACTTTTTATCGGCACTCCAGCTCATTTGTTGTGATATTCCCCGGAATGATCTTTAAGTGCTCAGTGAGGGTTTTCCTGATCATCCCTGTTGCTCCGACCATCACTGGTACAATTTCAGGTTTCTTCAATTTCCAATTCCTCTTGAACTCATTTTTCAGATCCTGGTATTTGAGCATTTTCTTGGTTTCTGAAGCATTTAGTCCAAAGTCTTCGGGAACCGAAACCTCAATCACCAATGTTGACTTTTCCTTTTTGTTTGAGCACGATGTCCGGAAGCAATATTCGATGTCCGGATTCCGATGTCCGGATGTCCGATTCCGATGTCCGGAAATTAAGGCTTTCATCCGCAGCTCGATGGAATACTGTTCTCCCCTATGGGCCGGTGCTCCTGCCTCACACCTAGCTCGGCTTCACGCTGTTGAAACCAAAGCTTTCAGAATTATTGGAATCTCCCGCGATGAAGCTATCTCTGAGGGCCTTTCACTCACTCACCGCAGGCAGGTAGGTGGTCTTTCTGTCTTCTACCGACTCCTCTCCGGCCTTGCACCCCCAGCTCTCTCTGTGCTCTGTCCCCCAAATATTCCTACAGGTCGCACAAGATCTGCCAGCAACCCTCTGATGGTTAAACTGCCGAAATCTCGGCTCTCTGCTCACCTTCACTCTTTCATTCCTCTTTTCTCCCGCCTCTGGAACAAACTCCCTCACTCCCTTCAATCCCACTCCTCCCTCCAGGTCTTTAAAACAGCTGTTCACCACCATCTCTTATCTTCCCCCATCCAAAACCTTGATCTTTTCTACCCCCGCTAATTCACCCCAGATCCACCTTGTTTGAAATTCCAACTTCTTTCCTGGAAGTCCTGGCAGTGTCCATATGTTTTATACCTCTCCCACCGCCCCCTTCCCATGCCCCCCCCCCCCCCAAAGCCCTCGCCCTCTCTCAGATCTCTCGATGTCTCCATGTCTCTCGGTCCCTGCTCTCAAATGTTGTGTTTGTGTCCTTCCCCCTCTCTCCCCATCTTGTCTACCGCTCCCGATGTTATATGTTTTATGTGTCGGTTTGTCTTTCTGTGTGATTAATGTTCGCTCTTTCACGAGCCTCGATCTTGTATACAAAAAAAAAAAAAAAAAAATGCTCCACCTGCAATGTCCACACTTGATAGGATCATCTTGTCATGCGTGAGCACCATGTGTTCATTTTCAAGGATTGGATTTGGTTTGTGTTTCCATGATTGTTCTGGAACCGGAATGTTGAAGTGTTTACAGATGTGCCAGTGGATTACTCGACAGACGGCATGTCTTTCTGTGTACAACTGTTCTGATATTGAGTTGTATTTTTACATCCTGGAAGGTGGTGACTGGTACTTTCTGTTTCTACTCCACAAAACCTGCATTTGTCCAATTGGCTCAATCCCACCATTTTGTTAGAGCCATTGGTGTGGTGTCCCTGATCTTGGGTATTTATGATGATTCGTTCTCCTTCCCAATTAATTTGACCTCATCTTAGCCATTCCAATGAGGCTTCTTTATCAATCCCTGTTCTGTCAACCTCTTTTTTTTCTTTAAAAAAAAATCTTCCTGCTCTTTTGTCATTCTCCCATTTGTCAGAGTATACAACAACAACCACAACATGCATTTTAAGGCCATTTTCCCTGCTAGAGCAGGGTTAGCCTTGCGGTCCCCATGACAATCTTCTCCATTTTGCCCTATTTTCTGCATCTCTCCTTGTTAACCCCCTTGCCCGCATTTCTTCTTCCACCATCTTTAGCCAAGTCTTTCTCGGTCTTCCCTGTCCTCTACTTCTTTCTACATTCATTTCCATCACTCTTCTCAACCAGTCACTTTCATCCTTCCTCAACACATGACCAAACCATCTCAACCTGTTCCTCTTCACAGCATCAATCACAGGCTCTATTCCCATCATCTTTCGCAATTCATCATTTGTCTTCCTCTCTCTCAACGATACTCCGTGTCGTGAAAATCAAGCTCAGACACGACTTGACCTCTGGGTAGGTTTAATATCATTTAGATCTGAAGTACATCCTGTAAAAATACATTCATGCAACAGGCATTAAAATCAGAGTATTTCATGAGCAATGGTCGGTCGATTCAATATGGCAATGGTCCAATAGAGAGGACAGTCAGCGCAGCATTTAGGGGCGTACATACCATTCAAACTACAGGACTATGTCACAGTGAGTTCCGCTGGAGTGTCCGTGCGCCCCGGTTGTCCCGGGTCTTATAGACGCCCCTTTTGAAGCGAGCACACCCTGGGTTCACCTTGGTATAATTTCACTACATTCTCCCCGCCGTTAGAACTATACTGCCGCTCGGCAGGTTGCAAGCAAGCATCAGCAATAATCGAATGGGTCACGTCAATCCACGTCAGTCGGTCCACCCGTAGCGGTCGGGGCGGCGAACTTCCCTGCCAGTTCGTGTTCGGAATCTACCGGGCACGGCGTCCCAAAGCCCGGAGTCCCCCGCGTCGGAATAGCCGCCGGAGGTGGGAGTCGGAGGGGGCGCCCCAGCGCCTTCGGGCACGGGAGTGGGGAACGACGGAAGTAACGGTGGTAGTTCCATAGGGGAAGCTTCGGTAGAGTCCATAGACTCGTAGACGGGTTCGTCGATATCCCTGTCGTCGTCCCCACATGGGGCGAGATGGCGTATGGAGACGGTAGACTCGCGGCCATCCGCCGTTAACACGCGAGCATGCTCGGGATTAGCCTGGAGGACCTGCACCTTGTCAACAAGGGGGTCGTACTTGCTAGCGCGAACCGCTCGTTTTTGATAGGCGGGCCCCGGTTCAGCGAGCCAGCTGGGTAAAGATTGGATACTGCCGGAGCCTCTAGGGTGGTGGAACAGTCGTTCGTGAGGACTCTGGTTGGTGGCGGTACATAGGAGAGCCCGGATCGAGTTTAGAGCGGCAGGTAGCGACCACGCCAATTTATCGAGGCCTCGGCCGAGGGTCCGGAGGCTCAGCATGACGGCCCTCCATATAATCCCATTTAAGCGTTCGAGCTGCCCATTCGCTTGGGGCCGGTACGGGGTGGTGTAGCTCGAAGCGACATTATGCTGGAGCAAGTAGCCCCTCACCTCCTGGGACAGGAACACCGCACCCCGATCGGTATGCACGTAGGCCGGATACCCGAACATAGAAAACAAATTCTGCAGGCACCGAATAACCGTGGCAGCCGACATATCCCCGCACGTGTAAGCAAAGGGGAATCGTGAATACTCATCGACGATAGTGAGCAGATAGCGAGAGTTGCTCGACATTGGCAGCGGCCCTTTGAAGTCCATCGCCAAGCGCTCCCACGGTCTAGTAGCCCTAACGAGTGTCCCCATAGGAGGGTTATAAAAACGCGGTTTGAGTTCCGCACAGATCGCGCAATCACGGCAGATGCGGCGGATGTCCTCAATCGAGTACGGCAGATTGCCCTCGCGCACAAAATGCGCGAAGCGCGTTACCCCGGGATGACACATAGTGCCGTGCAAAGTGTGCAGCCCCTCCAAAGTTCCAACCCCCGCGCAAGTGGCCGGCCTCGATAAGGCGTCAGCGACCAGGTTATCCTTCCCCGGGCGGTATTTGATGGTGTAGCAGAAGTCAGCGAGTTCGATACGCCAACGGGTGATTTTCTCATTCTTAATGCGCTGAGCATGTAAGGTGTCGTACATAAACGCAACGCTCTGTTGGTCCGTGACGATTTGGAAACACCGCCCAAGCAGATACGGCCGCCATCGCCGAATTGATTCGACGATCGCGTACGCTTCCTTTTCGACAGACGAATGCCTCCGCTCGGCGGAGGTGAGAGTCCGCGAGAAGAAAGCCACAGGGCGGCCCCCTTGGGAGAGAGTCTCCGCTATCGCATGATCTGAGGCATCACTCTCCAAAACGAAAGAGGCACTCTCGTCAATCGTCGCGACAGCGGCGCCAGCGATGTCGACTTTAAGGCCCTCGAAGGCCGCCAGGGCGGCCGGGCCCATGGGGAAAGTGTCGCAGGCCACGAGGGGGCGGAGCTTCACGGAGAAATTTTGCACCCACTTTGAATAGTGGGCGAACAGCCCTAGAGCGCGTTTCAGCGAAGCCCGATCGCTAGGCGGAGCCATATCGAGCAAAGGGCGCAGACGCTCCTTATCCGGAGAGACGGAGCCATGGGTCACGGTGTACCCCAAAAGGTCTACCGTGCGTAGAGAGTATCGACACTTAGCCGCATTCATGGTTAGGCGATATTTCCGCGCGACCTCGAGGAAGCGTTTCAGATTAGCGTCGTGATGCTCCTGGTCATACCCACAAACCGTAAGATTGTCCAGATAGACAAAGACATCGGTCAAATTCTCCTTCGCAACGAGGTCATCCATAGCCCTCTGAAAACAAGCGACTCCGTTAGTTACCCCAAAGGAAAGTCGCGTGAACTGGTACAACCGCTGACCTGATTCAAAGGCTGTAAAGACGCGATCAGCCCTAGAGATGGGGACTTGATGATACGCACTACGCAGATCGAGAGTGCTATAAATGGAATACAGGGCCACCTGGCGTACCAGGGCGTCCATCCCCGGTAAGGGGTAGGCATCCAGCTGTGTAAAACGATTAATCGTCTGCGAATAGTCTATTACCATGCGCCGGCAGTGGGCCTCACTCCGCACCACTAAGACTTGGGCCCGCCACGGTGACCTATTGTGTTCTATAATACCGTCCTTTAAGAGCAGGGCCGTTTCTTCCGCAATGAATTGCGCGTCCGCGCGAGAGTAGCGCCGCAATTTGACGGCTACAGGGGTACAATCAGTGGTCAGGTTGGGGAACAGTGAGAGAGGCTCCATGTCCATTTGAGCGAGGGCGCACACAGCGAGCGTGTCCGGCCCACCGAAGTCTATTTCCAAACGTCCATGCCGCTTAAGGAAATCAAGTCCTAACAGAACGTCAGCGCATAAAGCAGGTAATACCATGAGATACACGTCCGGGAACGTGCGTCCCTTTATCACAAGTTTCAATCGACACGCCCCTTTTGTGCTCAACCGAAGTTCCTGAGAGGCCATGAAGATCTGGCGGGTTGTCCCGAGAACCGGCCACCCATGTTGATGCACGAGTCGCTGATCGATAAAACTATCCGTGGACCCCGTGTCAATCAAAGCTTGCGCAAAAACGCCCGTGACCGTGAGCGGAATGATGGCCTGCGCAAGGCCGGCAGACCCGGCAGGTATTGTACCAGCCGGGCGAGAAGATCGCGCCTCGCGGGTGGATCCCACGCCGGCTGCAATCCTTCGGGCAGCGTCGGCAGGTTGGGCCTCAGCAGGAGCATTGAAGTCAGTTGGCTCATCAGCAGATTCATTTGCTAGAGTGGGTGTGTGTAGGTCGTAAGAGCCGCCGCCAGATGGCGCTCGAGTCACGTGAGAAAGATCTCTGCCGTCTGCAGATTCATATGCCAAAGTGGGTGCATGTAATTCGTGCTGCGTTTGCCGCACATCGAGAGGAGTTTCCACAGCAGGAGCCTGTCGCTTGTTTGAAGTAGGCGTTCAAACGCCAGTCAAGGTCGGTCGCGCTGCGGCCGGTCGCGTTCGCGCCATTTGTTTCGGCGGCCCGGTGTATCTCACCAAGGTCGGGCATGCAGCCAGAGGCCCGCGAGAAGGAGAGCGGCTCATCAAAGCCGAGTGAGGCGCCCCCTCCGGTGCTCGATCCGTTGGCTCCGCAATGAGCCCATTCAAGGTCGCGCGGGGACGCGTGCCCCAAGCGGCCTTCCTGCAGACCTTTGCAAAATGGCCCTTGGTGGAGCACAGGTGGCATGTAGCCTCCCGAGCCGGGCATTCAGAGCGAGGGTGCTGCCGATTCCTGCAAAAATAACATTTTGCATACCGGTCAGGCCGTGGCCGGGCAGCGGCGGCAGCAGTGAGGCCGGAAGCAGAGTTCGCTTCAGCAGCACCCGGAGTCTCGGCCGTGGTGGTCGGTTCCTCCTCCGTATCCTCGGCGGTAGCCCTCTCCGGTCGCGCGAGTTGAGAGGCCCCTGCCACGACTCGTGGGTGATCGTATGTGGTGGATTGTTCTCGGGCATCTGTATATACTCGCGCCAGCCGTAGTGCTTCCGTAAATGTCAGATCCGCGACCTCCAGGAGTCGGAGCCGCAAGACCCCAGAACTAATTCCGGAGATGAATGAATCTCGGTGCAAGTCGTCCTGCACTTGCTCGTGGGTCCGTACGTCCTGCACGCAGTCCGCCAACAGGTAGCGCAACTCCTGCGCGTAGCGATCGATCGATTCAGATGGTTGTTGTCGCCGCTGGGAGAGTTGATGCCGGCCGTGCACAGCGCTCCGTGTTTTTACGTATAAGTGCTTCAGCTCGGCTAGTGCCGTAGCGTACGTCTCAAATCGAGCTATGTTCCGGAACTCCATCAGAACGACTCCTCCTCATCTGAGCAAGTAAAACCTCAGGATGCATTGGTTTTTGTAGAATAGTTTATGAATAGTTAGAAGTTTCCTTGTTTTGGTATCTCAGTCGTTGATCTGCGATTGTGGCCTGTTTATAATTGCACAGCGATACTGGAATACTGGGACTGCAAGTTGGTTTATAACTTTGATTTTGTTCATTGGAGAGAGAGATGACTTCAGAATTAGTCTTATTCTGCGTAGGTGCTCTGCTGATTATTTTACACATTTTGTGTTGTACCTGGGGCCCTTCTTCTATTCCGAGGTATTTCTAAGATGCTTCATTTTCTAGTTCCTGTATTTTTGTACTTTCATCGATTGAGATATTGTTTGTTCTTTTTGTTTTACCAGATAGAGATGTGCATTTGGCGCATTTGTCAAGACCAAATTCCATTTGAATGTCCTCCGAGTAGCGCTTTGCTAGATTGAATTGATCTGCCAATTTCTTATCATCCAGTGCGAAGAGTTTTAGATCATCCATGTACAGTAGATGGGTCACCTTTCTTGGCTCTTTGGTCATTTTCCTGTTGCACGTTAGATTGTATCCATGTCCTTGTTCATTGATGAAGATACTCAGTGGGTCCAGAGCCAGACAAAACAGGAGGGGGGAAAGGCTGTCACCTTGTAAGGTACCACAAGTAAGATCTATATGCAAGTAAGATTGCAAGATGTAAGATACCTTGTAAGATCTCTCCAATGTGAAACCAGCTGCATAGATTAACAGGTGTGTGTGTGTGTCTCAATACGCTCTTTGCAGACTTGCGATCCCAAAAGGTCATTTTCCTCGTCTCGTTGACTGCGCACATTTCCACTATGATACCGTGGATTTTGGGGCGATTCAGGTGAGATATCTTTGGCTTTCGCTACACCTACGGAGGGGTGGTGTCATGTGATAAGTAGTGAAAGGTATGAATGATCAGAGAGTTTGGGTGGTGCATGTACTGAACGTCTCTGGCCAGTTTGTTTGTTTGTTTATTTATTTATATAAAAACACATGTCACCTCCTCATTTTTCTTTATTACCTCCACCACCGAAGGTGGATGGACGTTATGTTTTCACCCCTGTCTGGCCGTTTGTCTGTCTGACCGTTTGTGAACAAAATAAGTTACGGACGGATTCGGACGAAATTTGGCAGAGATTTAGCATATGTGACAATGACGAAATGATTAGATCTTGGTGAAGATCCGGATTCGGATCCAGCTATTAGAATTTTTTTTCGTGATTCTTCACCATTGGGAGATAGGGACAAAAACGATACATAGCAGGATATCTCAAAAAGTTGTGGATGGATTTGGACGAAACGTGTTGGACAGGTTGTGTGTGTGACAAGGTAGAATCAATTCAATTTTGGTAAAGATCCGGATCCAGCTAGTATAATTTTTAAAGTGATTCTTCACCATTTAGTGATATGGCCAACCAGGTGGAGGTATGCTCTCTACTGAGTGCCGTTCTAGTTATTTTAGTTTTCCTAGTAATTTTGAGGAAGAATAATAATACTGTAATTTTCCGAATGTAATACTCTTTCACCAAAATGTGTAAGTTTAGGTGTGTATTATACATGGTAACAAATGAAAAAGTTTTTTTTTTGCAGCAGTAGCAGTTCAAAATCTGAATGAGAATAGCTACTCCTGAACATCATTTCCAACATGTGTTTCTGTCGTGTATTTTTTTTTTTTTTTTTAATTTTGAAGGCTCCAGGCACGGACGATATAGTCCTCATCGAGGCCAGGTCTAAAAGTTTGGTGTATTTTTGATCGTCTTTAGGAGATCAAAACAGCACCACACCACACCCTCTTTAAGCACTGAACGAAGTGTCTGTACTTGACCGTAAACAGCCAACGCGGCTTGATTGTGATTGGGTTAGATTTCATGGTGCATTTTAAAATCGATCTTCCAACAACAAAACATGATAGTCCGTGGGCTGAGTAGGGTTTACATGCACCCCCCCCCCCCCCCCACAACTTAACTTCCCGGGTATGTCCATGTACCCCCCACCCTAGGGGTTAGGAAAAACCATGTTAACAGAAAAAAAAACTCATTCCCAAGGTACCTCCCACGCATATTTTGATGTTACCCCCCCCCCCCCCCCCCCTGTGTCAGTGATTTCCGAAAATTAGGGGTAGGCGAAATTCAAATGGCCATAACTTTTTACCTCGTCATCCTATGGTTGCATATGACCCCTCAAAATGTTTGTCCTGGGACACTCTTTACAATGATATGTGTTATATGCAAATGAGGTCACTAATGAGGTCACCAGAGGTCAAACTATGAGGGAATGAGTTTTTTTCTGTTAACATGGTTTTCCCTAACCCCTACGGTGGGGGGTACATGGACATACCCGGGAAGTTAAGTTGGCGGGGGGGGGGGGGGGCGCATGTAAACCCTACTCAGCCCACGGACTATGATATTTACATGTATGCAGTGAGGAAATATTACAACTGGGTTATGAGAACGTTTCGTTTCCGGCCGTGATTTCAATAGAGATTATCAATCTTTTCAATTTTTTTTTCTTAAATTTTTCCATTCAATTTTTCAATTTCTTTTTTTTCAATTTTTCATTTCAATTTTCAATCTTTTCAATTTTTCAATTTTTTTTCTTACATTTTTCCTTTCTTTTTTTTCAATTTTTCAATTCAATTTTTCAATTTTCAATATTTTCAATTTTTCAATTTTTTTTCTTACATTTTTCATTTCTTTTTTTTTCAATTTTTCAATTCAATTTTTCAATTTTCAATCTTTTCAATTTTTCAATTTTTTTTTCTTAAATTTTTCCATTCAATTTTTCAATTTCTTTTTTTTCAATTTTTCAATTCAATTTTTCAATTTTCAATCTTTTCAATTTTTTACTTTTTTTTCTTAAATTTTTCCATTCAATTTTTTACGTTTTTTTTCTTAAAATTTTCCATTCAATTTTTTTATTTTTTTTTCTTACATTTTTCCATTCAATTTTTCAATTTTCAATCTTCAATTTTTCTATTTTGTTTTCTTAAATTTTTCCATTCAATTTTTCAATTCAATTTTTCAATTTTCAATCTTTTCAATTTTTCAATTTTTTTTTCTTAAATTTTTCCATTCAATTTTTCAATTTCTTTTTTTTCAATTTTTCCATTCAATTTTTCAATTTCTTTTTTTCAATTTTTCAATTCAATTTTTCAATCTTTTCAATTTTTCAAATTTTTTTTCTTAAATTTTCCATTAAATTTTTCAATTTCTTTTTTTTCAATTTTTCAATTCAACTTTTCAATCGTGATTTCAATTTTCAATCGATTTCAATTCGAACGCGATCAGCGATTTTATGGACACTCTCACATTCTTTTCATCGAAGGGTTACTTTGAGCGCAATATTGCAAAAGTCTACGTGCGTATTGGACTCGCACGTGTTAACAAATAAATGTTTTTCTTGACAAACTTGGGGGTATTATATGGCAAAGTAGGATAATTATTTTTAAAAGGAGAGTAATCATTGGCTTGGAAGATCATGATTGTTGGATTTGGTTTGGAAGATCATGGCTAACAATCTTTCAATAGTAGGGAAGAAGGTTTTTGAAATGATTGTTGGCGACTTGTTACGGTATTTTTTTATTTTTGGAAATATTGTTTTTGTGGATTTCTTATCCCATAAAAGTTTTTCCTTCTTCTTTTTCGTTTCCAAAAAAAGATTTCACAATTTTTTTCTTCTTCTGCATCTCTATGATTTTAACAAGAGTTTGGATTTATTGTTTGGATTTTCCTTATGCCACAACCACATCATTAGTAAGAAGTGGCATCACTGGTATTCCTGAAACAAATGGAGTGAGAAACCTGATATTTATCAGACATGTCGATAAATAATGAGACTGTGGACTTGATTTTGCAAAACGTTATAAGTGTGGCGACAAACGTTTGGGACAAACTACGTCGTATCCGATGGGGCATGGTATATGAGCAGGTTTCATTTATTTTGATTTTGAGGAAGTTTTTGATGATGTATCGTGGGAGATGTCTCTCTGAGGCATTGCATGGCCTTGCCAGTCCGTCGCTAGTCCACTCGTATCGCTCGATGCCGGCGTGCCCACATTCAACCTGGTTGTGTTTTGACTTGCAACCGATTGGACTTGGATCCCAAGCTGTTGGCATGGTATGGGCCCAGCAGTGGGTGATGTATAATGAAGCTTCTCATCCTACGGATGGGACATTAAGCGTTATCTGCATTAATGCCCACAACTTGTGGCCGGGAAAGGAGAGGGGGTTGTTATCGCCTGCTTTTAAGATTACAGTATTGTGGTGGAAATGAAGAAGAAGACGAAGAAGAAGAAGAAGAAGAAGAAGCGCCTTCATTGGCGTGGGGCATATTGGATGCCTATTTAGGGGTGAGTGCTCGGTCAGAGATGGGGTCAGGATCTTGTCTGCTGAATGAGTTATGCAGAGATGAGCGCTGGATCTTATTGGTAAGAAGTGACTGGGATTCATGACTAATGTTGAAAATGCTTGGTTTTGCTTTATAATGCTTTATTAGATTTGTAGGACTGATTATATTATTGCCTGTTGTGTAGGATGCCAAATATCGATTTGAATAAAGCCTCGTATCTTGAAGTGAGGTCTGGAAGCTTTTTCAATACAAGTATTCACAAAGAAAAGGCCGAGTTTATCTTTTGTTTCGACATAAGTGGCCCGCCATTTTTTATTCTACGACGAGGAGACGGACACACACCTACACAACCAGAGGATTGATTTATTTTACTTTGATAGTCAATGGGATGGATGATTATCATGTTCTGTGCTTACGCTGTATGGATGGATTTCTTGGAAGAGTAAATTAATTTTCAAATGATCATTCTTCCAGCTCTCTCTTGTCGAAGACTACGGGGATGGCAGTAAGAATGGCCTGGAATGTTCTTCCGACGCCAGCTTCTGCATCCTGGTTATCTGCCAGGTAAGCTCGCGCTCACAGCCACGCAGTGAAAAACATTCCACGTCACGTGCTTTTCAAAACTCTTGAACTAAGCACACAATTGGTAAAATGAGCATGAAGTAAGGCATGGACGTGGCATACAAAATAATGTGGTACGAGTAATGATTTTTTCGGGACATGCTGTTGTCCCACTGATGCGGTGTCCCTGCACATTCGGGGAGAAATTTGTAATTTGTTCAGGGTGCCGGCAAAACTCGCCTCCTCATCACGAATAACATTAAATATCCCGACATTTTGTAAGAATATAACCACATGATTCTGGAGAACCATACAGACTTGCCTGATGTACAAATAATGTAAGCGATGAATATTGTCATTTGTGGTGAATGGAAGCAAAATTGCGTATACGGACCATGTGACCAGAATTTTCCAGACATTACATGTCGCATCTTATACAGGGAGGGACTCTAGATGTAGCGTATTGCTTTGGGCTAATGGTTCTGTCCATTTTACCACTCCCATAATCCTGACTTGTTTTGGTGGAGTTCCCCCTCCCCAACACTCCTCACCCCCTCCCGCCCCTCCCCCTCCCCAACACTCTCCCCCCCCCCCTCACTCCTCACCCCTTCCTCCTCACCCCCTCCCCCTCCCCAACACTCTTCCCCCCTCTCACCCCTCACCCCCCCTCCTCACCCCTCCTCCCTCCCCAACCCTCTTCCCCCCTCCCCACCTCCCTCCCAATACTCCCCCCATCCTACAATCCTCGCCTGTTTTGGTGGAGTTCCCCCTCCCCAACACTCTCCCCCACCCTCCCCAACCCTCCTCACCCCCTCCCGCCCCTCCCCCTCCCCAACACTCTCCCCCCCCTCCTCACTCCTCACCCCTTCCTCCTCACTCCTCACCCCTTCCTCCTCACCCCCCTCCCCAGCACTCTCCCCTCCTCACCCCTCACCCCCCTCCTCACCCCCCCGCCTCACCCCCCTCCTCCCTCCCCAACCCTCTTCTGCCCCTCCCCCTCCCCAACACTCTCCCCCCCTCACTCCTCACCCCCCTCCTCACCTCCTCCTCCTCACCCCCTCCTCCCTCCCCAACCCTCTTCTCCCCTCCCCAACACTCCCCCCCCCCCCTCCCCAACACTCACACCTCCCTCCCGCCCATCCCCCCTCCCCAACACTCTCCCCCCCACCCTCCCGCCCCTCCCCTCTCCCCAACACTCTCCTCCCCTCACCCCTCACCCCCCCCTCCTCACCCCCCTCCTCCCTCCCCAACACTCTTCCCCCCCACCTTCACCCCAATACTCTCCCCATCCCACAATCTTGACTTGTTTTGGTCAAGTTTTCCCCCAACTCTCCCCCCCCCCCCCCCTCCCACCCACCCCTCCCCAACACTCTCCCCCCCTCACCCTTCACCCCCTTCCTCACCTCGTCCTCCTCAGCCCCTCCTCCCTCCCCAACCCTCTTCCCCCCTCCCCACCTCCCCCCCAATACTCTCCCCATCCTACAATCCTGGCCTGTTTTGGTTAAGTCCACATTTACCTTTGATGTATTTTCATAAAATACTTGATGTTTTATATAATTTAAAATGTCGCTTTGCTTGCGGAAGGCGAGAGACAAAATACCTTTCTCGTGTTGGAGTCACCTCGATCACTTCAGCCGTGTTTGGTTGGGCAACAGTTTAACATTGTTTTTCGAGGGGAAGATGAAGAAGACCAAATTGGCGATTTAGCAATCTCCCGACGTGGTGTTCTAGTGTATTCTGGCATCTTTTAAAGTCTTGGTACTTCAGGAAATGCTCGAGAATAAAAGGTGTGGCTTTTAAAAAGTTTATATTCTCACTCCATATTATCTTCCCAACATATAACTTTGATGTGGAGGCCATGTTTTGTTTTCCCAGGATCATCCCTCCATACTGTGCTCCATGATGGGTGTGTGTGCTCCTCTGTGTCCATCGTCCTTTATTCTAAATGGTTTCCATCCTGTTTAATCCGCTACATTCAAGCTCAAAGTCCTGATTCTTCTTCATCCATTCTGGATTATTAGTTAATCTGCAGCCCGTGCTTGCTGGTTGCATCATTGCTGGGGGTGCGGCTGTGCCGTTGTTGCAGTGCCCCCTCTTCACAGTGAGGTGGGACTCATTTTGCTAACTTCGGAAGGATTACACGCTGAGTCAACCCACCTGGTGTTACTTAACGGCACAACAGCCAACTTGACAGTTAATCTAACACCAGGTGTTCATTCTGGGAAGACGGCCTTATAAAACAGGTATACCACTTATAGTTAAACAGACACAGAGTTTTGTTCCAAGTAAATCGATTTATGAGCTTTCCAAACAATCATCAACATCATCATCATCATCATCGTTTTGTCGCCGTTTCCATGATTGCATGTGTAGGCCATGATTCATCGAATGTCGCTTTCCGGGCTGCACATTCCGTTGCTTGGCCTCTTGTTAGTCCTGTAACTCTGACATCATCTCTCAGCAACTCATTCGATGTTTTCCTCAGATGGCCTCCACCTCTTCTCCCCAGTTCCTTCTCCCACCCCACTAATCAGTGCGTCTGTTTTTGTTGTATTCACTTTCAATCCTCTGGCCTCCATTCACTCCTTCCATATTGTCCACAACTTCTACCCTGACTAACTACTCTAACTAACCAAGTCATCAGCATACAGCTCCCAAGGAAAGTCTCCTCTGAGTTCCTGTGATATGGCCTCAAGAACCATGAATTAACAAGATTGGGCTCAACACTGACCCCTGGTGAACACTCACTTTCACTTCAAAATCCTCACTCTGCACTCCATTTACCCTCACAGAAGTGTTTGATCCATCACACATCGCTATGACTACCCTGACTAACCAATCGTCTACACGTAACCTTCTCATCCATCATACATCACCATGACTACCCTGCCTAACCAATCCTCTACATGCAACTTTCTCATCCATCATACATCTCCATGACTACTGTTACGGATTCGTCACTTCCGTTGTTGTGGTTTTCATCCACTGTAAACATTTTTGATTCCATGTATTATTATTATTGTTGTTTGAGGGAAATAGCAATTATTATTGTCAAAAGGTAAAAAGGTTAATGTGTTAAATGAAACCGGAACGACGAAGAAGAAGAGAAAAGAAGGCGGAGCGAGTGGAGTCGGACAAGAAGCATCGTTGCTTTGCGGTCTGGAGCGAACATTGGCGAGCAAGAGTCACGAGTGAACTTTGGGTTTCCCAGGAAAGGGATTCCTGCGACAGAGTTGTTATAGCTGTGACAGATTAACCTGCGTGTCAGGTTTTGCGATTGATTCCGAAGAGAATCATCGAAGGGCCGTTACGTCTCGAGAACGGGCCGTCGGCCATTTTGACTCGCGTGCTTTGCGCATCGAGCAAGGTTTCTTTGCTTCGTCATCCGTTTTCACCGCTTTCAGACGTATCTGGTGTGTGTGTGTGCAACGTGGCTTTTGAAGATTAATTTGCGGTTCGCCGACTGTGAGCCGTGGAACGACCATACCCGAGGGTGTGATTTCCCCGTCGCCTGGAGGGCGCCTTTGGATTTCCCAGTCGCCTTGAGGGCGCCTTTACGCAGCTTTGGCCGCGTGACTGTGACTATCATCCAAACGGGATTCTTGTCTCGATTAGACATCGTTCTGACAATCGATGGAGCGGATCGACTTTGGCTTGAAGCCGGAATCAACAACTTTGGGTTTGAAGCCGGGAAAGAGACATTGGGAATGTTCTTGTTTCACTCACTTGGAGCACAGTGAGTTATACAGACTTGGCATTTAATATGGAATATTTTTTTTTTCTTGACTTGGGTTTACTTTCTGAACCCGGTATATCAATCTGGTGAGTTTCTTTTACGCTTCGGTGATTTCTTTGTTAAAAGAACCATGTCACTGATTGTCTGTCGCAGCAAGAAGTCAATAACAGGATTATATCACAGGTGGCGTGACAAAATGTACGGACAGGTACATTTGACGATTGGCTTCACAATCGGGTATATAAGGGTTGTTGCGTTCTGTATTAGTGGAAAACAACTGCTGCACGTCTACAAAAGTTACTGCCGCTTCCCCTGGAGATGGTCCGTCAACTCGACAATGCTGTTTGTCATTTAGTGGTAGCTTTACGAAATTCCGGCATGAAACAGCGTGCTATTGCTCGGCAGTATGGCATCAATCAAAGTCAGGTGTCAAAGATCCTGAAACGAAATGCTCAGAGAGGTGTCCCTACTCCAATACCGAGGTCAGGACGTCCCCGCAGAACCACAAGGAAGGATGATCGCCAGCTGCACCGGTTAGTCCGCAATGGCCGTACCAAGTCAGCTAATCGGCTTAGGGCTGAGTGGCAGCAACTGACAAATGTGCCTGTATCTAGAAGGCTAGTCAGCCAACGACTGGTTCAAGCAGGCTGTCGTGCCAGGCGTCCCCTGAGAAAGCCACGCCTGACCAGACAGCACCGCCAGCGCCGATTGCAGTGGGCCAGAGAGCACCGTCAATGGCAGCCAGGACACTGGAATCACGTGATCTTCAGTGGCAAGTCTAGATTTCTGGTCTATCGTCAATATGGCCGCGTCCGAGTGCGCAGACAAGTGCATGAAGCCTACAACGAAGATTGTATAGTGCCAAGAGTCCAAGCTGGAGGTGGTGGGGTGACCGTTTGGGCTGCTTTTCATGTAGGGGGCAAAACACCTGATTGTTCTGAATGGAAACCTGAACCAGTTCAAGCACAGGGCCATTCTGGAAGAAACATTGCTTCCATTTGTTCGTGCAGCCTTTCGAGGAAACTTTGTCTTCCAAGATGACAATGCACGGCCTCATCGTGCTCGCATGATCCAACACTTTCTTGCTGACCGTGGTGTAGAGCATATGGAGTGGCCTGCCATGTCCCCGAATATGAATCCGATAGAGAACTTGTGGGTAGAATTAACGAGTCAAATCGACCACTTGGACCAGCAGCCGACCTCTGTGCGTGAATTGCAGCAGGCTATTGTCACTGCATGGCAAGCGATTCCTGTCCAAACCGTGGCAAATCACATGAACAGCATGCCTCAACGTGTACGTGCTCTCCTGAATGCTCGTGGGGGTTACACGAAGTACTAAACTGTAATTTTACTGTCCGTAATCCCAATCGTAATTTAGCTTTTGTTTTTGTTAAAAAAAATTTTTGGCTAATGTGCAAAATAAAGATATACTTCTGGAAAACGCACAGAAGTTTAACACAGTACTGTCCGTTAATTGAGTTCGATATCAGTTTACATCACTTTCAAGGATCAATTTATTTGCTTCGAAATGTCAAATGTGGTTTTTGTTTCTTTTAAAGGTCACATTAACAAAATCTAGAATAATTTCAACATAATTCCAATGAACTTTTGGTTCTAAGACATCTTGAAAAGTAAGTTCACCCCCACAAAAAAAATATTCCATATTAAATGCCAAGTCTGTATATTACGAAACTGATGGTACCATCAAAGGATATATTGATTGTACTTTTGATTACTATTGTTGTGGTACTGTTATTCTTGTGTGATCTTAATACAATATTTGTTTGTTGGTAACAATTGGTGTGGGTTCACCATTGATCTTTGACATACAGAATAACACATTTTTTCTGCCGTGACTCCTCTCGGGGCTCGGAGGTACACCGTGACCAGGGGGTTGGGGAGGAGCACGTAACACTACCCTGACTAACCAATCCTCTACATGTAACCTTCTCATCCATCATACATCACCATGACTACCCTGACGAACCAATCCTCTATACGTAACTTTTTCATCCATCATACATCGTCATGACTACCCTGACTAACCAATCCTCTACACGTATCCTTCTCATTGACCATTGCACCTCTTCCCGAGGCACTCTGTCAAAACGCCGTCTCCAAATCCAAAAATATAAAGCACAATTGTCTCTTCTTCCCAGATTTTTTTTCCTGTATTTCCCTAATTATAAAAATTGAACCTAACGTGCCCCTTCCTGTTATAATGCCAAATTGTATTTCATGTTTATTAATACTCCGTGTTATCAATTTATCGATGACTCTGAACCACTTTCATTCCATGTTCCAGCAGGTTCAAACCCCTATAATGACCCCAAACTAAGGCATCACCCTTCCCTTTATAAATATTCACCATTACATTCTTCAACCAGTCATCTGGGACACTTGTCTCCCTCATAATCGCATTTACCAATTTTGTGATGAAATTTAATTCAGTATCACCGGATGCCTTCAGCATCTCTGCGGCAATACTAGAGCTGCCCATCGCTTTACCATTCGTCATTCATCGATTGCTTCCTTCACCCATTCATTCTTTATCTTAGGTGGACGGGCTTTTCACCTCGTTGATTCCATCTGGGTGAAGATCCGGATCTCGACATGAGAATTTTTTTTTTGTCATTTTTCACCATTGAAAGATCAGGCCAAAAAAGGATATATATATATAGCACGATATCCCAAAACAATATGGACAGATTTGGACGAAACTTGCTGGACTGAGTGTGTTACAAGGCCGAATTGATTAGATTATGGTGAACATCCGAATCCGGATACGAGAATTAAAAAAGAATTGAAGTGACTTTTCACCATTGAGAGATGAGGCCGAAAACGATATAAAGCCTGATATTTCAAAAAGTTGTGGACGGATTATGGCAAAACTTGGTGGACGAGTTGGTAAGGTGACGATAACAAGCCGATTAGATTTTGGTTCAGGTCCGGATGCAGAACCGCTAAAACCCCCATGTGGAGGGCTTGAAACCCCAACATGACCAACACCAGATTAATATAGTAAATATATATATATACAGTCACATGAAAAAGTAAGTACACCCCATGTAAAGTTTTGACTTTTTCAACATATTTCAACATACAGCTATTTGATCTTCATTTCAACAATATTGATAGATAAAGGTGATATAATATAACAAATATCATGAAACTTTTACATTTTGTAGTCCATTGTATAATTTAAATAAACATGAATGCAAATTTCGCATGTGGAAAAAGTAAGTACACCCCTACATTTATCACTACTTCAAATACCTAGAATTAGAATCAGGTGCACCAGCTCAGGTGCAAATGATTAGAACATCGTTAGAGACGATCTTGGAGGAACCTGTCTTATTTAAACCTCACACATTTAGTTTGGTTTGCTCTTTGTTGTTGAAGTGTGTGGCATCACCATGCCTAGATCAAAAGAGCTCTCTGAGGCCTTCAGAAAGGTTATAGATGCCTACGAGTCTGGGAAGGGATTTAAAAAGATCTCCAAACAATTTGAAATCAATCATTCGACTGTCCGGAAGATCATCTACAAGTGGATAAAATTCCAAACAACTGCCAACTTGTTCAGGCCAGGCCGCCCCAGCAAGTTCAGCCCGAGAGCAGACCGCAAGATGCTGAAAGAAGTCTCTAAGAACCCCAGAATGTCATCACTGGACCTACAGGTAGCTCTTGCCACTGTTGATGTCAAAGTGCATGAGTCTACCATTAGAAAGAGGCTGCACAAATTTGATCTACATGGGAGGTGTGCCAGGAGGAAACCTTTGCTGTCCAGAAAGAACATCAGGGCAAGACTAAAGTTTGCCAATGAACACCGCAGCAAAGACCAGCACTTCTGGAACAATGTGCTCTGGACAGATGAGTCAAAGGTAGAGCTATTTGGCCACAAGAACCTGAGACCAACTGTAAAGCATGGTGGTGGAAATATTATGGTTTGGGGCAGCTTTGCTCCATCAGGGCCTGGGCAGCTCACCATCATATAATCCACTATGAATTCTTCATTGTACCAGAGGGTGCTTGAGGATAATGTGAGGCCATCTGTCGGAAAGTTGAAGCTCAACCGAAGGTGGACCTTGCAACATGACAATGATCCGAAACATGCCAGTAAATCCACCAAGGAATGGCTGAAAAGAAAGAAATGGAGGGTTCTGGAATGGCCAAGTCAAATCCCGGATCTAAATCCCATCGAGATGTTGTGGGGGGATTTGAAACGAGCTGTGCATGCAAGAAACCCCTCAAACGTCGCACAGCTGAAATAATTCTGCATGGAGGAGTGGGCAAAAAATTCTCCCAGTCGATGGCAGAGACTGGTAGACAGTTACAAGAAACGCCTACTTGAGGTTGTTTCTGCCAAAGGGGGCAATACCACCTGTTAGAGCCAAGGGTGTACTTACTTGTACTTTTTCCACATACGAAATTTGCATTTATGTTTATTTAAATTATACAATGGACTACAAAATGTAAATGTTTCATGATATTTGTTATATTATATCACCTCTATCTATCAATATTGTTGAAATATTGAAGCCTGGTGTTGGCTTAGCGGTTAGGGTGCCGGCTTGGGATCCTAGGATCCTGGGTTCGAATCCCGGTCGATCGCTGAATTAACGCCAGGGGGTTGACTCAGCCTGTCATCCTTCCGAGGTCGGCAAATTGAGTACCAGCTTGCTGGGATCAATGATCACGGTGTGTATCCGGATTCAGAATAGGTACACCGTATCCCTGCGCTTCGTAAGAGTGTGACCAAGGGTTGGCGTCAGGAAGGGCATCCGGCCATAAAAACATTGCCTCAAACAGGGAACCATGATTGTCATGGGGCCGGCAAGGCTAACCCCCGCTCTAGCGGGGAAAATGGCCTTAAAATGATCATTCATTCATATTCATTCGATCAATATTGTTGAAATGAAGATCAAATAGCTGTATGTTGAAATATGTTGAAAAAGTCAAAACTTTACATGGGGTGTACTAATGTACTTACTTTTTCACATGACTGTATGTATGTATGTATATATACATATATACACAGGCTTGGCATTTAATATGGAATATTTTTTTTTCTTGACTTGGGTTTCCTTTCTGAACTCAGAATATCAATCTGGTGAGTTTTTTTTCCGCTTCGGTGATTTCTTTGTTAAAAGAACCATGTCACTGATTGTCTGTCGCAGCAAGAAGTCAATAACAGGATTATATCACAGGTGGCGTGACAAAATGTACGGACAGGTACATTTGACGATTGGCTTCACAATCGGGTATCTAAGGGTTGTTGCGTTCTGTATTAGTGGAAAACACCTGCTGCACGTCTACAAAAGTTATTTCCGCTTCCTCTGGAGATGGTCCGTCAACTCGACAATGCTGTTTGTCATGGAGTGGTGGCTTTACGAAATTCTGGCATGAAACGGCGTGCTATTGCTCGGCAGTATGGCATCACTCAAGGTCAGGTGTCAAATATCCCGAAAAGAAATGCTCAGAGGGGTGTCCCTACTCCAATACCGAGGCCAGGATGTCCCCGCAGAACCACAAGGAGGGATGATCGCCAGCTGCACCGGTTAGTCCGCAATGGCCGTACCAAGTCAGCTAATCGGCTTAGGGCTGAGTGGCAGCCACTAACAAATGTGCCTGTATCCAGAAGGCTAGTCAACCAACGACTGGTTCAAGCAGGCTATCGTGCCAGGCGTCCCCTGAGAAAGCTGCGCCTGACAAGACAACACCGCCAGCGCCGATTGCAGTGGGCCAGAGAGCACCTTTAATGGCAGCCAGGACACTGGAATCACGTCATCTTCAGTGACGAGTCTTGATTTCTGGTCTATCGTCAAGATGGCCATGTCCGAGTGCGCAGACAAGTGCATGAAGCCTACAACGAAGATTGTATAGTGCCAAGAGTCCAAGCTGGAGGTGGTGTGGTGACTGTTTGGGCTGCTTTTCTTGCAGGGGGCAAAACTGACCTGGTTGTTCTGAATGGAAACCTGAACCAGTTCAAGTACAGGGTCATTCTGGAAGAAACATTGCTTGCATTTGCTCGTGTAGCCTTTCGAGGAAACTTTGTCTTCCAAGATGACGATGCACGGCCTCATCGTGCTCGCATGATCCAACACTTTCTTGCTGACCGTGGTGTCGAGCATATGGAGTGGTCTGCCATGTCCCCGGATATGGATCCGATAGAGAACTTGTGGGCAGAATTAACGCGTCAAATCGACCACTTGGACCAGCAGCCGACCTCTGTGCGTGAATTGCAGCAGGCTATTGTCACTGCATGGCAATCGATTCCTGTCCAAACCTTGGCAAATCTCGTGAACAGCATGCCTCGACATGTACGTGCTCTCCTGAATGCTCGCGGGCATTACACGATGTACGGAACTGTAATTCTACTGTCCGTAATCCCAGTTGTAATTTAACTTTTGTTTTTATTGAAAAATTTTTGGGCTAATGTGCAAAATAAAGAGATACTTCTGGAAAACGTACAGAAGTTTAACACAGTACTGTCCGTGAATAGAGTTCGATATCAGTTTACATCACTTTCAAGGATCAATTTATTTGCTTTGAAATGTCAAATGTGGTTTTTGTTTCTTTTACAGGTCACATTAACAAAATCTAGAATAATTTCAACATAATTCCAATGAACTTTTGGTTCTAAGTCATCTTGAAAAGTAATTTCACCCCCACAAAAAAATATTCCATATTAAATGCCAAGTCTGTATATATATATATATAAATATATATAATATAAATCATTACTTTGTGACACTTTTTGCCTTTTGACTCATTTGCACCGAAACCTTTTCCTTTATGCTCACAACATTTGGTTCTGTTCACAGCTGACTCATAAATGTTGTGAAAAAAAAATTGTGTTTCTATTTTTACATTACATCAAAATCAATATGTGCAGAAATAAGGTTAAAACTTTATTTGTGTTTTTATCCAATGACGTGCTCGCTCGATGATTTCACAAATGTCCCAGTGTGTGCCGTTTGGCACAGATTGTACAACAAAGCGGAGGTCATCGAAGGCGGGTTACAGCACAACCCTTTTGAATAAATACAATGTTGATGTATAATGTGTGTCCTCTAAATGACATGTTGCATTGTTGTGTTTGTAGGGTAGAAACTGGGTCGTGCGGCGAAGCTGGGAGGATTTGGGGAAGTTGGACTCCAACCTGCACGTTTGTATCTATGATCGAAGGTTCAGCTGCCTGCCCGAGATTGGGGCAACAGAAGGACACGGCCAGGAGGTGTGTGTGTGTGTGTGTGTGTGTGTGTGTGTGTGTGTGTGTGTGTGTGTGTGTGTGTGTGTGTGTGTGTGTGTGTGTGTGTGTGTGTGCGTGTGTGTGTGTGTGTGTAGCTCATTGTTATCTCCAAATGTGGGACACACACACACACAAACACCACTCCATGAATTATAGTAAGGATACGTTTAAATGATTCAAAGCCAACAGAGGATTGAAACTGAAGATGATGTTCCTTTTTTTTTTCTTTTTTTTTGTATTCAGGATCGAGGCTCATGAAAGAGCGAACATTAAACACAAAAAATCAGACACATAAAACATATAATATCGGGAGCGGTAGACAAGATGGGGATAGAAGGGGAAGCACAAACACAACATTTGAGAGCAGGGACATCGGGAAATCTGTGGGATGGAGAGGGGCCTTTACCATAAAGGTAAAGGTCCCATAGGAACTATCTTTGCAGTAAATATGATATTGTTGTTACTTCTACACTTATATCGGGGCATCAGGATGCCAACAACTGGTCGTGAACATTTCCAAAGCTGACAATGTACCAGAGACAGGTCGTCTCTCCATCATGGTGCTGCGGAAGCAGTCCTCAACCAGGGCAGGAAATTCAGATTTGCTCAGGGTGCCAGGATATAATGGGCCCAGCAGAGTGGTACATAGGTAGTGCACTTACCTTTGATCTGTCTAGTCTGGGTCTGATAACTGAGCCCACTATAAACCTTCCAGTGCATTGCGGGCAGGGTGTTTGGTGTCCCTTGGGTGGATGCTAAGCTGGGTATCCTGTCCGTTCGCATTATCTGGGAGGTGGGTGGGGGGGTGTTAAACATCCCACGATGCCTTTTGCAAAGAGTAGTTTATCAAGGCCACCCTGAACAAATTACAACTTCCCATCAAATTGAGTCATACATCAGGCCTGGGCTACCTGTTCATGAAAGACTTGGCACACGGTAGAGAGCATACCTCTGCCAGGCTGAACAATTTACGTTTTGTATCCCACTGATAGGCCGGATCCGGAACAGGTTGAGATGGTTTGGTCATGTGTTGAGGAAGGATGAAAGTGACTGGTTGAGAAGAGTGATGGAAATGAATGTAGAAGGAAGTAGAGGACGGGGAAGACCGAGAAAGACTTGGCTAAAGATGGTGGAAGAAGAAATGCGGGCAAGGGGGTTAAACAAGGAGAGATGCAGAAAATAGGGCAAAATGGAGAAGATTGTCATGGGGACCGCAAGGCTAACCCCTGCTCTAGCAGGGAAAATGGCCTTTAAAATGCATGTTGTTGTTGTTGTTGTTGATAGGCCGGATCCGGATCTGATTTCAAATCCAAATTCTGATTGGCTTGTTCATGTCACCTACGCAACTCGTCCATCAAGTTTTGTCATAATCTGTTGACAACCTTTTGCGATATCGTGCGATATACAGTATTGTTCTGAGCGCCATCTCTCAATGCTAAATAATCACTTTAAAAATCCTCTGATCCGGATCTGGGTTCGGATCTTCACCAAAATTGAACAAATTCTTCCTTGTCACACACACAACCTGTACAACAAGTTTCGGCCGAATCAACTTTTTGAGATATCCTATTCACAGACGAACCAAACAGACAGGTGCAGAAACATAACCTCCGTCCACCTTTGGTGGCGGAAGTAATGAGTGATTTTAAGTGAAGCTTTGATTTGTAATGATGTATTTTCTATTCGCTAGTATGCCCATTCGCTACGGGAGCGGCAGGAAGGATCATTCCTCTCTGAGATATATCCTCGTAGATTACTGTAGATCTAGTGTCGGGCCTCAATAACATCTGGGGTGTGTTAATTTACCAAGTTTATTGTAGAGCGCTCGCCAAGTGGTTTAAGCATTCGAGGAAGCATTCCATTCAAATCCGTCGATAAGGAACGGCTGGCTTGGCAAGCGCTAGCTAGCTGCTTGGTAACTGAACATACGCCGGGTTTTCTCCCTTTCAGTTTTGTGTTAAACACCTGCACTGACTGTTTAAAAAGGTAACCAAATATGTTTGTGCTTTATAATATTTTTACTTCTGGTGGAGGTGGTCCCACCAAAATGGTACGATAAGGTATTTATAAATGTTAACATGGCTTTTGGCAATGGAGGAAAAACCCCTTTGGGAGGTGGGATATTATTAGTAATAGTATTGTTTGTCTGGCGTCAGGAAGGGCATCCGGCCATAAAAACATTGCCTCAAACAGGGAACCATGATTGTCATGGGGCCCGCAAGGCTAACCCCCGCTCTAGCGGGGAAAATGGCCTTAAAACGATCATTCATTCATTCATTCAGTATTGTTTTGTAATAACATTTATATTACTAGCGGGGTCACCCGTGGGAATCCCACGGGCATGGATGTGTGTGACATTTCGACATATTGAGTTATATGCTGCACATTCATTTTTACAAAATGGTTACTGGCAAGTCATCAGATCCAGAAATGGTGTGATGAACACAATTTATTTATTTCACATAATATGTGACCCCTCACTCCTCTCCACCTGACACTCTCCTGTCTCCACCTGACACTCTCCTGTCTCCACCTGACACTCTCCTCTCTCCACCTAGCACTCCTCTCCTCTCCAAACCCTCACATCCCTCTCCTTTCCAATCCCTCACCTCTCCAATCCCTCACACTCCTCTCCTCTCCAATCCTTCACACGCCTCTCCAATCGCGCCTCACACTCCTCTCCAATCGCGCCTCACACTCCTCTCCAATCGCGCCTCACACTCCTCTCCAATCGTGCCTCACACTCCTCTCCAATCGTGCCTCACACTCCCCTCCAATCACTCCTCTCCAATCGTGCCTCACACTCCTCTCCAATCACGCCTCACACTCCTCTCCAATCGTGCCTCACACTCCTCTCCAATCGGCTTTCCCCGTCTCGTTTCTCTCCTTTTTCTCCCGTCTCGTTCTTTTTCTTGCTCCAAATCGGCCCGTCGGAATCGGAAATCGGCCCGTCTCGCCCGTCGGCCCGTCGGAATCGGAAATCGGCCCGTCTTGCTTTTGTGCTTGTGCGTAAATAAATTGTGTTCATGACACCATTTCTGGTGTTGGGCTAGCGGCTAGGGTGCCGGCTTAGGATCCTGGGTTCGAATCTCGGTCGATCGCCGAATTAATGCCAGGGGGGTTGACTCAGCCTGTCATCCTTCCGAGGTCGGCTAATTGAGTACCAGTTCACTGGTAATTCCCTGTTTGTCGTTGAAGGCGGCAAAAAGGGTTGGCGTCAGGAAGGGCATCCGGCCGTAAAACATTGCTTCAAAAAGGGGACAAAAAAACAACAACGACCACGGTCCCCGAAAAGGCCAACCCCCGCTTTGCGGGGAAAAATGGCCTCTAAACGGTGGTTTTTACACCATTTCTGGATCTGATGACTTGCCAGTAACCATTTTGTAAAAATGAATGTGCAGCATCTAACTCAATATGTCGAAATGTCACACACATCCATGCCCGTGGGATTCCCACGGGTGACCCCGCAAGTTTGCATTGACGTTCGTCGATGGACTCGTTCGCCCGTCTCATTCGTTTTCTTGCTGCATCCTGTTCAAGTCTGCGTTCTTCATCGATCGTCTCATTCATTTTGGAAATAGAAGTTTCCACGCAGCGCATGAATTGTCACGATCCTCAAGAGGAATTTGTCTCGTAATCATCAAATGATAAATGGCAAGTAAATTATATTGTGGAAAATTAAAGATTTCAAATAAACCTATTTAAAGTGTATTCGCACATAACTAATTTTAAAAAACGAAGAAATATCTCTCGGTAATTTCCTGAAACATATTTTACTTCCGGCTAATAATGTTGAATTAAATAAAAACGAAGAAATATATGTCGGCATCATTGTTGACGTTTTTGTGACGACTGTCATCAAACGAAAAAGTAATATATCTTAACGGAAAAGCAAAAGCGAATTTTTAATATATATCGACACGTTGCCGTCGGTGTCATGTTGGGCGGTGTATGATACACCATGACGCGATTTTTAAAAATATATCTCTGCATTTTCCCGCGTGTGTGGAATGTTCTCAATTATTGCTGACACCGAGTCCAAAACCATCGATAAAAATGAAATCATATGGTGAGTTAGATTGGAGATAAAGGCGTGAGAGAGACTCAATGGCCTTGAAGTTGAAGTTACAGGCGTTTGAGAATTCATTTCGTTCTATAAACGGCAACTTTCATTGGATTTCCTTCCCGTTTTTTTTCAACCGAGTCGAAAACTATGTTAGCGACTGTGAAAAATGAAATGATATATCGAATTTTTAATATTGTTGCGAATATGGAATTTGACCTCCATATCCGCTTGTAAATATTCCCCTATCTTCTCCGATACTCCCCAACTCTCCCCTTACCCCATTCCCTAGTCCCATTGTCTGTAAACAACACCCATTAGAGCCGATCTTCCCCTTCATTCCCCCATTAAATGTCGTGCCCAGGTCCCCCGCACCACACGTAGACAATTATAGGACATCTTGCTAGTTATTCTTAATCTATGTCAGTTAAGGACTTGTTTCCATTAATTATGACTCTTCGTTGCACCAGAATGTGATTATATGGCACCTGTTAGGAAGTTTAGGACCTCCCCATACCTCTCCGCATCTCTTCCCCATGAAGAAGCTCCAACAACAACCACAACAACAGCGGCTTTGCGTCCTCACTCCGGCTCGGTTGGCCGCCATTGAACATGTGCTCGACGGGGTTACCCAGAAGGGGGCTCCCTGTCGGCCCCTCGTCAAGGGCGGAGCCGGTAACCCCCGCACCCAATGAGAAGCCATGGGCCGATGCCATATGGGGCGGAGCTAACGAGCGAGGGCGTGTCACTCCCCGCCGGATATACGCGGCCCCGCGCCGGATGTGAAAGAGATGCGCCCCGAGCTTGGAAGGACAAGACGCCACCCTCCCGAGCGCTGAGCGACCTCCCCGGCATCTCCACCAAAGTCGCGACCCACGAGCGCTGAGCGACCTCCCCGCATCTGCTGGACACCACCGTACGTGATTCTGTCCCTGAGCCAGGTGCACCTGAGCCATCGACTGCCGCTTTCCTTGCCATCAAATCCCGTGTGAGTCAGCGTTGTCCCGTTTATCTGTGGTCTGTCTAGGGTTAATATAAGAGTGTGTCTAAGTGCCTGTCTTCCTATGATGTCCCTCTCGTCCCTGTAATCTAACCTTTTTCCGTACGAATATACTTGAGAATCGAAACGTTGGTGTCGTATTGTGTCATTATAACCCAGCCGGGTGTCTTCTTTTTCCTTCATTGGTCTAGCATAGCGCGATTAGTCAACCCCGGGTGCAATCGGGGTAACTTGTACGGATACGGCGGCCATCCCGCTCGGCCCACCATACCATCAAAGTCGTATCTGTAACAATTGGTGTCGAGGAGTGGAATTCGAACCCGGGACTAAATTTATTAGGCCCAAATTTTGGGAGGGAAAATCGATTCGGAGCGCGTTTCCCGCGCGAAATTATAACGGCGAAATTTCAAATTGTTTTACGAAAATAAAAAATAAAAACCGAATTTTGAAAGTCGCGCTATGGCGGATCAAGACGGCTGGGGTCCGGTAGGGGAGAGTGAGGCAGGGTCGGTCCAGGACCAAATTGAGGGACGTGAGGAGAGCGAAGCAGCGAGGGTAGCAGACGCGCAAAATGGCGCCTCGCTGGTCACCGCGCCCGCGACCGTGGTAGCGCCCCTGGTGGATCCGAACCTTTTTATGTTGCAAATGAGGGCCCTTATGGAACGAATGGGAGACCAAATTGTGGGAATGAGGGCTCAGGGTGAGCGATTAGAGGGCCAAATGGGGGTAATGAGGGACGAAGCGAGGGGTACCGGTGAGAAGTTAGACAATAATTTTGAGGAGTTAGACAAGAAAATTGGGAAGTTAGACAATAATTTTGAGGAGTTAGACAAGAAAATTGGGAAGTTAGACAATAATTTTGAGGGGTTAGACAACGGGATAAAAGAAGTGAAAAATGGGTTAACGGGGGTAGAAAACAGAATGGCCGCTCAAGAGAATCAAATGGAAGGGATGCAAAAGGGGTTAGAGGGGTTAGAAAACAGTATGGAAGGCAAATTGAGGGACATGAGGGACCAAGCGGAAAGGGAAGTTAAACAAATGGAGCAGCAGATAGAGGGGGTCAGAATGGGGGTAGAAACCAAACTGGATGCTCACAGGGAGGAAATGGAGCAGATGAGGGTGGCATCTGGGCAGGAGATGCAAGTGATGGGAGAGGAGATCAGAGGAGGAGTGAGTGAGGAGGTCGGAGGAGTGCGCGAGGAGGTGAGGCACTGTGAGGAGCACATGGAAAAGGAGGTGAGAAAGGCGACTGTAAAGTTACAAGGGGGCATAGAGGACCTGACGCAAGAGGTGGAGCAGCTGACGGTGGGACAGACGGAGTTAGTGGAGCAGGTTCAAAGGAACACTGCGGTATTAGGAGGTTTAAAGGCGACACAGAAAAAACTCAAAGATGACTTGGTAGCGACGAAGAGGGAATGTCAGATGGTACGTGAGGGACTGACAACGAGGTTGGACGAGGTGATAGAGGTAATGGAGACGAAGGACCGGCAGGTGAGGACGCACCTGGAAACGGTCAAGGTAGCCTTAGAGGATGAGCTTGAGGAGACGTACCGGGGAATAAAAGAGGTGAAGCACAAATTAGAAGAAGTGGAAGAAGGGATGAGCGAAATTAAGAAGCGACGGAGAGGGGATAAGAAAGAGATAAAAGAGGAGATAAAAGAATTGGTCCAAAGTCTGTGTTTGGATCGTGATGATGTGCTCATTAACCGGATGAGGGATTCGCAGGTGATGGAGGAGAAGCGAAGAGGAAGAGGACCTGGTGTAAGTGGTGACCAATATGGTCGTGCGTATGATGCGCCAGGGGATTTAAGAAGCTTGGGGGTCGAGATGGACCCGGGTGTTCGTGAGAGGCCGTTGGTGAAGTGTGCGACAGGTCTGGTGTGCGAAAAAGGAGGTGTGCGAGAAAGTCCGACTCTGGGGTGTGTGAGGAAAAAGTGCGTGCCAAGGAGTAGTGAGGGTGCTGGCGAGAATGAGTCGGTCGTAGCGCGTGTGCGAGGGGGCACATGGAAGCGCGGTGTGGTGAGTGTTGCAGAGGGTGTGACAGGAGAGTGTGCGCGAGAGAGGTGTGTAACGGACGGGTGCATGAGGAAAGAGTGCGCTGTCAAAGGCAAGGAAGAATGCACACCTGTGGTGAGTGTTACAGAGGGTGTAACGGGAGAGTGTGCGCGAGAAAGGTGTGTGACGGACAGGTGCATGGGGAAAGAGTGTGCTGTCAAGAGTAAGGGTGAGTGCGTTGTCACGAGTGGAGGTGAGAGTAGTGAGAGTGACAAGGAGAGTGAGCTGGTTGTGACAGGTGAGCGAGGATGTACACCTGGGATGGAAGGATGTACACCTGGAATGGTAGAGCGTGAGTGGGAATGCACGCTGGAATTGGTGGTGAGGCACGTGGTTGGGTGTGCGAATGAGGGCACACCTGTGATTGTCACAGAGGAGGTGACCGAGGAGGGGGCGCGAAGAGGTGTTTTGGTGAGGTGTGCGAGCAACGAATGTGTGCCAAAGTGTTCGGTGGTCAGGTGTGTGACCAAGGCTGTGAGTGGAATGGGTGTACCTGGGTGTGTAAGGAACGGTACAAGGAGAATGGGAACAGCTGCATGTATGAGCAAGGAACGGGCTGCGGGGTGTAAGCATGCAGGTGAAGCATCGACGTTACACGGGTTAAAGGTCAGGTCGACTTTTAGCCGAAGCGGGCCCTCGGTGCGTGCCGGGCTTCGCGTGCCGCGAGAACCAGCGGGGATCCGAGCCACGGCGGGTTCGAAAGGACCGCCGTGCGCGACCCACGCTGGGCCTCGCTTTGAACGGCCGCGTCCGTGCTCCAATAAGCGGAGCAGACAGCCCGATAGAAAGAGTCGTCATGGCGACCACTTTTTGTTGAGGCAGTCCGGCAGGTCGAGATCGGGACATTGGATGGCTCCACGCCGAGATGGTGCGTGGGATCTCGGCCCGGGTAAACCTCCTTCCCTGCACCGAATGCCGGACGCACCCAGCCGCGAGCACAAAATAACCAGCATCCATTGCTTGGCTTTACGAAGCCGGGCTTTGGACAGGAATTGGCGCACCGAGAGGCAGTAGTGAGTAGACTGGGTGATGAGGTTAGTGTTTTGGACCCAAAATTAGAGAAAAACAAAATTTGATGATTGGCAAAGGATTGGCAGAGTGATGATTGGTAATGGTACAGTGATTGGCAGATGATTGGCAAATTTGTAATTTGTTGAAATTTGATGTGCAAAATTGGTAGTGAGAGACCCCCGATGTGGTGGGATGGCAAATCCACCATCCCTCACAGGTGGGGGCAAAGGAGCAATAGCTTATGGGGTGTATGGCAGTGAAAACTAGCCCGGGTGGGTTAGGATATGGTGTGTAGGGATCTAGCGAAGATGACATTAGGTAACGTTAAGTTTAGTTAGTGACTGATACCTGTAGTGGGGACGCAGGTAGATTAGTATGGATGATAATGACGTGGGAGCGCAATAGTTTAAAGGGACGACTGGGAAGCGCAAGTTTCAGAAGGGAGTAGTTAGCTGAGATGATGCCGTGTGAGTGAGAATTGAACAGGTGTGATTGCACAGGTGTGCAACTGGACAGGTGTGATTGCACAGGTGTGCAACTGGACAGGTGTGTGGAGCAGTGTATGAGTAGTGAGTGAGTGGATCAGCGCGAATGCGCTTGGGGAGAGAAGGGTGCAGGTGGCACCAGGTGTGAGAGCACAGGTGTGCAGGTACAGGTGTGTGGAGAGAGTTGGAGTGAGTGGTACGGAGTGGTGTGCATGGTGCGAAGGTGTGGATGGGGGAAGAGTAGACCCCTTTCACGAGTACCCGGGGCGGGTAGTGTAAGTGTTAGGTAGAGGGTGCAGGTAAATTGTGGTTGGATATTGGCATTTGTGGTGCGGTTGCAGAATGGTGTTGTGGATGGGTGCATTAGTGTTGTGGAAATGGCTGGGCGTGTAGCCTGTTAGTGTGTGTAGTTGGTTGGGCACTCCACCACTGTGAGGATGTCGGCCAGGTGAGGCCGCAGGTGGGCTCTGGGAGCCGGTAGTTGTGAGTGGGTGCCTGAGGATCCCGGGTGTGGATCGGGCAGCCCAGTGCCAGAGAGGGCACGGAGTGGGGAGAGAGCCAGAGGGCCTTCCCCTGGTAGTTAGGTTAGGGTAAGGAGCAGGTAAGCTCGGAGGCAACTGCAGTGGTGGAGGTGTGCAGGTGGGTAGACCCACTGGGAGAGGTGCACGTCGCAGCCCAGAAATTGTACGAGGGCACCGGGAGATGAATCGGGGGAGTGAGACCCCAAATTGAAGAGCACCACAGTTTGGCCAATGGGAATTGGTTTTTAGAACCCATAGTGTAAGAGGGCCAATGGTTTGGCCGGAGAAAGCCCCCGGGTAGTGTAAAGTTGTTAAAGTCATTTAGGAGATAGTTAGGATTGATGAACCTGTCGCACCATACGCAGCCACTTACCTGTGGTGATGATGATGACTCCACACCTGTGTTTTCTTTGTTTGTGTTGCAGAAATGAGAATTGTTGTGGATTTGTGAGACGCATCACGACGTGGATGAGACATTGGGGTGATTCCATCTCTCCCTCCTTAGGAGGGACTGATGATGAATTGGTGATGGCAAATTTTGATGTGCAGTTGGAGATGGCAAATTTTGATGAGAGTTGAAAATGGCAAATTTGATTGGTTAGGAGGGAGAGAAGACGAATTTGGTATATGGGAGGAACGGGGAAGACAGTAGGGATGTTAGTTGATTTGTAAAGTAGATGTTTATGGGTAGTGTTGTGTTGTGTGGATACAGTAAGGGGTAAGGGAGGGGCCATGTAGGTTACCTGGTGGGGGGGGGGCGTACGATAGGAACGTACCTGTCTCACCTGGTTCCCATGTGCCCCCAGTGTGCATTACCTTATATTGCGTGCACTTTTGCGCCCTTACCACCTTACTCACTTGTTTCTTCTTTTGTCTCCCACCTCCGAGGATCTGGCTTTGGGGTAGAGAGAGAGGAGAGAGAGGTGCTGGCTACGCAGTTGTGGGCCTGCACTTTCGCTGCTTGTTGCCTGGATCGATACACCATATGGACCGCAATGTTGGTGGCCACCCACAATGGACCGTAGTTCTTTTGCGGCCAAGCACCACCCGGGGATGGACCTATGGGTCAACGGGGCACCTATGCCATACAGGTGAACCACTAATAATTAACACCAAGTGCACCACAAGAAGAGCAAGGGACACCTGCAGGGTTAGGGGTTGTCGAATTTATTTTTATTTCATTGAACAATGGTGACTGCACCGATTGGTGGTGGGGTGGTGCTGTTGATGCTCGGAAAGGGTGCTCTGCACGTTATTAAAGGCCGTCGGCCACAGAGCACTCGTGGGTTGGTGTATCGATGTTGGCAAGCGCGCTCTCTCTATGCATAACATCTGCATGTGTTCCTCCAAAAACAGGTCCTGGATCGTAGTGTAAATAGCAGCGTAGTCTTGTAAATAATGCTCCCTACCGGCTGTATGTTTAGTTTGAGAATTCTTTCCGGATTCGGTTATCCTGTGGGTGTGTTTCTGAGAGGAGAAGGGTGCAACGTCGCAGGGGGACATATTTACTCATTTGTGAATATCTATAAAACTGTCGCACTCAGGGTAGAGTTAATAGTAGAGGGAACTACATTGCGTGCCACACTAAAGTAGGTAAAAATTTATCGGGTCGGGACGCCCCGAGGGTAGAGAAGGGTGCAATGTTGCGAATATGGAATTTGACCTCCATATCCGCTTGTAAATATTCCCCTATCTTCTCCGATACTCCCCAACTCTCCCCTTACCCCATTCCCTAGTCCCATTGTCTGTAAACAACACCCATTAGAGCCGATCTTCCCCTTCATTCCCCCATTAAATGTCGTGCCCAGGTCCCCCGCACCACACGTAGACAATTATAGGACATCTTGCTAGTTATTCTTAATCTATGTCAGTTAAGGACTTGTTTCCATTAATTATGACTCTTCGTTGCACCAGAATGTGATTATATGGCACCTGTTAGGAAGTTTAGGACCTCCCCATACCTCTCCGCATCTCTTCCCCATGAAGAAGCTCCAACAACAACCACAACAACAGCGGCTTTGCGTCCTCACTCCGGCTCGGTTGGCCGCCATTGAACATGTGCTCGACGGGGTTACCCAGAAGGGGGCTCCCTGTCGGCCCCTCGTCAAGGGCGGAGCCGGTAACCCCCGCACCCAATGAGAAGCCATGGGCCGATGCCATATGGGGCGGAGCTAACGAGCGAGGGCGTGTCACTCCCCGCCGGATATACGCGGCCCCGCGCCGGATGTGAAAGAGATGCGCCCCGAGCTTGGAAGGACAAGACGCCACCCTCCCGAGCGCTGAGCGACCTCCCCGGCATCTCCACCAAAGTCGCGACCCACGAGCGCTGAGCGACCTCCCCGCATCTGCTGGACACCACCGTACGTGATTCTGTCCCTGAGCCAGGTGCACCTGAGCCATCGACTGCCGCTTTCCTTGCCATCAAATCCCGTGTGAGTCAGCGTTGTCCCGTTTATCTGTGGTCTGTCTAGGGTTAATATAAGAGTGTGTCTAAGTGCCTGTCTTCCTATGATGTCCCTCTCGTCCCTGTAATCTAACCTTTTTCCGTACGAATATACTTGAGAATCGAAACGTTGGTGTCGTATTGTGTCATTATAACCCAGCCGGGTGTCTTCTTTTTCCTTCATTGGTCTAGCATAGCGCGATTAGTCAACCCCGGGTGCAATCGGGGTAACTTGTACGGATACGGCGGCCATCCCGCTCGGCCCACCATACCATCAAAGTCGTATCTGTAACAATATGTATCGACACGTTGCCGTCGGTGTCATGTTAGGCGGTGTATGATACACCATGACGCGATTTTAAAAAATATATCTGCATTTTCCCGCGTGTGTGGAATGTTCTCAATTATTGCTGACACCGACTCTAAAACCATCGATAAAAATGAAATCATATGGTGAGTTAGATTGGAGATAAAGGCGTGAGAGAGACTCAATGGCCTTGAAGTTACAGGCATTTGAGAATTCATTTCGTTCTATAAACGGCAACTTTCATCGGATTTTCTTCTCGTTTTTTTTCAACCGAGTCTAAAACTATGTTAGCGACTGTGAAAAATGAAATGATATATCGAATTTAAAATAGATATCGACACATTGCCGTCGGTGTCATGTTGGGCGGTGTATGATACACCATGACGCGATTTTAAAAAATATATCTCTGCATTTTCCCGCGTGTGTGGAATGTTTGTGGAAAATTAAAAGATTTCAAATAAACCTATTTAAAGTGTATGCGCACATAACTAATAAAAAAAACGAAGAAATATCTCTCGGTAATTTCCTGAAACATATTTTACTTCCGGCTAATATGTTGAATGAAATAAAAACGAAGAAATATATGTCGGCATCATTGTTGACGTTTTTGTGACGACTATCATCAAACGAAATAGTAATATATCATAACGGAAAAGCAAAAGCGAATTTTTAATATATATCGACACATTGCCGGCGGTGTCATGTTGGGCGGTGTATGATACACCATGACGCGATTTAAAATAATATATCTCTGCATTTTCCCGCGTGTGTGGATTGTTCTCAATTATTGCTGACACCGAGTCTAAAAGTAAAAATGGTGAGTGAAAATGAAATCATATGGTGAGTTAGATTGGAGATAAAGGCGTGAGAGAGACTCAATGGCCTTGAAGTTACAGGCCTTTGAGAATTCATTTCGTTCTATAAACGGCAACTTTCATCGGATTTTCTTCCCGTTTTTTTTCAACCGAGTCTAAAACTATGTTAGCGACTGTGAAAAATGAAATGATTTATCGAATTTGATTTGAAATAAAACTGGGGGAGAGCAAGACACCACGGGCCTACAAAACAGGACTCAAAGCTATGCGAGTTAATAAAATGGTGGATATTTGTTTATAGCCACTCCCAGAATGGGTGGAGCTATGGGTGGAGCTACTCTGCAAACCGAGTAAGCCACACCCCGGACAGACACCCAACAGATAGACAGACAGACAGACAGAATCATCTACGGCTATTATAATATAGATACTGTGATTATTAGTTTTGTTATTAGAAGCGTCCTTGGAAAAACGCCACGATAAAGCTAACTTAACACAGATATACACCTCAACACACAACCCCATTGGCGGGGAAAATCCCCTCGGTGATGAAAATGCACTGGGGAGGGGGGGGGGGGGAGGTCAAATTAATTCGCTCCAACCTTCATCATGTGACCCTTAGTTCGCCTGTCAGGTTTGGTTGATTTTGGATAAGTAACGACGGAATGTATCGCGATCAAAAATCGTCAGACAGACAGACAGACACCAAATTGCGTATTTTAGTTTGATGATGATGATTTTATCCTTTATGTACAATGAAGACTTTTCTGAAAATTGATTTCTCATCAACATGATCCCTTCTCTGTAACAGTTGCTGTCTGGGTACCTCACCCGTCTGTCCGCCATTGCGGATAACAAGATAAACTGTGCTCCTGTACTCACCTGGTTGGAGGTAACCCACCCTCAAAGCAATTTGATTCCTATCATTATTAACTTGTTTGCAGTTCTTAGAGAAATGTTTTAATCTTTAATTCCATCTGAAATCTTGTTGGAACACATTTATTTTTTTGTTTCTTTGTGCATATGTACACAAAATGAAGGTTTGTGGAGAGGGTTGGGGGAGCACATTTACCTGGAAAGGGTGGGCTTAGGGAGGGTTAATATGGATAGAAAATATGAGTATGAATGGAGAAAGATCTGAGATGGTGTTGAGTAGCCATTTTGAATCCCCAGAGGGAAGAATGAGATTTTAATCTAATTAGTCTAAGGAAATCTAATCGAATTAGTCTAATCGACTAAGAAAGTTAGTTCTGCAGGTGGGAAAAAAAGAGGAACGAATGAGCGGAAGTCAGTGATTTTTTTTTGGTTTTTTTTGTATACAGAGTCGAGGCTCGTGAAAGAGCTAACATTTATCAAACAAACAAATCAAACAAACAAGCAAACAAAGTATATAAAAGGGGATCGGTCGACAAGATGGGGAGAGAAGGGGAGGAAGCACACAAACACAACATTTGAGAGCAGGGACATCGGGAGATGTGTGGGAGGCAGAGGGCCTGGGGGGAGGCAGGATAGGTATAAAACGCAAGGACACCAAGGACTTCCAGGAAAGAAGTCGGCACCTCAAAAAAGTGGATTTGGGGTGAAATTAGCGGGGGTAGAAAAGATCAAGGTTTTGGATTAGGGAAGATAAGAGATGGTGGTGAACAGCCGTTTTAAAGACCTGGAGGGAGGAGTGGGATTAAAGAGAGAAAGGGAGTTTGTTCCAGAGGCGGGAGAAAAGAGGAATGAAGGAGTGAAGGTGAGCAGAGAGTCTTGATTTTGGCAGTTTAACCATAAGAGGGTTGCAGGCAGATCTTGTGCGACCTGTAGGAATATTTGGGGGACAGAGCCCAGAGAGAGCAGGGGGAGCAAGGCCGGAGAGGAGTCGGTAGAAGACGGAAAGACCACCAACCTGCCTGCGGTGAGTAAGTGAAAGGCCCTCGGAGATAGCGTCATCGCGGGAGATTCCAATGATTCTGAACGCTTTGGTTTCAACAGCGTGAAGACGAGCTAGGTGTGAGGCAGGAGCACCAGCCCAGAGGGGAGAGCAGTACTCCATTGAGCTGCGGATGAAAGCCTTGTATGTGGTGAGGAGCTCAGGTGTGCCAAGGAAGGACTTCGCACGACGGATGATGCCCAGTCGGCGACTGGCTTTGGAGGCCAGCTTGGAAATGTGGTTTTTCCTAGGAAAGATCATGGCAGATAGTGAGACCCAAAAGCGTGAGTGACAGAACTTCTTGGAGAGGATTATTCAGAAAGTGGATGGGAGGGTTGTCCAGTCGGTCTTTTCGGAGAGACATCGTAAGAGTGTGAGATTTGTCAGGATTGAAAGACATGTTCCACTTGTTTGCCCAGTCTGTGATTTTGTCCAGGTCTGCAGAGAGTGAGGAGGCTGCAGACTGCCGATCTGAGGGATGAGGAATGGAGCGGCAGAGAGTGGAGTCATCAGCAAAGAGATAGAGAGGATTTTCAAGAGAGTCAGACAGATCATTGATGAAGACCAGAAAAAGCACAGGGCCCAGAACACTGCCTTGAGGAACTCCAGCCTGAACAGGAAGAGGAGATGAGAGAAACCCATTCAGGGCCACACGTTGACTACGACTAGAGAGGAAGTCCGCCAGCCATGCGTGGAGATTTCCATGGATACCAAAGGAGGAGAGTTTGGTGAGCAGAGCGGGGTGCCAGACCGTATCGAAGGCACGTGATTTGTCGAGGGAGACGGCTCTAATTTCCTGTTTGGCATTGAGGACCTCCATCCATCGTTGAGACAGCAGAAGCAGCATGTCCAGAGTAGAGTGACCTGGTCTGAAACCAAATTGATGATCAGAGATCAAGCCATTGGAGAAGAGGAAAGATTTCATATCTGAAGCAATGATGGATTCCATGACTTCGCTGATAATTGGGAGAAGGCTGATTGGTCTGTAGTTGCTGGGATCTGTTTTTGCACCTTTTTTGTGCAAAGCGGTGATGTTGGCTGATTTCCAAGCAGTGAGTTTCGATTTTGAGAGTTTCACTAGAAGGGAATTTCTGGCAGACCATGTGCACCCTGCAGAAACCTGAGGGTGGGGAGGGGTGAGGAAGGCATGTGGCAGATTCCACGGCATTAAGCTGAGCAAGGTGTGAGGTAGTGGTGCCAGCCCAAAGGGGAGAGCAGCACTCCATAATGCTTTGGATTAAGGCCTTGTAAGTGGATAAAAGTTCAGATCTGCCACATGCATGACGTCAGTGGATGGCTTTGGAGGCCGACTTGGATACATGCTTTGTCCAAGAAAGAGCATGGCTGATGGTGAGGCCCAAAAGTTTGAGAGACCGAACTTCTTTGAGAGGAGATTTGTTGAGGAAGCAGATGGTAGAGTTTGTCAGACGTTCCATTCCGAGAGACGGTGTGATAGTGTGGGCTTTCATAAATTATATTAAATGGACCATTGTTATGTTTTGCACTCAATGTAATAGAATGGTGGTGAAAATAGGGTTAGTTCAATGACTCAAACGGGCCTCATGTTCATACTGCTTAACACTCTCCCTTTCTTTCATCCTTCACCAGATTGACAACAAGGGGAACAGGCTTCTCGTTAACGAAGAGTCCTCGATAAACGTACCTGCCATTGGTGCTGCACACGTCATCAAGCGTTATGCGGCACAGGCCCCAGACGAGCTCTCGTTGGAGGTGAGTTTTAGTTTCCACTTCTCTCCCCCTCATGTCATTGTCTACCATTTCTGTATGACGGGCCCAGTTTGCCGAAAGCATCACATGATATTTCTGCAGTTGTGGGAGGGCATCCTTTAACCTGAGCTTACCTGATGTGTTCCTGTACCACTTGTGTTTTCGTGAATTTACTTTAATCTTGGAAGTGTATAACCATTTGACTCGCATTCGGACACCACATACATTACACGATGCTGGGTCATTGGTGCTTCAGGTTGTAAATCCAAGGCCTAAGATGAGGTGGTGCATGTTTCTGACCTTGGTGCAAAAATAATAATAAGTCAGGAGACGACGATGGTTCACGAGCGAGCGGTATTCAATGACAAAGGACGGACTATAACCGAAACAGGCCCGGACAGGCCAGGCCTGGAAATGTCAAAACGAAGGTTACTGACCTTTAACTGAGATAGAAAATAATGTATAATCAGTTATGAGGTTAGTTATCTACACAATACCGAAAATTCGGTTCGATTCCGACAATTTTGAAACTTTGACCTTTGTGACCTTGAAATGTCAAAACGAAGGTTATTGACCTTGAAAAAAGATAGAAAATAATGTATAATCAGTTATGAGGTTAGTTAGCTACACAATACCGAAAATTCGGTTCGATTCCGACAACTTTGAAAATTTGACCTTTGTGACCTTGAAATGTCAAAACGAAGGTTACTGACCCTGAAATAAGATAGAAAATAATGTATCATCAGTTATGAGGTTAGTTAGCTACACAATACCGAAAATTCGGTTTGATTCCGCAACTTTGAAAGTTTGACCTTTGTGACCTTGAAATGTCAAAACGAAGGTTACTGACCTTGAAATGAGATAGAAAATAATGTATAATCAGTTATGAGGTTAGTTAGCTACACAATACCGAAAATTCGGTTTGATTCCGCAACTTTGAAAGTTTGACCTTTGTGACCTTGAAATGTCAAAACGAAGGTTACTGACCCTGAAATAAGATAGAAAATAATGTATCATCAGTTATGAGGTTAGTTAGCTCCCAATACCGAAAATTCGGTTTGATTCCGACAACTTTGAAAATTTGACCTTTGTGACCTTGAAATGTCAAAACGAAGGTTACTGACCCTGAAATAAGATAGAAAATAATGTATAATCAGTTATGAGGTTAGTTAGCTCCCAATACCGAAAATTCGGTTTGATTCCGACAACTTTGAAACTTTGACCTTTGTGACCTTCAAAGGTCAAAGTTCGAAGATTCTGAAATTTGTTGGAAAACTTGTATTTTATGATGTACGTGATAATATAAGATCATGTACGACATTTCACCCTATCAGGAAGCGAACAATGTAATAAAACCATCAAAAATCCACTTTTCTAAATTTCGTGACCTCGTGACCTTGACCTTGGGGCGAAAATGAAAAATCGAGCTCCGTGGGGCTAGACACGTGACATTGGCCTAACCAAATATCGAAACCCCTGTCAGATTCCACCAACTCCCTCGGAGAAGATGTAGCTTGAACTCGATTACCCCCGAAAAAGACATCTTTTTCGGGCGTGGCTCCGCCCACAATGGGCGCAATACGCCCACTCTAGGCAGGATACAACTTGATCATGATATCAACTTCACACCCAAGTTTCATCAAGATCGGATGATATCATCGGGTAGTTACGCTGCGGACAGACAGACACAGACACACACCCATGACGAATATAGTGGTCACTCTGTTTGATAACTCGTGGACCAATAATAAATTTTATTTTAAAGGATAATCAATACGAGAGTGACGTCACTGTGCGGCGTATGTGCACGACTGCATTTTTTTTTTTTTTGTATACAAGATCGAGGCTCGTGAAAGAGCGAACATTAATCACACAGAAAGACAAACAGACACATAAAACAAATAACATCAGGAGCGGTAGACAAGATGGGGAGAGAGGGGGAAGGACACAAACACAACATTTGAGAGCAGGGACCGAGAGACATGGAGACATGGAGAGATCTGTGGGAGGGAGAGGGCTTTGGGGGGGAGGCATGTGAAGGGGGGGAGGCATGTGAAGGGGGGGAGGCATGTGAAGGGGGTGGGGTGGGAGAGGTATAAACATATGGACACTGCCAGGATTTCCAGGAAATAAGTTGGAATTTCAAACAAGGTGGATCTGGGGTGAATTAGTGGGGGTAGAAAAGATCAAGGTTATGGATGGGGGAAGATAAGAGATGGTGGTGAACAGCTGTTTTAAAGACCTGGAGGGAGGAGAGGGATTGAAGGGAGTGTGGGAGTTTGTTCCACAGGCGGGAGAAAAGAGGAATGAAAGAGTGAAGGTGAGCAGAGAGCCGAGATTTCGGCAGTTTAACCATCAGAGGGTTGCTGGCAGATCTTGTGCGACCTGTAGGAATATTTGGGGGACAGAGCACAGAGAGAGCTGGGGGAGCAAGGCCGGAGAGGAGTCGGTAGAAGACAGAAAGACCACCTACCTGCCTGCGGTGAGTGAGTGAAAGGCCCTCAGAGATAGCTTCATCGCGGGAGATTCCAATGATTTTGAAAGCTTTGGATTCAACAGCGTGAAGCCGAGCCAGGTGTGAGGCAGGAGCACCAGCCCATAGGGGAGAACAGTATTCCATTGAGCTGCGGATGAAAGCCTTGTATGTGGTGAGGAGCTCAGGTGTGCCGAGGAAGGACTTCGCACGACGGAGGATGCCCAGTCGGCGACTGGCTTTGGAGGCCAGCTTGGAAATGTGGTTTTCCTAAGAAAGATCATGGCAGATGGTGAGACCCAAAAGCTTGAGTGACAGAACTTCTTGGAGAGGATTGTTGAGAAAGTAGATGGGAGGGTTGTCCAGTCGATCTTTTCGGAGAGACATAGTAAGAGAGTGAGATTTGGCAGGATTGAAAGACATAAAGACATAAAGACATCCGCGCAGCCGGAAGGAACTTGTGTATTGTATTGAGTTTCCCCAAGAGGTCACGTGTGCTTCGTCATTATTTTTTAAAAATCGTTTTGTAGAATATTGGTTTAATTACTGTTTTAACCTGGCATGTGCAAGGAAACATATAAAGGTTTTGCAAAGTCCGGTGGATTTGTTATACATAAATTAAGATTTGTGGAAAAGCAAGACAAATGGAGGAGGTCGAGCAGTGATGTCGGACAAACAAAATTGTATCGATGTCCACAGGACGGAGCAAATCGTGAATAGACAGAGACGATAAAATGAGATGATGAAGAAGGGCCACCTTGAAAGACTCCACAGGTGAAGTGGTTTGTTTGGTTATGATATTGTGAGACGTTTCCACTAGCGACAGAATAGACGAAGGAACTAAAGGTGTGATCCAATGTAAGGTGAAATGCATTTTGCAAGATGAAAAAAAACAACTTAATTGTGATGTTGTGGCGGACACGAAAGCTCACTGGCGTGATGACATCATTCCGCGCGCCAAGTGGGCGGCGGCCACGCCCGAGGGGTAGGCGTGGCCGCGGGATATACACCGGGCGCGCAGCCCGGAACGCTCCAGTGTTACAGTGGAGCTCTTGAATAAAGACTCTTACAACTTACCGCGTTGTCCGCTTCCTCCTTGCTTACAAGCAGCGCGCGTAACACCGCGCTTCAATGTCATTAAAACCTGCACATCACATGTAGACATTTCTTTTGTTAATAGACAATGAGGGAGAGTAGGGAGGCAGGGTGGGAGACATGGAGGTGGCAGGGAGAGGAGGGAGGGAAGGCAGAGGAGGAGGGAGGCAGAGGATGGAGGCAGGAGGAGGAGGAGGGAGACAGGAAGAGGAGGAGGAAGGGAGGGAAGGGAGAGGAGGAGGGAGGCAGGGAGAGGAGGAGGGAGGGAGGCAGGGAGAGGAGGAGGGAGAGGAGGAGGAAGAGAGGGATAGGAGGAAGAAGGCAGGGATAGGAGGAGGCAGGGAGAGGAGGAGGAGGGAGGGATAGGAGGAAGAAGGCAGGGATAGGAGGAGGCAGGAGAGAGAGAGGGAGGAAGGGAGAGGAGGAGGGATGGAGGGAGAGGAGGAGGAAGACAGGGAGAGGAGGAGCAGGGAGGAAGAGGAGCAGGGAGGTGGGAAAAGGAGGAGTGAGGGGAAGTGTAATGATCTCGTGCGATTATTTGTGATCAGTTTGGCATAGTCCATGCATGTGTTGTGTTTATACCAAGTGGTACTTTCTGTACTTGTTTATACCACGTGGTTGCTAGGCCTGGTTATCGAACTGCATCAGACACTCCTACATTAACAACAAAATCCATTTTGTGTCCTGCAGGTGGGGAACATGGTGTCTGTGATCGACATGCCACCCAAAGGAGAAACAACATGGTGGCGCGGGAAGCACGAGTTCCACGTATGTGTATTTTTTACCCCACACACGCGAAGCAGAAAGCATGGTTAAGCAATTGGTTCATGTCCGTCTGTACATATATATTATCAGTTTATGATCGAGGAACAACTTATTTAAAATGAATGTTGTACTTTGAACACGAATCAGACCATGAATAAGACGACAAGTCTGTTGTTTTAACGTACCTTGGCCTAGAATTCATTCTGACTGCACATGCACAAGGAAGAGCGAGAACTTAACTGTACTCTTCCTGCCTGACAGATAAACAAAATGTAATATCATTTCAAACATGAAACTTACTGTTTTTAAGGACGTTCAAATGGGCACGAGTAACTCATGTAACGTGTTAGATTGAGTGATGTAACAGGCGCTCGATAAAACGGCGGTAAAACACAGAATTTATTTATTTATATGCCTTTAAACCTTTTTCAACCTTAATAAGAACTGAATTATATATTTGAACACTGCAGAACACAAATCACCTTCATAGCACTTCCAAGAACCTCCAGTTTCGCAGGTATGTGTTGAGTTATCAAGTTTGTTTTAGAGTGCTTGCTAAGTAGCTTAAGCACTCAAGCAAGGAACTTCGAGGGTGAAATTGATGGAGGAAAAGATATTACCGATGGCCTCATGTATTGTGTCTACCGTATTGGTGGGACAGATGACGACTGTGTCATCCACGTTGTGGAATCACACACTTGCTGCATTGGTAGCGGAACCACACCCATTTGGCTGCATTGGTAGCGGAACCACACCCATTTGGCTCCACTGGTAGCGGAACCACACACACTTGGCTGCATTGGTAGCGGAACTACACACACTTGACTGCATTGGTAGCGGAACTACACACACTTGGCTGCATTGGTAGCGGAACCACACCCATTTGGCTGCATTGGGAGCGGACCCACACACACTTGGCTGCATTGGTAGCGGACCCACACACACTTGGCTGCATTGGTAGCAGACCCACACCCATTTGGCTGCATTGGTGGCAGACCCACGCACACTTGGCTGCATTGGTAGCGGAACCACACACACTTGGCTGCATTGGTAGCGGACCCACACCCATTTGGCTGCATTGGTGGCAGACCCACACACACTTGGCTGCATTGGTAGCGGAACCACACACACTTGGCTGCATTGGTAGCGGAACCACACCCATTTGGCCCCACTGGTAGCGGAACCACACCCATTTGGCTCCACTGGTAGCGGAACCACACACACTTGGCTGCATTGGTAGTGGAACCACTCACACTTGGCTGCACTGGTATGGATGGAATGGTGCACTCTTCCAAATCTTCCACCATGTTGACAATCACGGCCGATACCAGAGAGCCCATGGCGTTGCCAAAAACCTGTTTGTAATATGTTTGTCCGTTGGGCTTAAGGCACCTGCAGTCTGTTTCCAGCGATCATCTTCCATCAATGTCACCCTTGAATAGAAGAAAAATGGGGCCTTCTCATTCCTAGACACTCTCGTAACAAATAACCCTCAAGATCGCCGTGTAGAGAAAGCCCACACACACCGACCACTACCTCAATTTTGATTCCTGCCATCCAATGGAGCACAAAAGAACTGTGGTACACACCCTTTCAAAAAGAGCACCTGAGTTACCATCCTCCATCGAAGTCAAGATGAGAGAGGTGGAAGGCAAATGGTTACCTGGACAGTTTGTTACCAAAAAGGAGAGCGATCCTGGCTGGCCCTCACAACAGACCCTATCATAGAGGATCGGCAGAGTATTGAAAGCGGCAGGTGTGAGGGTAAGTTTCAAACATGTCTTCACCCTTGAGAGATCTTACGGTTGTGGAGCTGCATATGAGGGGGAACCTTGGTCTATCCCAACAGCTCTGCCATTGCCCAACATCGTCTCAAGGCAGGACACACACCCATGTGGGATAGGGTTATCATTTTCGGATTGACTCCAAACAAGACCAGAAGACGGATTCTGGAGGCCAGAGGACACAGTCGCAGAAGAAAGAAACAGAAACAGACCAGAAGACGCAGAAGAAACAGTCGTTCACGTAGAAGGTGGTGGACTTGCCGTTAGCATTTGGGCCACTCTTGCATAAACCCACCGGGAGGGCCCTGACATTGAATGGGGATTCCACGTGACACGATACCTGCCTGGTTCATCAGCACTATTCATCCTCCCTGCCCCACTCCCCCCACCTGTATGCCGTATACGGCCACGTGTCCACTATACTGATACCATTGCAACCATAATTGCATTCACGTAATGGCACATGGGATTACACTGAATGGTGTTTACATTTCATGAGTGACCAATTATTCCCTGAATTTTTTTTTTACACAGACAAGATGGGGAGAGAGAGGGAAGCACACAAGTACAACAGTAGAGAACAGGGACATCGGGAGATCTGTTGGAGGGAGAGGGCTTGGGGGGAGGAGGCATGTGAGGGGGGGGGGGGGTGGGGGAGGGAGGGTGGGAGAGGTATAAAACACATGGACATGTCGAGGATTTCCAGGAAAGAAGTTGGTCTTTCAAAAAAGTGGATCTGGAGTGAATTAGTGGGGGTAGAAAAGATCAAGGTTTTGGATGGGGGAAGATAAGAGATGGTGGAGAACAGCCGTTTTAAAGACCTGGTGGGAGGAGTGGGATTGAAGGGAATGGGGGAGTTTGTTCCAGAGGCGGGAGAAAAGAGGAATGAAAGAGTGAAGGTGAGCAGAGAGTCTTGATTTTGGCAGTTTAACCATCAGAGGGTTGCTGGCAGATCTTGTGCGACCTGTCGGAATATTTGGGGGACAGAGCACAGAGAGAGCTGGAGGAGCAAGGCCGGAGAGGAGTCGGTAGAAGACAGAAAGACCACCAACCTGCCTGCGGTGAGTGAGTGAAAGGCCCTCAGAGATAGCTTCATCGCGGGAGATTCCAATGATTCTGAAAGCTTTGGTTTCAACAGCGTGAAGACGAGCTAGGTGAGGCAGGATCACCTGCCCAGAGGGGAGAGCAGTATTCCATCAAGCTGCAGATGAAAGCTTTGTATGTGGTGAGGAGCTCAGAGGTGTCAAGGAAGGACTTCACACGACGGAGGATGCCCAGTCGGCAACTGGCTTTGGAGGCTAGATTGGAAAATGTGGTTTTCCCAGGAAAGATCATGGCTCAGAATGAGACCCAAGAGTTTGAATGACTAAAGTTCCTGAAGAAGATTGTTAAGAAAGTAGATGGGGAATGTGGAGGGTTCCAGATGGTCTTTTTGGAGAGAGATAGTGAAACGGTGATACTTGTCGGGATTGAAAAACATGTTCCACTTGTTTGACCAGTTTGTGATTTCGTCCAGGTCTGCAGAGAATGGAGAGGCTGTTGCCTGCCGATCTGAGGGTTTGGATATGGAGTGGCAGAGAGTGGAGTCATCAGCAAAGAGATAGAGAGGATTTTCCAGAGAGTCTGAGAGATCATTGATGAAGACCAAAAAAGGCACAGGGCCCAGAACACTGCCTTGGGGAACTCCAGCCTGAACAGGAAGGGGAGATGAGAGAAATCCATTCAGGGCCACACGTTGAATGCGACCGGACAGGAAGTCCGCAAGCCATGCGTGGAGATTTCCATGGATACCATAGGAGGGTTTGGTGAGCAGAGATGGTATCATGGTTTGGGGCATGTGGAACCACCTTCCATATTTTCTTCAATCCCATTCTTCCCTTGGATCTTCAACACAGTTGTTCATCACCATCTCAAGTCATCCCCCATCCAAAATCATAAGCTTTTCTACACCTGTTAAACCACCCCCACCTTTCCCAAACATTTTGCTTAGGTATCCATCTTGTCCACCCTTTGCGTTCTTCCTTACCCCTCATCGTTACCTGCATCCCTTGTTTGTCCATCTCTGTCTATTTTCTCCCTCTGCCCTGCAGTTGGTGTTTCCCCTTTCTCCTGCTGTTCCCTTTGTTGTGTCCTGATTTGTTCTTTGTCCCAGCTCTACCACGAGCCTAAGCCATGTAGTTAAAAAAATCCCCTATTCAAACAATGCCCCCACATTCGTGGATTCGACATTCGCGGCATTTTCCAGGAACGTATCCACCACAAGTGTGTGTGTGTGTGTGTGTGTGTGTGTGTGTGTGTGTGTGTGTGTGTGTGTGTGTGTGTGTGCGTGCGTGTGTGTGTGTGTGTGCGTGCGTGTGCGGCCGGCTGGCCGGCCATATACGCATCTGCTCCATTATATATACAGTGTTGAGGAAAAGTTTGTGAACTCTTTATAATTTCTATATTTCTGCATAAATTTCCCCTAAAATGTGATCAGATGTTCATCTAAGTTCTAATAATAGATAAAGAGAACCTGATTAAACAAATATCACACAAAAACTCCACTTTGTCATTTATTTATTGAGCAAAATTATACAACTTTCAATTTCTTTGTCGGAAATGGTGTGTGAACCTCCAGGTGAAACAGCTCAATTAAGGGGGTAATTACAGTCAGGTGTTTCAATCAATGGGATGACAATCAGGAGTGGGTTTGGGTTGCCCTGCCTTATATGAAAAACATAAACTTTGTTCATCACCATCAGAGACTGGTCTTCACCACACAGGTTTGTGTGAACGTGCAATGGACCGATCAAAAGAGATTTCTGAGGATCTCAGAAAAAGAGTTGTTGGTGCTCATCAATCTGGAAAGAGGTTACAGGACCATTTCGAAAGATGTTAGGTTCCACCAATCAATTGTCAGGCAGATAGTGTACAAATGGAGACATTTGAACACCATTGTTACCCCTTCCAGGAGCGGTCGTCCAACGAAAATCACCCCAAGAGTAAATGAATGAATGAATGAATGATCGTTTTAAGGCCATTTCCCCCCCGCTCTTGCATGGAAAATGGCCTTAAAATGCCTGTTGTTTGTTGTTTGTTGTTTTCCCCGCTAGAGCGGGGGTTAACCTTGCGGGCCCCATGACAATCATGGTTCCCTGTTTGAGGCAATGTTTTTATGGCCGGATGCGCTTCCTGACGCCAACCCTTTGTCACGCTCTTCGATGCGCAGGGATACGGTGTACCTATTCTAAACCGGGGTACACACCAGGATCATTCATCCCAGCAAGCTGGTACTCAATTTTCCGACCTCAGAAGGATGACGGGCCCGAGTCAACCCCCCTGGCATTAATTCAGCGATCGACTGGGATTCGAACCCAGGATCCTAGGATCCCAAGCCGGCACCCTAACCGCTAAGCCAACACCAGGCTAATGGTAAGAGTTGAGTAAAAAAAAAAAAAAAAAAACCACCTTTAGAGGCCATTTTTCCCCGCAAGCGGGGGTTGGCCTTTTTCGGGAACCGTGGTTGTTGTTGTTTTTCGGTCCCCTTTTTGAAGCAATGTTTTACGGCCGGATGCCCTTCCTGACGCCAACCCTTTTTGCCGCCTTTAACGACAAACAGGGAATTACCAGTGAACTGGTCCTCAATTTGCCGACCTCGGAAGGATGACAGGCTGAGTCAACCCCCCTGGCGTTAATTCAGCGATTGACCGGGATTCGAACCCAGGATCCTAGGATCCTAAGCTGACACCCTAGCTGCTAGCCCAACACCAAGGCGGACAAAAATCCAGGAAGTCACAAAGAACCCCAGCGTAACGTCTAAGGATCTGCAGGCCTCTCTTGCAATGGCTAATGTCAGTGTTCATGAGCCAACATCAGGAAAATACTGAACAAGAATGGTGTGCGTGGGATTATATCAAGGAACAAGAATGGTGTGCGTGGGATTATATCAAGGAACAAGAATGGTGTGCGTGGGATTATATCAAGGAACAAGAATGGTGTGCGTGGGATTATATCAAGGAACAAGAATGGTGTGCGTGGGATTATATCAAGGAACAAGAATGGTGTGCGTGGGATTATATCAAGGAACATGAATGGTGTGCGTGTGATTATATCAAGGAACAAGAATGGTGTGCTTGTGATTATATCAAGGAACAAGAATGGTGTGCGTGGGATTATATCAAGGAACAAGAATGGTGTGCGTGTGATTATATCAAGGAACAAGAATGGTGTGCATGTGATTATATCAAGGAACAAGAATGGTGTGCTTGGGATTATATCAAGGAACAAGAATGGTGTGCGTGTGATTATATCAAGGAACAAGAATGGTGTGCGTGTGATTATATCAAGGAACAAGAATGGTGTGCGTGTGATTATATCAAGGAACAAGAATGGTGTGCGTGTGATTATATCAAGGAACAAGAATGGTGTGCGTGTGATTATATCAAGGAACAAGAATGGTGTGCGTGGGATTATATCAAGGAACAAGAATGGTGTGCGTGGGATTATATCAAGGAACAAGAATGGTGTGCGTGTGATTATATCAAGGAACAAGAATGGTGTGCGTGTGATTATATCAAGGAACAAGAATGGTGTGCGTGTGATTATATCAAGGAACAAGAATGGTGTGCGTGTGATTATATCAAGGAACAAGAATGGTGTGCGTGTGATTATATCAAGGAGGAAACCGCTGCTCTCCAAGAGGAACATTTCCGCCCGTCTCAAATTTGCCAAAGACCATCTGGATGACCAGGAAGTTATTGGAAGAATGTTCTCTGGACACATGAGTCGAAAGTGTAACTTTTTGGCTTAAATGAGAAACGTTATTTTGGTGAAAACCAAACACTGCATTCCAACATAAGAACCTCATCCCAAACGTGAAGCATAGTGGTGGGAGTATCATGGCTTGGGGCTGCTTTGTGAAGCATGGTGGTGGGAGTACCATGGCTTGGGGCTGCTCTGTGAAGCATGGTGGTGGGAGTATCATGGTTTGGGGCTGCTTTGTGAAGCATGGTGGTGGGAGTATCATGGTTTGGGGCTGTTTTGTGAAGCATGGTGGTTGGAGTATCATGGTTTAGGGCTGCTTTGTGAAGCATGGTGGTTGGAGTATCATGGTTTGGGGCTGTTTTATGAAGCATGGTGGTGGGAGTACCATGGCTTGGGGCTGCTTTCTGAAGCATGGTGGTGGGAGTATCATGCTTTGGGGCTGCTCTGTGAAGCATGGTGGTGGGAGTATCATGGTTTGGGGCTGTTTTGTGAAGCATGGTGGTTGGAGTATCATGGTTTGGGGCTGCTTTGTGAAGCATGGTGGTTGGAGTATCATGGTTTGGGGCTGCTCTGTGAAGCATGGTGGTGGGAGTACCATGGCTTGGGGCTGCTCTGTGAAGCATGGTGGTGGGAGTATCATGGTTTGGGGCTGTTTTGTGAAGCATGGTGGTTGGAGTATCATGGTTTGGGGCTGTTTTGTGAAGCATGGTGGTTGGAGTATCATGGTTTGGGGCTGCTTTGTGAAGCATGGTGGTTGGAGTATCATGGTTTGGGGCTGTTTTGTGAAGCATGGTGGTGGGAGTACCATGGCTTGGGGCTGCTCTGTGAAGCATGGTGGTGGGAGTATCATGGTTTAGGGCTGTTTTGTGAAGCATGGTGGTTGGAGTATCATGGTTTGGGGCTGCTTTGTGAAGCATGGTGGTTGGAGTATCATGGTTTGGGGCTGCTCTGTGAAGCATGGTGGTGGGAGTATCATGGTTTAGGGCTGTTTTGTGAAGCATGGTGGTTGGAGTATCATGGTTTGGGGCTGCTTTGTGAAGCATGGTGGTTGGAGTATCATGGTTTAGGGCTGTTTTGTGAAGCATGGTGGTTGGAGTATCATGGTTTGGGGCTGCTTTGTGAAGCATGGTGGTTGGAGTATCATGGTTTGGGGCTGCTTTGTGAAGCATGATGGTGGGATTATCATGGTTTGGGGCTGTTTTGTGAAGCATGGTGGTGGAAGTCACATGGTTTGGGGCTGCTTTGTGAAGCATGATGGTGGGAGTATCATGGCTTGGGGCTGTTTTGTGAAGCATGGTGGTGGGAGTATCAGGGTTTGGGGCTGCTTTGTGAAGCATGATGGTGGGATTATCATGGTTTGGGGCTGTTTTGTGAAGCATGGTGGTGGGAGTATCATGATTTGGGGCTGCTTTGTGAAGCATGGTGGTGGGAGTATCATGATTTGGAGCTGCTTTGTGAAGCATGGTGGTGGAAGTATCATGGTTTGGGGCTGCTTTGTGAAGCATGGTGGTGGGAGTATCATGATTTGGGGCTGCTTTGTGAAGCATGATGGTGGGATTATCATGGTTTGGGGCTGTTTTGTGAAGCATGGTGGTGGAAGTATCATGGTTTGGGGCTGCTTTGTGAAGCATGGTGGTGGGAGTATCATGATTTGGGGCTGCTTTGTGAAGCATGGTGGTGGAAGTATCATGGTTTGGGGCTGTTTTGTGAAGCATGGTGGTGGGAGTATCATGATTTGGGGCTGCTTTGTGAAGCATGGTGGTGGGAGTATCATGATTTGGAGCTGCTTTGTGAAGCATGGTGGTGGAAGTATCATGGTTTGGGGCTGCTTTGTGAAGCATGGTGGTGGAAGTATCATGGTTTGGGGCTGTTTTGTGAAGCATGGTGGTGGGAGTATCATGGTTTGGGGCTGTTTTGTGAAGCATGGTGGTGGGAGTATCACGATTTGGGGCTGTTTTGTGAAGCATGGTGGTGGGAGTATCACGATTTGGGGCTGCTTTGTGAAGCATGGTGGTGGAAGTATCATGGTTTGGGGCTGCTTTGTGAAGCATGGTGGTGGGAGTATCACGATTTGGGGCTGCTTTGTGAAGCATGGTGGTGGAAGTATCATGATTTGGAGCTGCTTTGTGAAGCATGGTGGTGGAAGTATCATGGTTTGGGGCTGCTTTGTGAAGCATGGTGGTGGAAGTATCATGGTTTGGGGCTGTTTTGTGAAGCATGGTGGTGGGAGTATCATGGTTTGGGGCTGTTTTGTGAAGCATGGTGGTGGGAGTATCACGATTTGGGGCTGCTTTGTGAAGCATGGTGGTGGAAGTATCATGGTTTGGGGCTGCTTTGTGAAGCATGGTGGTGGAAGTATCATGGTTTGGGGCTGTTTTGTGAAGCATGGTGGTGGGAGTATCACGATTTGGGGCTACTTTGTGAAGCATGATGGTGGGATTATCATGGTTTGGGGCTGTTTTGTGAAGCATGGTGGTGGAAGTATCATGGTTTGGGGCTGCTTTGTGAAGCATGGTGGTGGGAGTATCATGATTTGGGGCTGCTTTGTGAAGCATGGTGGTGGAAGTATCATGGTTTGGGGCTGTTTTGTGAAGCATGGTGGTGGGAGTATCATGATTTGGGGCTGCTTTGTGAAGCATGGTGGCGGGAGTATCATGATTTGGAGCTGCTTTGTGAAGCATGGTGGTGGAAGTATCATGGTTTGGGGCTGCTTTGTGAAGCATGGTGGTGGAAGTGTCATGGTTTGGGGCTGTTTTGTGAAGCATGGTGGTGGGAGTATCATGGTTTGGGGCTGTTTTGTGAAGCATGGTGGTGGGAGTATCACGATTTGGGGCTGCTTTGTGAAGCATGGTGGTGGAAGTATCATGGTTTGGGGCTGCTTTGTGAAGCATGGTGGTGGGAGTATCATGGTTTGGGGCTGCCTTGTGAAGCATGATGGTGGGATTTTCATGGTTTGGGGCTGTTTTGTGAAGCATGGTGGTGGGAGTATCAAGGTTTGGGGCTGCTTTGTGAAGCATGGTGGTGGAAGTATCATGGTTTGGGGCTGCTTTGTGAAGCATGGTGGTGGGAGTATCATGGTTTGGGGCTGCTTTGTGAAGCATGGTGGTGGGAGTATCATGGTTTGGGGCTGTTTTGTGAAGCATGGTGGTGGGAGTATCATTGTTTGGGGCTGCTTTGTGAAGCATGGTGGTGGGATTATCATGGTTTGGGGCTGCTTTGTGAAGCATGATGGTGGGAGTATCATGGCTTGGGGCTGCTTTGTGAAGCATGGTGGTGGGATTATCATGGTTTGGGGCTGTTTTGTGAAGCATGGTGGTGGGATTATCATGGTTTGGGGCTGCTTTGTGAAGCATGGTGGTGGGATTATCATGGTTTGGGGCTGCTTTGTGAAGCATGATGGTGGGAGTATCATGGCTTGGGGCTGCTTTGTGAAGCATGGTGGTGGTAGTATCTGGTTTGGGGCTGCTTTGTGAAGCATGATGGTGGGATTATCATGGTTTGGGGCTGTTTTGTGAAGCATGGTGGTGGGAGTATCATGGCTTGGGGCTGCTTTCTGAAGCATGGTGGTGGGAGTATCATGGCTTGGGGCTGCTTTGTAAAGCATGATGGTGGGAGTATCATGGTTTAGGGCTGCTTTGTGAAGCATGGTGGTGGGAGTATCATGGTTTAGGGCTGCTTTGTGAAGCATGGTGGTTGGAGTATCATGGTTTGGGGCTGTTTTGTGAAGCATGGTGGTGGAAGTATCATGGTTTGGGGTTGTTTTTTTTTTTTGTTTGTTTTTTGTATACTGAATCGAGGCTCGTGAAAGAGCTAACATTTACTTCACAAACAAATCAACCAGACAAACAAAACACACAAAAAGCGGGAGCGGAAAACAAGATGGGGAGAGAAGGTGAAGCACACAAACACAACATTTGAGAGCAGGGAGATGTGTGGAAGGGAGAGGGCTTGGGGGGAGGAGGCATGGGAAGGGGGGGGGGGGGGGGTGGAGGGAGAAGTATAAAACACAAGGACACCAATGACTTCCAGGACAGAAGTTGGTATTTCAAAAAAGTGGAATTGGGGTGAAATTAGCGGGGGTAGAAAAGATCAAGGTTTTGGATGGGGGAAGATAAGAGATGGTGGTGAACAGCTGTTTTAAAGACCTGGAGGGTGGAGTGGGATTGAAGAGAGTGAGGGATTTTGTTCCAGAGGCGGGAGAAGAGAGGAATGAAGGAGTGAAGGTGAGCAGAGAGTTTTGATTTTGGCAGTTTGACCATAAGAGGGTTGCAGGCAGATCTTGTGCGACCTGTAGGAATATTTGCGGGACAGAGCCCAGAGAGAGCTGGGGGGGCAAGGCCAGAGAGGAGTCGGTAGAAGATGGAAAGACCACCAACCTGCCTGCGGTGAGTGAGTGAGAGGCCCTTGGAGTTAGCTTCATCGCGGGAGATTCCAATGATTCTGAATGCTTTGGTTTCAACAGCGTGAAGACGAGCTAGGTGTGAGGCAGGAGCACCAGCCCAGAGGGGAGAGCAGTATTCCATTGAGCTGCGGATGAAAGCCTTGTATGTGGTGAGGAGCTCAGGTGTGCCAAGGAAGGACTTCGCACGACGGAGGATGCCCAGTCGGCGACTGGCTTTGGAGGCCAGATTTGAAATGTGGTTTTCCCAGGAAAGATCATGGCAGATAGTGAGACCCAAAAGCTTGAGTGACAGAACTTCTTGGAGAGGATTATTCAGAAAGTGGATGGGAGGGTTGTCCTGTCGGTCTTTTCGGAGAGACATCGTAAGAGTGTGAGATTTGTCAGGATTGAAAGACATGTTCCACTTGTTTGCCCAGTCTGTGATTTTGTCCAGGTCTGCAGAGAGTGAGGAGGCAGCAGACTGCCGATCTGAGGGATGAAGAATGGAGCGACAGAGAATAGAGTCATCAGCAAAGAGATACAGAGGATTTTCAAGAGAGTCAGAGAGATCATTGATGAAGACCAGAAAAAGCACAGGGCCTAGAACACTGCCTTGTGGAACTCCAGCCTGAACAGGAAGAGGAGATGAGAGAAACCCATTCAGGGCCACACGTTGACTACGACTAGAGAGGAAGTCCGCCAGCCATGCGTGGAGATTTCCATGGATACCAAAAGAGGAGAGTTTGGTGAGGAGAGCGGGGTGCCAGACCGTATCGAAGGCACGTGATATGTCAAGGGAGACAGCTCTAATTTCCTGTTTGGCATTGAGGACCTCCATCCATTGTTGAGAAAGCAGAAGCAGCATGTCCAGAGTAGAGTGTCCAGGTCTGAAACCAAATTGATGATCAGAGATCAAGCCATTGGAGAAGAGGAAAGATTTCATATCTGAAGCAATGATGGATTCCATGACTTTGCTGATAATTGGGAGAAGGCTGATTGGTCTGTAGTTGCTGGGATCTGTTTTTGCACCTTTTTTGTGCAAAGCGGTGATGTTGGCAGATTTCCAAGCAGATGGAAGATGACCTTGAGCAAAAGAGAGGGTGAAGAGAACAGAGAGAGGGAGTGAAAGAGCGGAAGAACAGGATTTTAGGACCCGTGGGCTGATGCCGTCAGGTCCAGTTGCAGAATCCGAGTAAGGAGCCGAGTAAGGATCCGAGTAAGGTTGCTTTCTGAAGCATGGTGGTGGGAGTATCATGATTTGGGGCTGCTTTGTGAAGCATGGTGGTTGGAGTATCATGGTTTGGGGCTGTTTTGTGAAGCATGGTGGTGGGAGTATCATGATTTGGGGCTGCTTTGTGAAGCATGGTGGTGGGAGTATCATGATTTGGAGCTGCTTTGTGAAGCATGGTGGTGGGAGTATCATGATTTGGGGCTGCTTTGTGAAGCATGGTGGTGGGATTATCATGGTTTGGGGCTGCTTTGTGAAGCATGGTGGTGGGAGTATCATGATTTGGGGCTGCTTTGTGAAGCATGGTGGTGGAAGTATCATGGTTTGGGGCTGTTTTGTGAAGCATGGTGGTGGGAGTATCATGATTTGGGGCTGCTTTGTGAAGCATGGTGGTGGGAGTATCATGATTTGGAGCTGCTTTGTGAAGCATGGTGGTGGAAGTATCATGGTTTGGGGCTGCTTTGTGAAGCATGGTGGTGGAAGTATCATGGTTTGGGGCTGTTTTGTGAAGCATGGTGGTGGGAGTATCATGGTTTGGGGCTGTTTTGTGAAGCATGGTGGTGGGAGTATCACGATTTGGGGCTGCTTTGTGAAGCATGGTGGTGGAAGTATCATGGTTTGGGGCTGCTTTGTGAAGCATGGTGGTGGAAGTATCATGGTTTGGGGCTGTTTTGTGAAGCATGGTGGTGGGAGTATCACGATTTGGGGCTACTTTGTGAAGCATGATGGTGGGATTATCATGGTTTGGGGCTGTTTTGTGAAGCATGGTGGTAGAAGTATCATGGTTTGGGGCTGCTTTGTGAAGCATGGTGGTGGGAGTATCATGATTTGGGGCTGCTTTGTGAAGCATGGTGGTGGAAGTATCATGGTTTGGGGCTGTTTTGTGAAGCATGGTGGTGGGAGTATCATGATTTGGGGCTGCTTTGTGAAGCATGGTGGTGGGAGTATCATGATTTGGAGCTGCTTTGTGAAGCATGGTGGTGGAAGTATCATGGTTTGGGGCTGCTTTGTGAAGCATGGTGGTGGAAGTATCATGGTTTGGGGCTGTTTTGTGAAGCATGGTGGTGGGAGTATCATGGTTTGGGGCTGTTTTGTGAAGCATGGTGGTGGGAGTATCACGATTTGGGGCTGCTTTGTGAAGCATGGTGGTGGAAGTATCATGGTTTGGGGCTGCTTTGTGAAGCATGGTGGTGGGAGTATCATGGTTTGGGGCTGCCTTGTGAAGCATGATGGTGGGATTTTCATGGTTTGGGGCTGTTTTGTGAAGCATGGTGGTGGGAGTATCAAGATTTGGGGCTGCTTTGTGAAGCATGGTGGTGGAAGTATCATGGTTTGGGGCTGCTTTGTGAAGCATGGTGGTGGGAGTATCATGGTTTGGGGCTGCTTTGTGAAGCATGGTGGTGGGAGTATCATTGTTTGGGGCTGCTTTGTGAAGCATGGTGGTGGGATTATCATGGTTTGGGGCTGCTTTGTGAAGCATGATGGTGGGAGTATCATGGCTTGGGGCTGCTTTGTGAAGCATGGTGGTGGGATTATCATGGTTTGGGGCTGTTTTGTGAAGCATGGTGGTGGGATTATCATGGTTTGGGGCTGCTTTGTGAAGCATGGTGGTGGGATTATCATGGTTTGGGGCTGCTTTGTGAAGCATGATGGTGGGAGTATCATGGCTTGGGGCTGCTTTGTGAAGCATGGTGGTGGTAGTATCTGGTTTGGGGCTGCTTTGTGAAGCATGATGGTGGGATTATCATGGTTTGGGGCTGTTTTGTGAAGCATGGTGGTGGGAGTATCATGGCTTGGGGCTGCTTTGTAAAGCATGATGGTGGGAGTATCAAGGTTTAGGGCTGCTTTGTGAAGCATGGTGGTGGGAGTATCATGGTTTAGGGCTGCTTTGTGAAGCATGGTGGTTGGAGTATCATGGTTTGGGGCTGTTTTGTGAAGCATGGTGGTGGAAGTATCATGGTTTTGGGTTTTTTTTTGTTTGTTTGTTTTTTTGTATCCTGAATCGAGGCTCGTGAAAGAGCTAACATTTACTTCACAAACAAATCAACCAGACAAACAAAACACACAAAAAGCGGGAGCGGAAAACAAGATGGGGAGAGAAGGTGAAGCACACAAACACAACATTTGAGAGCAGGGAGATGTGTGGAAGGGAGAGGGCTTGGGGGGAGGAGGCATGGGAAGGGGGGGGGGGGTGGAGGGAGAAGTATAAAACACAAGGACACCAATGACTTCCAGGACAGAAGTTGGTATTTCAAAAAAGTGGAATTGGGGTGAAATTAGCGGGGGTAGAAAAGATCAAGGTTTTGGATGGGGGAAGATAAGAGATGGTGGTGAACAGCTGTTTTAAAGACCTGGAGGGTGGAGTGGGATTGAAGAGAGTGAGGGATTTTGTTCCAGAGGCGGGAGAAGAGAGGAATGAAGGAGTGAAGGTGAGCAGAGAGTTTTGATTTTGGCAGTTTGACCATAAGAGGGTTGCAGGCAGATCTTGTGCGACCTGTAGGAATATTTGCGGGACAGAGCCCAGAGAGAGCTGGGGGGGCAAGGCCAGAGAGGAGTCGGTAGAAGATGGAAAGACCACCAACCTGCCTGCGGTGAGTGAGTGAGAGGCCCTTGGAGTTAGCTTCATCGCGGGAGATTCCAATGATTCTGAATGCTTTGGTTTCAACAGCGTGAAGACGAGCTAGGTGTGAGGCAGGAGCACCAGCCCAGAGGGGAGAGCAGTATTCCATTGAGCTGCGGATGAAAGCCTTGTATGTGGTGAGGAGCTCAGGTGTGGCAAGGAAGGACTTCGCACGACGGAGGATGCCCAGTCGGCGACTGGCTTTGGAGGCCAGATTTGAAATGTGGTTTTCCCAGGAAAGATCATGGCAGATAGTGAGACCCAAAAGCTTGAGTGACAGAACTTCTTGGAGAGGATTATTCAGAAAGTGGATGGGAGGGTTGTCCTGTCGGTCTTTTCGGAGAGACATCGTAAGAGTGTGAGATTTGTCAGGATTGAAAGACATGTTCCACTTGTTTGCCCAGTCTGTGATTTTGTCCAGGTCTGCAGAGAGTGAGGAGGCAGCAGACTGCCGATCTGAGGGATGAAGAATGGAGCGACAGAGAATAGAGTCATCAGCAAAGAGATACAGAGGATTTTCAAGAGAGTCAGAGAGATCATTGATGAAGACCAGAAAAAGCACAGGGCCTAGAACACTGCCTTGTGGAACTCCAGCCTGAACAGGAAGAGGAGATGAGAGAAACCCATTCAGGGCCACACGTTGACTACGACTAGAGAGGAAGTCCGCCAGCCATGCGTGGAGATTTCCATGGATACCAAAAGAGGAGAGTTTGGTGAGGAGAGCGGGGTGCCAGACCGTATCGAAGGCACGTGATATGTCAAGGGAGACAGCTCTAATTTCCTGTTTGGCATTGAGGACCTCCATCCATTGTTGAGAAAGCAGAAGCAGCATGTCCAGAGTAGAGTGTCCAGGTCTGAAACCAAATTGATGATCAGAGATCAAGCCATTGGAGAAGAGGAAAGATTTCATATCTGAAGCAATGATGGATTCCATGACTTTGCTGATAATTGGGAGAAGGCTGATTGGTCTGTAGTTGCTGGGATCTGTTTTTGCACCTTTTTTGTGCAAAGCGGTGATGTTGGCAGATTTCCAAGCAGATGGAAGATGACCTTGAGCAAAAGAGAGGGTGAAGAGAACAGAGAGAGGGAGTGAAAGAGCGGAAGAACAGGATTTTAGGACCCGTGGGCTGATGCCGTCAGGTCCAGTTGCAGAATCCGAGTAAGGAGCCGAGTAAGGATCCGAGTAAGGTTGCTTTCTGAAGCATGGTGGTGGGAGTATCATGATTTGGGGCTGCTTTGTGAAGCATGGTGGTTGGAGTATCATGGTTTGGGGCTGTTTTGTGAAGCATGGTGGTGGGAGTATCATGATTTGGGGCTGCTTTGTGAAGCATGGTGGTGGGAGTATCATGATTTGGAGCTGCTTTGTGAAGCATGGTGGTGGGAGTATCATGATTTGGGGCTGCTTTGTGAAGCATGATGGTGGGATTATCATGATTTGGTGCTGCTTTGTGAAGCATGGTGGTGGGATTATCATGGTTTGGGGCTGTTTTGTGAAGCATGGTGGTGGGAGTATCATGATTTGGGGCTGCTTTGTGAAGAATGGTGGTGGAAGTATCATGATTTGGGGCTGCTTTGTGAAGCATGATGGTGGGATTATCATGGCTTGGGGCTGTTTTGTGAAGCATGGTGGTGGGAGTATCATTGTTTGGGGCTGCTTTCTGAAGCATGGTGGTGGGAGTATCATTGTTTGGTGCTGCTTTCTGAAGCATGGTGGTGGGAGTATCATGGCTTGGGGCTGCTTTGTGAAGCATGGTGGTGGGATTATCATGGTTTGGGGGCTGATTTGTGAAGCATTGTGGTGGGAGTATCATGGTTTGGGGCTGTTTTGTGAAGCATTGTGGTGCGAGTATCATGGTTTGGGGCTGTTTTGTGAAGCATGATGGTGGGAGTATCATGGTTTGGGGTTGCTTGGGGTTGCTTTGTGAAGCATGGTGGTGGGAGTATCATGGCTTGGGGCTGCTTTGTGAAGCATGGTGGTGGGAGTATCATGGCTTGGGGTTGCTTTGTGAAGCATGGTGGTGGGAGTATCATGGCTTGGGGCTGCTTTGTGAAGAATGGTGGTGGAAGTATCATGATTTGGGGCTGCTTTGTGAAGCATGATGGTGGGATTATCATGGCTTGAGGCTGTTTTGTGAAGCATGGTGGTAGGAGTATCATGATTTGGGGCTGCTTTGTGAAGCATGGTGGTGGGAGTATCATTGTTTGGGGCTGCTTTGTGAAGCATGGTGGTGGGAGTATCATGGTTTAGGGTTGCTTTCTGAAGCATGGTGGTGGGAGTATCATGATTTGGGGCTGCTTTGTGAAGCATGGTGGTGGGATTATCATGGTTTGGGGCTGCTTTGTGAAGCATGTTGGTGGGAGTATCATGGTTTAGGGTTGCTTTCTGAAGCATGGTGGTGGGATTATCATGGTTTGGGGCTGCATTGTGAAGCATGTTGGTGGGAGTATCATGGTTTAGGGTTGCTTTCTGAAGCATGGTGGTGGGATTATCATGGTTTGGGGCTGCTTTGTGAAGCATGGTGGTGGGATTATCATGGTTTGGGGCTGCTTTGTGAAGCATGTTGGTGGGAGTATCATGGTTTAGGGTTGCTTTCTGAAGCATGGTGGTGGAATTATCATGGTTTGGGGCTGCATTGTGAAGCATGTTGGTGGGAGTATCATGGTTTAGGGTTGCTTTCTGAAGCATGGTGGTGGGATTATCATGGTTTGGGGCTGCTTTGTGAAGCATGGTGGTGGGATTATCATGATTTGGGGCTGCTTTGTGAAGCATGGTGGTGGGATTATCATGGTTTGGGGCTGCTTTGTGAAGCATGGTGGTGGGAGTATCATGGTTTAGGGCTGCTTTGTGAAGCATGGTGGTGGGAGTATCATGATTTGGGGCTGCTTTGTGAAGCATGGTGGTGGGATTATCATGGTTTGGGGCTGCTTTGTGAAGCATGGTGGTGGGAGTATCATGATTTGGGGCTGCTTTGTGAAGCATGGTGGTGGGAGTATCATGGTTTGGGGCTGCTTTGTGAAGCATGGTGGTGGGAGTATCATGATTTGGGGCTGCTTTGTGAAGCATGATGGTGGGAGTATCATGGCTTGGGGCTGCTTGGTGAAGCATGTTGGTGGGAGTATCATGGCTTGGGGCTGCTTTGTGAAGCATGTTGGTGGGAGTATCATGGCTTGGGGCTGCTTTGTGAAGCATGGTGGTGGGAGTATCATGGTTTGGGGCTGGTTTGTGAAGCATGATGGTGGGAGTATCATGGCTTGGGGCTGCTTTGTGAAGCATGGTGGTGGGAGTATCATGGTTTGGGGCTGCTTTGTGAAGCATGGTGGTGGGAGTATCATGGTTTGGGGCTGCTTTGTGAAGCATGATGGTGGGAGTATCATGGCTTGGTGCTGCTTTGTGAAGCATGGTGGTGGGAGTATCATGGTTTGGGGCTGCTTTGTGAAGCATGATGGTGGGAGTATCATGGTTGGGGCTGCTTTGTGAAGCATGGTGGTGGGAGTATCATGGTTTGGGGCTGCTTTGTGAAGCATGGTGGTGGGAGTATCATGGTTTGGGGCTGCTTTGTGAAGCATGGTGGTAGTGGGAGTATCATGGTTTGAGGCTGCTTTGCTGCCTCAGGACCCGGACGGCTTGCCATCATTGATGGAACCATGAGTTCAGGATTGTAGCAGCAAATTCTATAGGAGAATGTCAGGGCATCCATCCATGAGCTGAAGCTTAACAGGAAGTGGGTCGTGCAGAAAGACAACAATCCTAAACACACAAGTAAATCTACAACAGAATTACTGAAACAGAAGAGATTTTGCGTTTTGGAATGGCCAAGTCAAGTCCAGACTTTAACCCAATTGAAATGTTGTGGCACAAACTGAAGTGAGCAGTTCATGCAAGAAAGCTCACAAATATCTAAGTGGTAGCAGTTCTCTAAGGAAGAATAGGCCCAAATTCCACGTCGTCATGTGCTGGACTGATCAAGAGTTACAGCAAACGTTTGGATGAAGTTATTGCTGCTCAAGGGGTGCCACCAGTTACTGAATGTAAAGGTTCACAAACTTTTTTCGACAAAGTTTTGAAGTTTTTTTGAAGTTTTTCACAAACCTTTCAATAAAAAAATTAATGAAAAAGTGGATTTTTTTTTGTGTGCTATTTGTTCATTTTGTGAGGTTGTCTTTATTTATTATTATAACTTAGATGAACATCTGATCACATTTTAGGTTAAATTTATGCAGAAATATAGAAAAAAAATTATAAAGGGTTCACAAACTTTTTCTCCCCACTGCAGATCTAAGGCCTTGACTCTAAGGAATGTTTGGCTTTCACCTGTTCACCTGGTCTTTGATGTACTTCTGCCCCTTCCAGGGCCTTCTCTAGGTTGCTAGTTTGTAATTGTCATGTCCACTGGTTGTCCGTTTGGGTTGCTAAATGTCTGGACTCGTTCAATTTCAGCTATTTGGTTATGGCCAGAATGTTGATCTCAAAATATCGGTATTTAAAAAGGTCGGCCATTGTGTGCTGCCATTCTGGCCAATTTCCTTGCCTGGGATGTGTCATTTAATGACAAAACGTGACATAAAAGGATATGGATGTTCGGTCAAGTTAATAATTAGAATGGAGTGTGTCCAATGAAGATGGACAAAATGTCGTCCATCTGTGTCTAAATAAGTTATTCGATCATTGCATCGTTGGTTTGAGTTGTTCTTTGCGGGGCAGATTCCTGCCTGGTGGTGACCGAAGTAGATTTTATATAATTTGGCATTTCAAACGATTATTATTGATGTTAAAGCACGGCGTTACGCGCGCTGCTTGCGAGCAAGGAGGAAGCGGACAAGCGGTAACTTATAAGCGTCTTTATTTCAGGAGCTCACTGTAACACTGGCGCGCTCCGGGCTGCGCGCCCGGTGTATATCATGAGGCCACGCCTACCCCTCGGGCGTGGCCACCGCCCACTTGGTGCGCGGAATGATGTCACCACGCCAGTGGGCTTCTGTGTCCGCCACACGCGCCCCCCCAGAATTCCCGCGCACCTGGAGGGCCAGTTTGCGGGGCAGGCGAATGACCCGGCCGAAGCGCCCCCTGGCGATCGGCGGCGTCCGGGGTGCAGGGATGCCAGGTGGGATGCCCCTGGCTGCCCCTGGGATGGGTGCAGGACTGGGGGGTGGCGTGGCGGCGGGGCTGGGCGGTGCCGGGGGTCCGCCCGCAGGGGGGCGGACCCGACGTGGGGGTCGGGCCACTGGCGGTGGATGGTCCACGTCGAGGTGGGCCGGCTTGAGGTGGTCCACCGAAACGCGGTCAGGAGTACCGCCGATGTCCAGGGTGAAGTGCTTCGCCCCGGTCTCCAGCACGCGGAAAGGCCCGTCGTACGGGGGCCGCAGTGGTGTCCGGTGGGCATCGTGGCGGACGAAGACGTACTCCGCCGTGCGAAGCTCCGGGGCGACGTGCGTCGGTGGGTGCCCGTGGCATGCCGTTGGCACCGGGGCGAACCTCTGGGCGGTCTCTTGCAGAGCGGAGCGCTGCTGTGCCGTGGACCATGGTGCCGTGGAGTCAGGGAGGAACTCGCCCGGCACCCGCAGTGGTTGCCCGAAGACCAACTCCGCCGCGGATGCGCGCAGGTCCTCCTTGGGCGCCGTCCGGAGGCCCAGCAGGACCCAGGGGAGCCTGTCGACCCAGCCGCCGTCGCGGAGGGTGGCCCGGAGCACGGCCTTCAATGAGCGGTGAAATCGCTCACACAGGCCGTTAGCCTGGGGGTGGTAGGCCGTGGTTCGGTGCAGCCGGACCCTGAGCCCCTGCGCGACCGCCCCCCAGAGCTCCGAGGTGAACTGGGGGCCGCGGTCGGACGAGATGTCTGAGGGGGCGCCGAACCGGGCGACCCAGGTGGCGATGAAAGCCTGCGCGACATCGGCCGCCGTTGTCGACGCCAAGGGCACGGCCTCCGGCCACCGGGTGGTGCGGTCCACCATGGTGAGGACGTAGGTGAAACCCCGCGAGGGGGGCAGAGGTCCCACCAGGTCCACGTGGACGTGGTCAAACGGGCGTTCCGGCACCGTGAACGGGGCCAACGGGGCCTGGGTGTGCCGGTGCACCTTGGCACGCTGGCACGCGAGGCACGTCCTGGCCCAGCCACGGACGGCCTTCCGGAGGCCATGCCAGACGAACTTGTCGGCGATCAGCCTTTGGGAGGCCCTCGCGCCCGGGTGGGACAGGGCCGTGGATGGCGTCAAACACCTGGCGCTGCCAGCCCGCGGGCACGATGGGGCGAGGACGCCCGAGGGAGACGTCGCACAAGAGGGCCGCGCCCGCGCCGTCGAACGGCACCTCGGTGACGCGGAGGCCCGTGACGGCGGTCCGCAAGGCCTGGACGTCGGGGTCAGCGGCCTGGTCCGCTGCCATCCGGGCATAGTCGATGCCGAGGTGGACTGCGTGGGCGACGGCCCGGGAAAGACAATCCGCCACCGGGTTGTCCTTCCCCGCGACGTGCTGGATGTCCGTCGTGTACTCGGACACGGCCGAGAGTTGACGCTGCTGCCGGGCCGACCACGGCTCGGTGACCTTGCCCATCGCGAAGATCAGCGGCTTGTGGTCGACGAAGGCAGTGAACGCACAGCCCTCGAGCAGATGGCGGAAGTGCCTGACCGCCAAGTGAAGCCCGAGCAACTCGCGGTCGAAGGTACTGTAACGGCGTTCGGGCGGGCAAAGCTGCCGGCTAAAGAACGCCAGCGGTTGCCAAGCTCCACGCACCCATTGCTCGTGCACCGCGCCCACTGCGTAGTCCGAGGCATCGGTGGTGAGGGCGATCGGTGCATCGGGCGCCGGGTGCGCGAGCATGGTGGCGTTAGCCAAGGCGAGCTTCGCGCCCGTGAACGCCGTGTCCATCTGCTCAGTCCAGGTAACGTCGCCTTTGCCCGGCTTACCTCGGAGAGCTTCGTGCAGGGGGCGCAGGAGCTGGGCGATACGGGGCAGGAACCGATGGTAAAAGTTCACCATGCACAGGAACTCCTGCAGCCCTCTGATCGTGCGGGGGCGCGGAAACCCCTTCACCGCCTCCACCTTGGCCGGCAGGGGGACGGCCCCGTGCCTGGTGACACGGTGCCCCAGAAAATCGATTATGGCGGCGCCGAACCGGCACTTTGCGGGGTTCACAATCAGGCCATGCTGGCCCAGGCGTTCGAAGAGCGTGCGGAGGTGGCGTAGGTGCTCTTCGCGGGACGCGCTGGCGACGAGGATATCGTCCAGGTAGACGTAGACAAAATCCAAGTCGCGCAGGACGCTGTCCATCAGTCGCTGGAACGCCTGAGCCGCATTCTTCAGACCGAAGGGCATGCGTAGGAACTGGAAGAGTCCGAATGGCGTGATGACCGCCGTCTTCGGGACGTCCTCCTGCCTGACGGGGACCTGATGGTAGCCGCGTATGAGGTCCACCTTCGAGAAGAAGGACATGCCCGCCAAACGGGCGGAAAAGTCCTGAATGTGGGGGACGGGGTAGCGGTCGGGAGTCATGGCGTCATTGAGATGGCGATAGTCCCCGCACGGTCGCCATCCCCCGCCGGGCTTCGGCACGATGTGCAGCGGCGACGCCCAAGCGCTCTCTGAGCGCCGAACGATGCCGAGTCGCTCCACGGTAGCGAACGCCGCTTTTGCCACCGCCAGCTTCGTCGGCTCGAGGCGGCGTGCCCGGGCGTAGACCGGTGGCCCGACGGTGGGGATGTGATGGGCCACCCCGTGCTTGACGGCCCCCGCCGAGAAGGTGGGCCGCGTGAGGGCCGGGAAGCCGGCGAGGAGGCGGGTGAATGCGTCTGCTGCCGGAAGCGTACAGACCAACGTGGCCGGAACCGAACCGTTCGGCAAGCCGCTTGGCAAGCCGCTCGTTGAGCTGCTCGCCGAGCTGGGCAACGCACAAGCGAGTGAGCTGAACGTCTCGGCCTGGACAAGACGTCTGCGCTTGACGTCGACCAGGAGCCCATTAGCGCACAGGAAGTCCGCGCCAAGCAGTGCCATGGGCACGTCGGCGGTGACGAACGTCCATCGGAAAACCTGCCCTCCGAACCGCAGAGAGAGGCAGCGTTTTCCTTACGTACGGATGGGCATCCCGTTCGCGGCAAGCAGCGCGGGGCCCCCACCCGCGGCGTGCTTGTCTGACGTGCCGGCGGGAACGACACTCACCTGCGCTCCCGTGTCGCACAGGTAACGGCGCCCGGAGAAGGTGTCCGTTATGAACAGCAGGCTGCTCGAATGGCCGGCGCTCATCGCCACTATTGAGCGCCGGCCCGGGCGTTTCCCGACCTGTTGAAGGAGCATGGCGGATGACACTGCCGAGCTTCGTGGCCGAACTTGGCGTGGAACCAGCACCAGGTGGTGGAGCTGGAGGAGCGCGGCTGGCTCCGCCAGGCCGGTGGAGTTGGCGGGTTTCCCCGCGGTGGCGGTTTTCGCCGCGGCGGTGGGCGGGGCGTGGCGGCGGTCACGAGGTGCGTATCAGCATGCTGCGTATGCTGTATAAGCTGATGCTGTGGATCAGCAGCATCAGCAGCATTAGCAGCATCAGCAGCATTAGCAGCATCAGCCACGAGGGCCGTGACGGCCACGCCGACTCTCGCCCGCGTGTCCGAAGCGGCGAAGTACTTGTCCGCCTCGGCCGCCAATGCTCGGGGTTCCGTTAGCCCGGTCCCGGCCAACGCGAGGCGAACCTGCGCTGGAAGTTGGCGACGGAAAAGCACCCGGAATAGAGAACCGGGGGCTTCGTCGCCCAACAGTGACAGCATATGGTCCATTCGGACCGACGGGCGCGTGTCACCGAGCTTGGGGAGATCCAGGAGGCGGTCGGCCCGTGCGTCGTCCGTGAGGCCGAACGTGGCTAGGAGTAGCCGCTTGAGTGCCTCGTACTTGTGGCCGTCCGGTGGGTGGCGAAGGACGGACACAGCTCGAGCGGCCGTGCCGGGCCCGAGGGAGGCGACGACGTGGCAATAGCGCGTGTCATCGCCGGTGAGGCGCCGAAGCTGAAATTGGGCTTCGGCCTGGACGAACCAGACTTCGGCCTGAGCCTCCCAAAATTCGGGAAGTTTGATGAAGTTGGCCATGGCAATGGCGTCGCGTGTGGAAGGATCGCTCCGGCAGATCCAACGTTGAGGGGGTCACCAGTAAAGCACGGCGTTACGCGCGCTGCTTGCAAGCAAGGAGGAAGCGGACAAGCGGTAACTTATAAGCATCTTTATTTCAGGAGCTCACTGTAACACTGGCGCGCTCCGGGCTGCGCGCCCGGTGTATATCATGAGGCCACGCCTACCCCTCGGGCGTGGCCACCGCCCACTTGGTGGGCGGAATGATGTCACCACGCCAGTGGGCTTTTGTGTCCGCCACAATGTAATCAGAGAGTTATCGGAACATTCCACGGTTTATGGTATCTCCCGTGCATACATCACATGTCTCATCGTGTCCAACAGGTCGGATTATTTCCCAGTGAATGTGTGAGGCTGATTGGAGACGGAGATGTCGAAGCCGTCGTGTCTCCGGAGCCACCACTGACGCCCGGTGAGGACCCACGGTCATTTCCGCGTGCTACCCATAACCCCTCACCACAAGCAAAATACTAGGCCTCGAAGGCCCTGCTGCTTTGAAATTGATATAAAATTGTATTTTGCGATTTGAAGTCGTATTTTGAACATTTGCGAAATTTGTTTGAATCCTCAAGTGATCGTCGCATCCCCTCGGATATTGTTCTAACGGAACTCGACATCACAGTCGAATGTTTGTGGAATGGCGTGCTGACCGATCAAAACATTGAATGACATCTCAAGAACGAACCTCGAACTGTTATCATGAAATATCCGTTTGGCTTTTGCTTTAAGAGCGTCGGTAGTTTTGTGGTTGTTGTGATTCAAGGTTGTGCCCGCAGTGTCCCGGAAACACGGCAAGCTGCGCACGTTTTTGCGAAGCTTCATGCGGTCCCGCCCGTCCAAGCAGCGTCTTCGCCAGCGAGGGATCCTCCGAGAAAGGGTCTTCGGCTGTGACCTGGGAGAACTCTTGCTAAACTACCGCCAAGATGGTGAGAACCGCGACCTCCAATGTGATTTGGGGTTATCAAGCCGGGCGGCTTGGCGGTGTAATGTGGTTTTATCGTCATTCCGACTGGTGGACCCGACTCGTATAACTATCGTGCACTACTGTAACATCGGACTGAGAACGCAAGGATTCATTGATGTTTCTGCCAAAATCTCCCCCTCCCCCACCCCCAAACACATGTGTTAGTTCCACAGGTGGTGCAGACCTGTACAGAATTCATCGAGCGACACGGAGTCGTAGACGGGATATATCGGCTGTCTGGAGTTACCTCGAACATCCAACGTCTCCGGTTAGTTATTTTAATATAAACTAGTGCGTGCCCGTACGTTTGTTCTCATCCGTTCATCCGTTTGTTCTGCACGACGCCTTGTGACGCGCGTAGCATCGCGTGTCAAGCGAGCAGCTCGTTCCTCATCCGTTTCGTCTGCACGACACCTTGCCTCGCGTTCAGTGTTGTCTGCCAAGCGAGCAGCTCGTTCCTCATCCGTTTCATCTGCACGACGCCTTGCCTCGCGTTCAGTGTTGTCTGCCAAGCGAGCAGCTCGTTCTTCATCTGTTTCAGCTGCACGACGCCTTGCCTCGTGCGTAGCGTCGCATGTCAAGCGAGCAGCTCGTTCTTCATCCGTTTCGTCTGCACGACGCCGTGCCTCGCGTTCAGTGTTTTCTGCCAAGCGAGCAGCTCGTTCTTCATCTGTTTCAGCTGCGCGACGCCTCGTCACGTGCGTGGCGTCGCGTGTCAGGCGAGCAGCTCGTGCTTCATCAGATTCCATAGCGCAAGAACGACGCGCAGTTTCCTTCCTTCACTCTCGTAAACGACGAATGGATTGGGGCATTGTGTTTAACTCCAATCAATCTATAATATAGACAGTAAGTACATAGACAGTTGTGGGAGCTGTGCTCGCACGATAAAGCCAGACAAAATGGACGATACAGGAACGAAGTTTCACCGAGCTATTTATTTTAGCTCAACACGAAAGAACTCAAAAGCACTGCATCTGCCGATCGAACGGGCGGCAATTTATAATCAAAGTTCAACACACAAAAGCCACGCCTCTCAGGCGGGGCGTGGTATGCAAATAGGTAAGCCACGCCTCTCAACGGGGTGTGGTATGCGAGTCAAATGTTCGCCCGGGAAAGGCAAGTCTGGACATGTCCGGGCGAGTCCGGGCAAGTCACCGCTCACCGGTTGCGTCATTGGCCGGTGCAAGATGATTGTATATGCTTCCGGTAACCGCTACATGCGCCCCCCCAGAATTAACTTGCACCAGGAGAGTCAGTTTGAGGGGGGTCTTGATGATCCGGCCGCAACGACCCCTGGTGATTCGTGTGGGGGTGGTAGGTGGCGTGGCGGTGGATGGTCGGGCAGGGGGCTTGGTTGACGGGGGACGGCCCAGCCGTGGAGGAAGGGCCAACCATGGAAGTTGGTCGAGGTCCAAATGGGCCGGTTTGAGGCGGTCCACGGAGATGTGGTCTGGTTTGCCGCCGATGTCCACGATGAACGACTTGTCGTCCCTTTTCAGGACCCGGAAAGGTCCATCGTACGGCGGCCGGAGCGGTCCCCGGTGTGCGTCGTTGCGGACAAAAACGTACTCCGCAGTGCGAAGTGCTGGGGGGACGTGGGGTTGGGGGCAGCCGTGATGGGACGTGGGCACGGGGGCAAATCTCCTGGCGGCCTCCTGGAGGACCGAGCGTTGGCGAGCCGCGGACCAGGGGCCGGTGGCGTCAGGGATGAACTCGCCCGGCACGTGCAGTGGCTGGCCATAGACCAGCTCGGCGGTGGAAGCCTGGAGGTCCTCTTTAGGGGCCGTTCGGAGGCCCAATAGGACCCACGGGAGCCTGTCGGCCCAACCGTCGTCCTGGAGGCTGGCCCTGAGAGCGGCCTTCATCGAGCGGTGGAACCGCTCACACAAGCCATTGGCTTGGGGGTGGTAGGCTGTGGTGCGGTGAAGCTTGACACCCAGGGCCTGGGCGACCGCGCCCCAAAGCTCGGAGGTGAATTGCGGGCCTCTGTCGGAGGTGTCCGAGGGGGTGCCGAAACGGGCAATCCAAGTGCCAATGAAGGCCTGCGCCATGTCGGCGGATGTTGTTGATGCCAGCGGGACGGCCTCCGGCCACCTGGTGGCCCTGTCCACCATCGTGAGGAGGTGGGTGAAGCCCCGCGAGGAGGGAAGGGGTCCCACCAGGTCCACATTGTCGTGGTCGAAGCGCCGCGTGGGCACGTCAAATGGTGCCAACGGGGACTGGGTGTGCCGGTGGACCTTCGCCTGCTGGCAGGCGACATAGGCGTTGGCCCAGTCGTGGACGTCTTTACGGAGCCCGTGCCAGACGAACTTCGCTGCCACGAGCTTCTGCGATGCCTTCCGGCCCGGGTGGGGAAGGCCGTGGAGGGCGTCAAAAATGTGCCGCTGCCATCCGGTGGGCATGATGGGGCAAGGTTGGCCCAGGGAAACGTCGCACAGGAGAACTGTGCCTGTGTCCTCGAAGGGGACGTCGGCCAACTGCAGGCCTGTGTCCACTGTCCGGAGGACTTGCACCGTGGGGTCGGCGGTCTAGTCGGCCGCCATGCGGGCGAAGTCCACACCCAGGTGGACGGCGTTCGCGCCGGACCGGGAGAGGCAATCGGCCACAGCGTTGTCCTTGCCCGCGACATGCCGGATGTCCGTTGTAAATTCGGACACGGCGGAGAAGTGGCGCTGCTGGCGGGCCGACCACGGCTCCGTAACTTTGGCCATGGCGAAGACCAGGGGTTTGTGGTCCACAAACGCCGTGAACGGGCGGCCCTCTAAAAGATGGCGGAAGTGGCGAATGGCCAGGTAAAGGCCGAGGAGCTCGCGGTCGAAAGCGCTATACTTGCGCTCGTTAGGGCGAAGCTGCCGGCTGAAGAAGGCAAGCGGTTGCCAAGCCCCGTTCACCCACTGTTCATGCACGGCACCCACCGTGTAGTCAGAAGTGTCCGTGGTGAGGGCGATGGGTGCGTCGAGCGCCGGGTGCGCCAGCATGGTCGTGTTGGCGAGGGTCAGCTTAGCGCCCGTAAACGCCTCATCCATATCTTTGGTCCAGGCGACGTCGTGCTTGGCCGGCTTGCCCCGGAGGGCTTCGTACAGGGGGCGCATGAGTTGGGCGGCGCGAGGCACGAACCGGTGGTAGAAATTTACCATCCCCAAAATTTCCTGCAGGGCCTTGATGGAGCGGGGGCGCGGGAAACTTGTGACTGCCTCCACCTTGGTCGGCAGCGGAACGGCCCTGCGCTTCGTGATGCGGTGCCCCAGGAAGTCGACGGCCGTTACGCCAAACTGGCATTTCGCCGGGTTGATGATGAGGCCGTGCTGGCCGAGGCGCTCAAAAAGCGTGCGCAGGTGGATGAGGTGCTCCGCCCGGGAAGTGCTGGCGACGAGAATGTCGTCCAGATAGACGAAAAGAAAGGTGAGGTTGCGCAGCACGCTGTGCATCAGCTGCTGGAATGCCTGGGCCGCGTTCTTAAGGCCGAACGGCATGCGAAGTAACTCGAAGAGGCCAAAAGGTGTAATTACCGCCGTCTTTGGCACATCGGCCGGCCGGACGGGTACCCGGTGGTAGCCCCGAATGAGGTCGACCTTGGAAAAGATCACCCGCCCCGCCAAACGGGCGGAAAAGTCCTGTATATATGGTATCGGGTACCGGTCGGGGGTGGTGGCGTCGTTGAGGCGGCGGTAATCGCCGCATGGTCGCCATCCGCCACCCGGTTTGGGCACGATGTGCAGGGGCGAGGCCCACGCGCTATTCGAGCGCTGCACAATGCCCAATCGCTCCAGCGCGTCGAATTCCGCCTTCGCCACGGCCAGTTTGGCCGGGTCGAGGCGACGAGCCCTGGCGTAGTCCGGTGGACCTGTGGTCGGGATGTGGTGTTCGTCGCCGTGCTTGACGGCGACGGCCGAAAACGTTGGCTGCATGAGGGCGGGAAACTCGGCGAGTAGGCGGGTGAAATCGTCCGCGGCCGGGAGCGCGCAGGCTAGCTTAGTCGGAGCGGAGCCGCTCAATGAGCAAGCGAGTGAACTGAAGGTCTCCGGGTTGATCAGCTGACGCCGTTTGACGTCGACCAAAAGCCCATGGGCGCAAAGAAAATCTGCACCCAGCAAGGCCATGGGCACGTTCGCCGTGATGAAGTCCCACCTGAAGCGCTGGCACCCGAAGCAGAATGTGACGCTGCACGAACCGAAGGTGTGGATGGAGGAGCCGTTTGCGGCAACCAAGGCGGGGCCGCAAAGCGCGGCCTGTTAGTCCTCCACCGAGGCGGGTATCACGCTCAGCTGAGCGCCGGTGTCGCACAAAAATCGCTGCCCGGACGCTGTGTCCGTAATAAACAGAAGGCTGCCTGAATGGCTGACCCTCATGGCAGGCAGCGAGCGCCGGCCTGGTCATTTCCCGACCTGCCGAAAGTGCACGGTGGGTGGCACGTTCTGGCCTTCTGCCCGAACCTGGCGTGGTAATAGCACTGGTCCGCTCTGGTGGAGGCTCCGGCGGTCGCGTCGGGTTCGGTCGACGGTGCGTCGCGGTGGCCGCTGCCGCCAGTGGCGCTGACTCGGCCGGTGGTGGCGCCGGTCGTGGCACGGGCGTTGCCTCGGTCGGCCCAGGGTTCCAGGCAGCCGCTCCGACGTGTCGCCTGGTCGAGAAAAATTTATCGGCCTCCTTGGCCAGGGCGCGAGGGTCCGTGATGGGCGAGTTAGCCAAAGCTAACCGTACCTGCCCGGGTAGCCGCTGGAGGAACAGCTCGCGGAAGAGGAAGTCCGGGCTGTGGTCACCGAGAAGAGCAAGCATGTGGTCCATGCTTTCGGATTGACGGGCCTCGCCCAGCTCCGGGAGGTCGAGTAGTTGTCGCGCGCGTTCGGTCTCCGTGAGTCCAAATGCACCGAGGAGTAGGCCTTTGAGCGCGCCGTATTTGTCGGCGTTCGGCGGGTTCTGTAGGAAGCTCAGGACTCGGGCAGTGGTGGAGGCGTTGAGCGCGGAGACCACATGGTGGTAGCGCGTCGTGTCCTCCATAATTTTCTGCAGGGCGAATTGAGAAGCCGCTTGAGCAAACCAAACGGCCGCGTGCGACTCCCAAAAGCCCGGGAGCTTCAAAGCTACAGCTGACTCCATCGCCGTGTTCTTAGAAAGGGGTCACCAATTGTGGGAGCTGTGCTCGCACGATAAAGCCAGACAAAATGGACGACACAGGAACGAAGTTTCACCGAGCTATTTATTTTAGCTCAACACGAAAGAACTCAAAAGCACTGCATCTGCCGATCGAACGGGCGGCAATTTATAATCAAAGTTCAACACACAAAAGCCACGCCTCTCAGGTGGGGCGTGGTATGCATATAGGTAAGCCACGCCTCTCAACGGGGCGTGGTATGCGAGTCAAGTGTTCGCCCGGGAAAGGCAAGTCTGGACATGTCTGGGCGAGTCCGGGCAAGTCACCGCTCGCCGGTTGCGTCATCGGCCGCTGCAAGATGATTGTGTATGCTTCCGGTAACCGCTACACAGTAAGTATAAGCCAGATACGACAGTATAGATAGATAAGAAAGTAAGATAGTAGTGAGATACAATCAAGACAGTAAGTCGTCACTATCCGTAAGTCCGGAAGTTAAGTCCTCGCTGTCCGGAAGGTCGCATATCGCAGTTACGATTAATCGCAAATTAGTTTTATTGGCCAATTATTCTATTAGCGCCAACATATTTTGCCTTTTTGCTATTCCATCGCAAGGAGAAGCCCAAAGAGAAGAGAAGAGAAGAGAAGAAAGAAAAATAAAACAAAAACCTTTCAAACCCCGAGGCAGAAACAACAAACACACAGGCGGTTCCTTCGCTCTAGCGTGACCGTACGTGCAAAAAAAAAACAAAAAAAACTTTCACCGTTGCTTCGGTCTTTGCTCTACCTTGAAAAGGCACATCCTCAGGTCCCCAGCAATATAGCTGGCAAGTTTCGATTAGATCGGACCAGTGGTTGTCGAGAAACAGCAGTCACAGACACACAGAGATTACTGGAATTATAGAGAGATATGCTCTTGAAAACTCGCCAAACAAGTCACATGATTGTATTAGATTATTACATGATTTTAAATGCATTGATTTCCTTTGGCGTACGTTCTGTGATCTTTGTAATAACATGTTGTCTCTTTTAGCATATTGAAGGTGAAACCTGAATTTAAATGTGAAATGATGTGTGTTTAAACCAAACCACACAAACCATCCACACAATCAAAACCACACAACCAAACCACACAATCAAACCACACAATCAAACCACACAATCAAACCGCACAATCAAACCACACAATCAAACCGCACAATCAAACCACACAAACTAACCACGCAATCAATCCACGCAATCAAACCACGCAATCAAACCACGCAATCAAACCACACAATCAAACCACGCAATCAAACCACGCAATCAAACCACACAATCAAACCACGCAATCAAACCACGCAATCAAACCACACAAACCAGCCACACAATCAAACCACACAAACCAACCACACAAACCAACCACACAATCAAACCACACAATCAAACCACGCAATCAAACCACGCAATCAAACCACACAAACCAGCCACACAATCAAACCACACAAACCAACCACACAAACCAACCACACAATCAAACCACACAATCAAACCACACAATCAAACCACACAATCAAACCACACAATCAAACCACACAATCAAACCGCACAATCAAACCACACAAACTAACCACGCAATCAAACCACACAATCAAACCACACAATCAAACCACACAAACCAACCACACAAACCAACCACACAATCAAACCACACAATCAAACCACACAATCAAACCACACAATCAAACCACACAATCAAACCACACAAACCAACCACACAAACTAACCACGCAATCAAACCACACAATCAAACCACACAATCAAACCACACAAACCAACCACACAAACCAACCACACAATCAAACCACACAATCAAACCACACAATCAAACCACACAATCAAACCACACAATCAAACCACACAATCAAACCACGCAATCAAACCACACAATCAAACCACACAATCAAACCGCACAATCAAACCACACAAACTAACCACGCAATCAAACCACACAAACCAGCCACACAATCAAACCACACAAACCAACCACACAAACCAACCACACAATCAAACCACACAATCAAACCACACAATCAAACCACACAATCAAACCACACAATCAAACCACACAATCAAACCACACAATCAAACCGCACAATCAAACCACACAAACTAACCACGCAATCAAACCACACAAACCAGCCACACAATCAAACCACACAAACCAACCACACAAACCAACCACACAATCAAACCACACAATCAAACCACACAATCAAACCACACAATCAAACCACACAATCAAACCACACAATCAAACCCTAAAACCACACAATCAAACCACACAATCAAACCACACAATCAAACCACACAATCAAACCACACAATCAAACCACACAATCAAACCACACAATCAAAGTTTACAACCTGAAGTTGTGGCTGGATGGCAGATTATATATACTGGCAACGGTACCCGCCCTACGGGCGGTGCTTCAATGGGAAGCCGAAATGAAAAGGCAATATATCAGAAATTGAAGGCAGAATTATTTTTTTTTAAACGATTCATATGAACATCCGTCAAATCATATCACACGTAAATCATCAAAATCAAAACAGTATCTTTAGAATTTCAATAAAAGCCACATCACTGTTCATATCGGTAAATATTATTCCATCGTGTTTCAAATCGTGATATAAATTTTTCTTTCGGGAAAATAATTGAATGATTTTGTACCTCTTCTTCAGCTTAGAACTTCAGGATAGACGACATAGCTGATAAACGTTCCTTTTCTCTCTTTGAAGTTCTTGGCAAACATTTTTATATTGTCGCTGCTGCCAACGCGACTCATGGCGACATAAAGCTGTCCACGGCTGAATAAAAATCAGCCTTGTTACTGGTCGTTGCAAAGCAGAGTCGGACAGGGAATTGTTTTCGCTGCATCTGGAAGGGGAACAGGTTTTCGGATGAATGATTGGAATCCTCGGTATGAAGATCTTGTTTCCAGCATGAGGCCCAGTAGCTCGTGTCGCATCGATGAGATTCGGCATCAGGTTGTCCACGATGTAACGACTCCCATTGCAGTGGCCATTTTTAGGGTCAACGTTTCGCAGCAGCATGATCGGAGCTCCCTTCTTGAAGCAGAGTTTGTGAGGAGGCATTCCTGATACGCATATCGAGTTAAGGAATTCTACTGGATATTCGTGTCTGTTCTCTACTTCCATTATCTTGTCGCTGCTCAAGTAGACAGATTCCTTCCCAGGGTATTGCCGCAGTACGATCGCATTCACTTCATCGACCGCCTCATTCGTCGGACAGAGGATGGTTCGGCTGCAAAGCCAGTTCCTGTCAAGCTGTCAAAGCCAGTTGTGTTTCATTGTTATGTTTGTGTGGCGACGAGCGTTGTGTACAAAGGGCAGGGACTTAATCAACGTGAGCTGATGACTCTCGCTGACTGGGAATTCCTCGTTCGTGGGACACTGTCTCAAGCCCCGGTCCCCATCACGGATGGAGCTCAGCGGTTTACCCGAGCATGACGGTGAAGGGCAAGGTACACGCTGGCCCGTCCAGTGTAGCGCGCGTGCGGCCCCGGACATCGAAGGGCATTTAAACGTTCATTAAACATTAAACGTTCATTAAAGGATTACGAAACGAAAAACATTACGAAATTACGTTCACACCGTCACGTCAAACACTACCGTGAACACATACATCATCACAACATCGTCACAATGAACGTTATGCCAACGCGAATGTTATGCTGGAGACCAAAGCTGAAATTGGTAAAACTAAATAGCCTATTTTACTCCCAGGGGTCCCAGGATTACCCACCCAAAATATCTTTGCGATCGGTTCAGCAGTTTTTACGGTACCTTCGAACAGACAGACGGACATTTGGTGAATTATAGTAAGATATATATATATATATATGATATATACATGTTGAGACCGACTGGTCATGTCGTTGATTATATATATATATATATATACATATATATATATATATTGTTACGGACGCGGTTAAAGATGTTATTTTGACCGAGCGGTGGTATGACCGCGACCGAACAGTTATTCCCCGACTCTAACACCCGATTTACCCCAAACTTTGGCTGGATCGCGCCACCGCTATTCAATCGGGAAAACTCTAAAGCGACCGAATACAAAGAGGAAAAAGGAATAAGACGAGAAGACGTACAGAAGAGTAATTGGATTTATTATTTACACATATAATCAAGAAGAAAGCAGTCACGTTTATTTACAGACGAGATTAGATACACAGTGCAACGCTAGCTTACCTACAGTCTTAACTAACCCAGGGACAAGACAAAAGACAGACTACGAGCACACTTACACGGGGAATGATGATAGGACTGGCGGGAGATGGATGGCTGGCGGGATAGGGAGGTCCAACTAGTTCTGCAGCTGATCGACTCGTGGGCAGCCGCCGCTCCTTCGCGGCCCTGCTCCAAACTTCCGTCCAGGCCTCACGCTGCTGTGGCTGCAGTTTCGGTGGCTCCAGCTGCAGCAAATGCAGTTTCAGTGGCTCGAGCTGCAGCAAGTGCAGTTTCGGTGGCTCGAGCTGCAGTGAGTGCAGTTTCGGTGGCTCGAGCTGCAGTTCATCCCTGGACTTCTTCTCGCCTCGCTGTAATGGTTCCTCTCCCGTCTCTGTAAAAGCTCATCTCTCTTCTGCCTTGGGAACGCCCTGCCTGCGGGTTATATAGGCCCCGCCCCTCAACCTTCGCGAACCTCCTCGATGTTTCTTTCCACACCCTCTCCAAGTCCAACCCCTTGTTCGTGGTTGGTTGAGTGGGGCTGACTCACTCCTCCCCTCTATGACGAGGTGGGGACCCGCCTTTCTTCCCCAACCCTGCCTCGTGGTCAATGGCGGCAATTGGAGCGGAGGTAGTTTCCAATCGACTAAAAGGGGGAATGGAGGTTTTGGGAATGGGAATGAAGGGAATCTATCTCTTTCACTTGGTGCAATGGAGTACTTCTATTAATGGGAGACACAGCCTTACCCTAAAACACAGAATAAGATATAACTATCGAACAGGGGTATTCTATGATTGGCTGACGTGTATGCTTGTGGACTAATTATGGGACGCCCTTTTGACCTTTACACAGCTCCGGAGGCAGGAGGTGCAGAATTACCAATAATAATAATAAAGCACACAATAAAAAAAATACAGTCCTCATATCTGCAACAATATATATATGTATGTATGTATGTATGTATATGTATATGTATATGTATGTATATGTGTATATATATATATATATATATATATATATATATATATATATATATATATATATATATATATATATTGTTGCGGATATGAGGATTGTATTTTTTTGGATTGTGTTGTATTGTATAGTAAATGGTTGTGAATTATTGGTTTAGTCTGAGCCCTCCTTGCTCCAGTGTGTATAAAGGTCAAAGGGCGTTCCGGTAGTTAATTCCATAAAGCATACATTGAAGGACACTATAATACCCTTGTTCAGTAGTTTATTTCCTTATTCTGTGTATTAGGTTAAGGCTTTGTCTTCCATTAAAATGACACTCCATTGCACCAAGTGAAATAAGATAGATTCCCTTCATTCTTCATTCCCATTCCCAAAACCTCCATTTCCCCTTTCGTCATGGCCAAGCCTCGATTGCCAATATTACATCCCCTCCAAAACCACCATTGAACATGTGCTCGGGTCGGGGAAGAAAGGCGTGCCCGCCCGTAGTCATCAAGGGCGGAACCAGAGGGTCGTGCGACCAACCAGGGCCGAGGTGAGCACACCAATGGGCGTGTCCTGAAGGCCGGCGGCTTGATCGCCGGAGGCGTTATAAAAGCGCGCGCGCAAGGTACTGCGAAAGAAGAGAAGGTTCAAGCTTTGGAGAGAGAGAAGGTTCAAGGTCAATTACAAGCAGTTGCGCCAGAGACGGCAGACGCGTCCTGAGGTGAGCCAGAGAAGCAGCTTTGGCTCCACAAACAGCGTTGACTCCACCAGGCAGCTTCAACCCGTACCCCGCGGGAACCAGATAGCGGTGGCATCGGTGGCCGTCGAGGTCCAGCCGACGTCCCGTCCGGGATCAAGCCCGAACCATCTGCCCCAGCTGAACCTTCCCAATCCTCCTTCCAGCATTCATTCCTGCCATTCCATCCTTCTTGTGTACGTGAGTTTGTTCTGTTTGTTCTGTCCTGGGTATTTAATTAAGTTTGTAAAAGCTAGTATTTTCACTGTGTCACCTGCTTTTTCCATGTTCCCTGTAAATAACTTTGACTGCTCCTTTTGCTTGTGTGTGTAAATAATAAATCCCGTTACTCTTCTGTACGTCTTCTTCTTCCTCTTTACATTCGGTCGCTTTAGAGGTTTCCAAATTGAATATCTGTGGCGCGATCCAGCCAACGTTTGGGAATCAGGTTTAGTCGGGGAAAACTGTTCGGCCGCGGTGCCTCTGCTCGGCAAACCAACATCCTTAACCGCGGACCGTAACAATATATATATATATATATATATATATATATATATATATATATATATATATATATATATACATATATATATATATAATCGTTAGATTAAATAAGACGCGGACGTAGCTTCAGGACGTCGATCTTTAATTGTCGACAAGCTTTCGACCAACAAAGGTCTTCTTCTGAGTTGGCCCCAAGAACAACGGAACTTCCGTATATATATATATATATATATATATATATACGGAAGTTCCGTTGTTCTTGGGGCCGACTCAGTTGTTCCGTTGGCCAGATCGCGCCACAGATATATATATATATATATATATATATATATATATATATATGTATATATATATATATATATATATATATATATATATATATATATATATATATATACATATATATATATATATATATATATATATATATATATATATATATATATATATATATATATATATATATATATATATATATATACACACACACATACATACACTAGCAGAAGTACCCGGCATTTGGAGGCTTTCGGAGGCTTCTGGGAGAGTGGAGCTTTGGAGGCTTCTGGGAGAGTGGAGCTTTGGAGGCTTCTGGGAGAGTGGAGCTTTGGAGGCTTCTGGGAGAGTGGTGCTTTGGAGGCTTCTGGGAGATTGGAGCTTTTGAGGCTTCTGGGAGAGTGGAGCTTTTGAGGCTTCTGCGAGAGTGGAGCTTTGGAGGCTTCTGGTAGAGTGGAGCTTTGAAGGTTTCTGGGAGATTGGAGCTTTTGAGGCTTCTGGGAGAGTGGAGCTTTGGAGGCTTCTGGTAGAGTGGAGCTTTGAAGGCTTCTGGGAGAGTGGAGCTTTGGAGGCTTCTGGGAGAGTGTAGCTTTGGAGGCTTCTGGGAGAGTGGAGCTTTGGAGTCTTCTGGGAGAGTGGAGCTTTGGAGGTTTCTGGGAGAGTGGAGCTTTGGAGGTTTCTGGGAGAGTGGAGCTTTGGAGGCTTCTGGGAGAGTGGAGCTTTGTAGGCTTCTGGGAGAGTGGAGCTTTGGAGGCTTCTGGGAGAGTGGAGCTTTGGAGGCTTCTTGGAGAGTGGAGCTTTGGAGGCTTCTTGGAGAGTGGAGCTTTGGAGGCTTCTGGGAGAGTGGAGCTTTGGAGGCTTCTGGGAGAGTGGAGCTTTGGAGGCTTCTGGGAGAGTGGAGCTTTGGAAGCTTCTTGGAGAGTGGAGCTTTGGAGGCTTCTGGGAGAGTGGAGCTTTCGAGGCTTCTGAGAGAGTGGAGCTTTAGAGGCTTCTGGGGGAGTGGAGCTTTGGAGGCTTCTGGGAGAGTGTTCCACAGTGGCTGCCACTCTGTTGCTTCTTTCCTCCAGCCCCAATCAGACGGATCTTGCAGCTTTGGGATCGGATTCAAAGCCTGGTCCAGCTGATGGCGTGGTAGCGGGCCTGTCTCTCATGTTGCTTGAGTTTTGCTTGTGTTTTTGGAGATATGTTTTCCAAGTTTCTGGATTTGTGTGTGAAGAGCTGCTTCCTTGCATCATTGACTTCAGCTGCGTCACTGGTTCGGTCATACATGAGGACCACAAAGTGTTCTTTTCGTGCCATAAACTGCTCACTGATGTCTGCCGGCAGGAGCGCGAGCTTTTCGTATGATATGCATGAGTGTCTGAAGGCATATATAGCCAGGTTTCCTGAGCAGTTTTCTTCCCTGTGCAGCAAAGGCAAAGACTGTGTCGCATCCCGTAAAGGCATGGGAAAGAGGGAGGGAAGACGCCTTTATTGGATCCATTGCAGCAACCACCTCGTGAACAGCTATGTAGCAAATAATTGACAAGGGTGACCGACTGGTCATGAGGACTAGTCATCTGTGTCAACCTTTGCCACATATGGTGGAAGTGGAGTTTCATCGTCTTTGCTGTGGCGCACTGCGCTTGAGGGCTTCCTCCGTCACGCATATTTAACGCTGTTGAAGACCGCAGTTGAGACACAGATAGAGCAGCAGTTCTTGTGGCCGAGGCAGCCGGTTCCGTTTGATTTTCTTGTTGGTTTGTTGGACTTCAAGGTTGCCTCCACACCACTTCCATCATTTAGTGTGTCCAGCTTCAGTTCCATTCACATCTGGCTGAGGTCCTGAAACTGCGGAAGGTTCTTCGCCAGAGATACATAGCCATTCCCCTCTGGTGTGTTGGTGGATTTCGCTCGACACTGCAGGGCTACTCCTGTTTCAGCTTCGCAAAGAACACAAAGCTCACAGTTAGTTTTGGTGGAGTACGCGCAAATATGGCACTCGGTATCTATGTGAATATGGCACTCCGACATAGTGAGGCGGGTAAGAGCAGAAGGCGTACCTCCAGTTTCTACAGATATCGTCTTCACCACAGAGGGTTGCTATGAGAAGCACTTTGAGTAGTACATGTCTTGTTCATGCAGAAGGAGTATTATTAGCCTGTACCATGAAATAATATCATATTAGTACAATTACCAGGGTTATGGATGAACATATACACGTCCAAGAATACGAGTGATAAATTAAATATATTCTGTAGGAAATAACCCAGGGCATGCCTTAACACATCAAAATCATCAAACACCTTTATTATGATACCACGTGCTTTTCACACAAGTTTAAACAGGTACATGATGTAGAGTTCAACAAAAATAGTATTCCGTAAGTCAGGTCATTGACCTCTCAAGGATATCTGAAGTGAAATACTTGATCCCTCCATATCTGGAAAAACTCCTTACGGTATGAAGAGATTATTTGAGAAGTTTCATGCTTTCGTCATGAAATGCGCAATTGTTTTGCCGACCCGGTCCACTTCAAGCCAGGGAGGTGAGAGAGGGCTGGAACCATAAGTGGTCAGAGTGATGTTCAGGGTGATGTACTTTTATAATTAACAAAATGATAATTGTAATTGTTATTAATTATTACAATATCACAATGATGTTTGGAATGATGCAGTCTGTTTCAATACTGGAGCAGCACTCGGTAGAGCGCACACCTCCGCCATGCCGAACGGTGTACGTTTTGGATCCCACTGATAGGCCGGATCTGGATTCGGATCTGAACCAAAATCAAATTGTCTTGTTCTTGTCTCTGAACCAACTCGTCCATCAAGGTTTGTCATAATCCGTCCATAACTTTTTGAGATATCATGCTATATATCGTTTTTGGCCGCCAACTAATCCTGTGATGAGGCGGTTGCTCTGAAACAACTTGCTTTCTCTTCCTGGAAGTCTAATCCGATCGATGGCAATCTCAGTGAATTCCAGAAAGTCTGCGACAAGTGTGTGTCCTCTCTCAGGAGAGCCCGACAACATCATCCGTCCAACCTCAAGAATGAACTTCCCAACGTGTCTCTCTCCTCGAAAACCTGTCGGTGCCTTCGGTTTGTCTCTGGTGTATGCTCACCTTCCCTCACTTTAAATGGCACCACAGTCGACTCCTCTCGTGAGAAGCCCAAATACCTTGATTCTGTATTTGCTTCCAAATCTTGTGTCCCCAATCCCTCACTCTCTATACCCACCCTTCCCTGGCGTACCTCACTGCTCCTGGACTCTGTCTTTTACGCCTGAGAAGGTGGAGAAGGTTATTTCAACCCTCGACTCTGCAACTGGACAGGACGACATCAGCTCACGTGTCCTAAAAACCTGCTCTGCTGCTCTTTCACTTCCTCTGTCGTTTCCATCCTGTCATTTGTCCTAAATTATTTTCCATCTGCTTGTAAATCGGTCAACATCACAGCATTAAATAAAAAGGAGCAAAAACAGATCCCCTTAACTACAGACATATCAGTTTACTTCCAATCACCAGAAAGGTCATGGAATCCATCATTGCAGTTGATATGAAATCCTTCCTTTTCTCGAACAACCTCATCTCAGATCACCAACTCCACACATGGCTTCCTGAGATCCTCTACTCTCATAGACAACGGAATCCTTTCATCTCCTCTCCCTGTCGAGGCTGGAGTACCCCAAGGCAGTGTTCTCAGTCATATTCCTAATCTCCATCAATGATCTCTCTCCCACCTCTCCCCCCTCACCCCTCAGATTTCTTCAGGCCTCACATGGTCCACCATCAACCCCCTTCTGGTGAAACTACCTAAATCCAGGACCACTGCTCACTTCCACTCATTTGGTCCTCTTTTTCCCACCCGTGGAACCAACTTCCATCTCGTTCTTCCGTCCAGATCTCAAGACGGATGTTCACCACCATCCCAGATCATCCCCAATCCAAAACAATGATTTGTTTTTTTACCCTCGTTAACACCCCCCACCCCCTCTACACTCCCACACAAATCCCTCTTCCTTCCAAATTTCCAGTTTTCCCTCTCTGAGAGTTCCCTTCTGTATCCATCTTGTCCACCACATGCATCATGTCCTGCCCCCCATTCCTTCCCACACCCATTGTTTGACCGCCTCGTCCTGTCTTGGCCTTCAGCTCTGCTATTGGTCCCCCCCCCCCCCCCCCCCCCTGTTGTTGCGTCCTGTTGTACAAGGAGTAACTCTTCCATGAGCCTTGACTATGCATCCAAAATAATCTCTCACTGGTGAAGGATTTATAAATCTCTTGTACAGCATTTATTAGGGTATTTCCTGGAAGGATAAGGATAAGGATGAACAAGGTACTTGGTACAATGAATTATTCTTTTTAGAGTTTCAGCTTTTAAAGGCAGGTAGGTCATGTTGTCGGAATCCATGTTCAGACAAGTCTGAGTTTCACCGTTCTGTGGACACCAGATACACCTATATGACACCTGACACCGGTGCCATCACGTGGCCGTTTTGTAGTGGGATTATTTGAATGGTGAATGAAAATTTTAATGAATTGCTAGTTTATGATCTTATTTGTTTGTTCTTTTTCAGGTGCACACAGGTAGAGTTTGACAATTTTCCATTCTTTGTGACGCTGCCTCCATACCTTACAGGCACGAGTTTGACAGCGAGCGAGTACCTGACTTGTCCCACGAGCCTTTCCTTCAGGACGTTCACTCCGTGGGGTCTTTGTGCAAGCTCTACTTCCGAGAGCTTCCAAACCCTCTACTCACCTACCAGCTGTACACTCGCTTTTCGGTATTGCACTCGTTTCTGTTACTCGGTGTTATACGCAGCCGGCATTTCAGTCGAGTAGTTTCTTGAGCCTTCGCACGTGTCGCTCTCCACAGGAAGCGGTGTCTGCTCCTTCACACGAGGAGAAGCTCATGAAGATCCATGACGTCATCCAGCAGTTACCACCTCCTCATTATCGGTACGTGTGCTCTACGTTGATAGGCCCATCCGGCGATCACCACCATAAATAACAACCTGGGGTCAGAAGGGGGTATGAAGCAAATTTTCTGAACCATGAAACCACTGTCGTACTGTAATATACACCACCTCGCTCCGCTTCCTTCCTTCGACTTTGTTGAAACTTCTTCCGAAGTTCTTGCATCAAGACGACAGTTATATTTTTGAATAATATTTCTGCCATATTTGTTTGTCGAGATTTTCATTGTGTTTCTTGATATTTTAAAACTTGCTATTCTAGGCAGCAAGTGCAGGTGCTGGGATGGGAATGTTGAGGTGGTGGAGGCGTGGGAGTAGTGCGAGGATACAAGGATTGTTAGTGTTAAAACATATCGATCACAACACACATGTCGATGTTATGTCATTCCAAATTGGAGGCTCGTCACTTCTGAAGTCTCTCAAATTCACAACATGGTGTCACGCACGAATTTGTCACTTTTCTTTCATCAATTTCTCTGTTCCACGAGTTCATTCAAAACTTAAAGTTTACGTGATTGAATTGCATGGTGGAGGCTGGGCCTTTGAATTACCAAATGATTCCTCACTCCATCTGTTGCGATTGTCTCATTTCCTTTCCAGCACACTTGAGTTTTTGCTGCGACATCTATCCAGCATGGCCTCCCACTCGAGCACCACGAGCATGCACAGCAAGAATCTGGCCATCGTGTGGGCCCCAAACCTCCTGAGGTGATGATGCGCTATCTGAACGCATAGACAGAGCTGGCGGACGAATGACTGAGAGGAAGACCTAATAAAAGCCGTTGTACATAGTAACGTTCGTGTCTGATACCACGGTGGAATCGGTACCTGTGTTTGTCGGCCTCTTGTCTTCAAAATGTAGTGATGCCTCCATTGCTTTGAGCAACGCAAGGTTGGATGAAGCTACCTCTAGTTTCCTTGTGTAGCCTTTTGTACTCGGTTGGAATTTGTTTACTTGATCAGTAACCGATAGTTATTTGCTGTTTTTCCTTCTTGTTACCCTCGCCAGAGGAGAGGGTATTGCATTTGAGTCTGTGTGCTGGTCTGTCTGTCTGTCTGTCTGTCTGTTTGTCCGCACAGAATAAATATGATTTTCTCTGCAATCGTTGGTCGGATTGATGGGAAATTTTCACCATAGGTGCAACTCCGCCTGTATAATTTTTGTAATAATAATTATGACGTCATAGGTCACGTACTGGCGCCATCTTGGAAAAGCCAAAAAATGTTGCTGATGTCATAGGTGCCTCCATTATGACGTAATTTGACAAGTAGAAAACTTCATCCGATCAAGATGAAATTTATTGAGCGTCATCTCGGGATAAATTGGTGGAGAAAAAAAATATTTATGACGTCATCGGTCACGTGGTTCGGCCGCCATATTGCAAAAACCGAAAAGAATTGCACCTCTATATCTCCAAAGGCGCTGCACAGAAAAAAATTGAGACATGGCTCATTGTAAAGACCTCTCCATGTGGAATAACATATGTTAATGATGATGTCATAGGTGCTTCCATTATGATGTCATAATTCGATAAGTACAAAACTTCATCCGATCAAGATGAAATTTTTTGAGCATCATCCAGGGATAAATTGGTGGAGAAAAAGAAAAGCTGACGTCATCGGTTATGTGGTTCGGCCGCCATATTTGTTTTACTACAAAAGCCTTAAAAACCACTTAAAACACATCCTGGTTAGGGTCTGCAATCTCTGATTGCTCTTTCTTGTTTGTTATTGTGCTCGTGCCTTTGGCACCAACTTCACCATCTTTTTTCACTGTGTTAACCTGTTCCCTCCCTTTTGTTCCTGTCCTTCAGGTCGCTGGCGATCGAATCGTCTGCATTCAGCGGTGCGTCTGCATTCTCTGAGGTGCGCACGCAGTCTGTCGTTGTGGAATTTCTGCTGTCGAATTGTCACCTGCTCTTCAGCAACACCTTCTCTTCGGTGGCACGTCCAGCATCTGGTCAGGTTTCAATTTTGTTCCTCGGGAATCGTTTAAAGACGAGCTGAACCCCAATTTCAAAAACGGAGTCATTATATCTGACCATTATCGTTTTCTTTTCATCTTGCATCCTTGTTATGGTTTCAGAGATGATCATTAGTTAATTGATAGCGGCCTCTGGGTATGCAGGAAGAGGTGAGGGAGGGGCCGTTGTAAGAACGAGTTTCGTGTTTTGTAAGGAAAGAATGAGGCCGTTTGCTGATTGAGTTTTGTTTTGGGAATTTACTGATGCAGATAGCGATGGTATGCTGAGATCAGCCATCTTAACATGGCTTCTACACTCGCAGACGGTTGTTTTCCTTATTGTCCGAAAGTTCTTCTGCAGTGAAAAGGAACATAAAGAAAATGAGCAACCGAACCCAATTGTGTTCGTTCTCCAAGAAATTAACAATTATTATTATTGACTGGTATTGAGAAATGAAATGGGAGGAGGTGTGCTCATGACTCTTATTTACAGATTAAATTTGAGTTATGTTAATGATTACTTAGTAATGAGCGTTGAAATGGGAGGAGTTATGTTAATGATTAGTAATGAGCGATGAAATGGGAGGAGTTATGTTAATGATTAGTCATGAGCGATGAAATGGGAGGAGTTATGTTAATGATTAGTAATGAGCGATGAAATGGGAGGAGTTATGTTAATGATTAGTAATGAGCGATGAAATGGGAGGAGCTATGTTAATGATTAGTAATGAGCGATGAAATGGGAGGAGTTATGTTAATGATTAGTAATGAGCGATTAAATGGGAGGAGTTATGTTAATGATTAGTAATGAGCGATGAAATGGGAGGAGTTATGTTAATGCCTGCAGTAATCGGAGGGGTTATGGTTAATGACTAGTAATGGGAGGAGCTATGTTAATGATTAGTAATGAGCGATGAAATGGGAGGAGTTATGTTAATGATTAGTAATGAGCGATTAAATGGGAGGAGTTATGTTAATGATTAGTAATGAGCGATGAAATGGGAGGAGTTATGTTAATGACTGCAGTAATGGGAGGGGTTATCGTTAATGACTGGTAATGGGAGGAGCTATGTTAATGATTAGTAATGAGTGATGAAATGGGAGGAGCTATGTTAATGATTAGTAATGAGCGATGAAATGGGAGGAGTTATGTTAATGATTAGTAATGAGCGATGAAATGGGAGGAGTTATGTTAATGATTAGTCATGAGCGATGAAATGGGAGGAGTTATGTTAATGACTGCAGTAATGGGAGGGGTTATGGTTAATGACTAGTAATGGGAGGAGCTATGTTAATGAATGTAGTAATGGGAGGAGTTATGTTAATGACTGTAGTAATAGGAGTAGCTATGTTAATCACTCTTCACATTTCACAGCCAAATACAAAACATCCCTGATGATATTGAGGAATAACAACATGAGATGAGTTATGTTAATGACTGTAGTAATGGGAGAAGCTATATTATATGGGAGAATGGTAATTAATGTAAGATTATTAGCTGATATTGACCTCACAACAACAACAACAACAACAACAACCAAGGAGGATCTACAGAGAATAACTGAAAAGGTGTCCAACGCCATCAGATGTCCAACATCATTGCAATTGGAAAACAATAAGAAGAGATTAGGATTCCTAGTTAGAGACAAAGAAGTAAAACTAGTGCGAAAAACAGTTTACCTTGGAGGGATTGGTTGAGAAAAAATGGTAATTGTGGAGATCACACAAAGAGAGAAATTGGACGAGCGTTTGGACAGCTGCAAGATCTGGAAGGCTAAGGACAAAACAAAAATCAACTTGGGAGATGATTATTGTGCTGGTACTGGTGCGTGTCGGTGTCGGAATGCTGGAGTTTCAGGACAAATGACAGATTAAAAATATTGATTCCAGAGATTAGTTGACTGAGGGGAATATTGAGAGTTTCAAGATTGCAGATAACAACAGATGAAGTGATAAGGAAACGGCCGGGCCAAATGTCGCTGTCCCAAAAGATTGTGGACAGACTCCTGTGATTGTTTGGATGCATGTCCGGAATGAACGAGATAAGACAGCACATGTGGCGACGCAACCATGGTGCGTGGATTGAGAAATGGATGAATATTTAGGTTGTATTGGATAGGCATGAGGAATAAAGATGGAAAACAAAAAGGTTTAACGATGAGATAACCCATGATTCAAGACTGAGAGAGGTGGAAAGACTACTCGTCCCCATCGTTGGTGATGAGCTGATGGATGGGCGTTAAAGAAGAAGAGTAATTTCCTTGTTTGCTAGAGCTGAACTATCATGGAGTATGGTAGTACTCCAGATGGAGGGATGGTGTGGGGGAAGAATGGCTGCGCCATAAAATGTGTTCAGAATAATTTGCTTAAAAGCTCCCGCAGAGTGAAATCCTAATCCTTTAAAAGCCACAACTTTGATTCTTGATCGTTTTCACGACTACCAAGAGCGATAAAGACCCAGAATACGTCGCTAACGTACCAAATCGGGAGATCGACAAACCACCGAGTTGTACCTCTCACGTTCGGCAGGCAGACAAGCACAATAATGGCTGAAACGATTACAATGATTCCAACGGGAGGAAGAGACTTCGTCGCTTGGGTATTAACCCCCTTACAACAACAAAATAAAAACTCCAACCACTATACACCACCAGCGGTTGAACGCCATTTACACACGCGCACTGAGAAACTGTAATGAACTGGAATAAGCTTTGTCCAAAACTACACAAACAACTTCGATAAAACTTCATTACAACCTTCATCCCACGTGATGTACCAAGGTGTGTTCACGGCATTAAAATGACCCGGTTCTGGGGGTCTGCGGGGCGGTTTTACCCCTCAAAATAGGTAGTTGCTCTCTTCTCCGAAACCTCACACACGAGTTCGATGAAACTTGACCACAAACTTCAATACCCGTGATGTGCTGAACTTTGTTCACGGCATTAAATTAATCAGTAGTTTTGTCCCCCAATAGAGGTATTTACTTTCATAGCCGTTGCATATTTCGTAGGTCATCCCAACCTACCAGTGGTTCCCTGGGTCTACCAGGTGAGCCCAGGGGCATTGTCCCTATTTTTGTCACAGGTGACTGTGTTTGTGACATTACTAACAATTGTATGAAGATGTCTATGTTAGAGGTAGTTGTAGATTTGTAGTGTGGGTTGGTGTAATTGTGTGAAGATGTCTATGTTCGAGGTAGTTGTAGATTTGTAGTGTGGGTTGGTGTAATTGTGTGAAGATGTCTATGTTCGAGGTAGTTGTAGATTTGTAGTGTGGGTTGGTGTAATTGTGTGAAGATGTCTATGTTAGAGGGAGTTGTAGATTTGTAGTGTGGGTTGGTGTAATTGTGTGAAGATGTCTATGTTAGAGGTAGTTGTAGATTTGTAGTGTGGGTTGGTGTAATTGTGTGAAGATGTCTATGTTCGAGGTAGTTGTAGATTTGTAGTGTGGGTTGGTGTAATTGTGTGAAGATGTCTATGTTCGAGGTAGTTGTAGATTTGTAGTGTGGGTTGGTGTAATTGTGTGAAGATGTCTATGTTAGAGGTAGTTGTAGATTTGTAGTGTGGGTTGGTGTAATTGTGTGAAGATGTCTATGTTAGAGGTAGTTGTAGATTTGTAGTGTGGGTTGGTGTAATTGTGTGAAGATGTCTATGTTAGAGGTAGTTGTAGATTTGTAGTGTGGGTTGGTGTAATTGTGTGAAGATGTCTATGTTCGAGGTAGTTGTAGATTTGTAGTGTGGGTTGGTGTAATTGTGTGAAGATGTCTATGTTCGAGGTAGTTGTAGATTTGTAGTGTGGGTTCGTGTAATTGTGTGAAGATGTCTATGTTAGAGGTAGTTGTAGATTTGTAGTGTGGGTTGGTGTAATTGTGTGAAGATGTCTATGTTAGAGGGAGTTGTAGATTTGTAGTGTGGGTTGGTGTAATTGTGTGAAGATGTCTATGTTAGAGGTAGTTGTAGATTTGTAGTGTGGGTTGGTGTAATTGTGTGAAGATGTCTATGTTAGAGGTAGTTGTAGATTTGTAGTGTGGGTTCGTGTAATTGTGTGAAGATGTCTATGTTAGAGGTAGTTGTAGATTTGTAGTGTGGGTTCGTGTAATTGTGTGAAGATGTCTATGTTAGAGGGAGTTGTAGATTTGTAGTGTGGGTTGGTGTAATTGTGTGAAGATGTCTATGTTAGAGGTAGTTGTAGATTTGTCGTGTGGGTTGGTGTAATTGTATGAAGATGTCTATGTTAGAGGTAGTTGTAGATTTGTAGTGTGGGTTGGTGTAATTGTGTGAAGATGTCTATGTTAGAGGGAGTTGTAGATTTGTAGTGTGGGTTGGTGTAATTGTGTGAAGATGTCTATGTTAGAGGGAGTTGTAGATTTGTAGTGTGGGTTTGTGTAATTGTATGAAGATGTCTATGTTAGAGGGAGTTGTAGATTTGTAGTGTGGGTTGGTGTAATTGTGTGAAGATGTCTATGTTAGAGGTAGTTGTAGATTTGTAGTGTGGGTTGGTGTAATTGTGTGAAGATGTCTATGTTAGAGGGAGTTGTAGATTTGTAGTGTGGGTTTGTGTAATTGTATGAAGATGTCTATGTTAGAGGGAGTTGTAGATTTGTAGTGTGGGTTGGTGTAATTGTGTGAAGATGTCTATGTTAGAGGTAGTTGTAGATTTGTAGTGTGGGTTGGTGTAATTGTGTGAAGATGTCTATGTTAGAGGGAGTTGTAGATTTGTAGTGTGGGTTGGTGTAATTGTGTGAAGATGTCTATGTTAGAGGTAGTTGTAGATTTGTAGTGTGGGTTCGTGTAATTGTGTGAAGATGTCTATGTTAGAGGTAGTTGTAGATTTGTAGTGTGGGTTCGTGTAATTGTGTGAAGTTGTCTATGTTAGAGGGAGTTGTAGATTTGTAGTGTGGGTTGGTGTAATTGTGTGAAGATGTCTATGTTAGAGGTAGTTGTAGATTTGTAGTGTGGGTTGGTGTAATTGTGTGAAGATGTCTATGTTAGAGGTAGTTGTAGATTTGTAGTGTGGGTTGGTGTAATTGTGTGAAGATGTCTATGTTAGAGGTAGTTGTAGATTTGTAGTGTGGGTTCGTGTAATTGTGTGAAGATGTCTATGTTAGAGGGAGTTGTAGATTTGTAGTGTGGGTTGGTGTAATTGTATAAAGATGTCTATGTTAGAGGTAGTTGTTGATTTGTGGTGTGGGTTGGTGTAATTGTATGAAGATGTCTATGTTAGAGGTAGTTGTTGATTTGTGGTGTGGGTTGGTGTAATTGTGTGAAGATGTCTATGTTAGAGGTAGTTGTAGATTTGTAGTGTGGGTTGGTGTAATTGTGTGAAGATGTCTATGTTAGAGGTAGTTGTAGATTTGTAGTGTGGGTTCGTGTAATTGTGTGAAGTTGTCTATGTTAGAGGGAGTTGTAGATTTGTAGTGTGGGTTGGTGTAATTGTGTGAAGATGTCTATGTTAGAGGTAGTTGTAGATTTGTAGTGTGGGTTCGTGTAATTGTGTGAAGATGTCTATGTTAGAGGGAGTTGTAGATTTGTAGTGTGGGTTGGTGTAATTGTGTGAAGATGTCTATGTTAGAGGTAGTTGTAGATTTGTAGTGTGGGTTGGTGTAATTGTGTGAAGATGTCTATGTTAGAGGGAGTTGTAGATTTGTAGTGTGGGTTGGTGTAATTGTGTGAAGATGTCTATGTTAGAGGTAGTTGTAGATTTGTAGTGTGGGTTGGTGTAATTGTGTGAAGATGTCTATGTTAGAGGTAGTTGTAGATTTGTAGTGTGGGTTCGTGTAATTGTGTGAAGTTGTCTATGTTAGAGGGAGTTGTAGATTTGTAGTGTGGGTTGGTGTAATTGTGTGAAGATGTCTATGTTAGAGGGAGTTGTAGATTTGTAGTGTGGGTTGGTGTAATTGTGTGAAGATGTCTATGTTAGAGGTAGTTGTAGATTTGTAGTGTGGGTTGGTGTAATTGTGTGAAGATGTCTATGTTAGAGGTAGTTGTAGATTTGTAGTGTGGGTTGGTGTAATTGTGTGAAGATGTCTATGTTAGAGGGAGTTGTAGATTTGTAGTGTGGGTTGGTGTAATTGTGTGAAGATGTCTATGTTAGAGGTAGTTGTAGATTTGTAGTGTGGGTTGGTGTAATTGTGTGAAGATGTCTATGTTAGAGGGAGTTGTAGATTTGTAGTGTGGGTTGGTGTAATTGTGTGAAGATGTCTATGGTAGAGGGAGTTGTAGATTTGTAGTGTGGGTTGGTGTAATTGTGTGAAGATGTCTATGTTAGAGGTAGTTGTAGATTTGTAGTGTGGGTTGGTGTGATTGTGTGAAGATGTCTATGTTAGATGGAGTTGTAGATTTGTAGTGTGGGTTCGTGTAATTGTGTGAAGATGTCTATGTTAGAGGTAGTTGTAGATTTGTAGTGTGGGTTCGTGTAATTGTGTGAAGATGTCTATGTTAGAGGGAGTTGTAGATTTGTAGTGTGGGTTGGTGTAATTGTGTGAAGATGTCTATGTTAGAGGTAGTTGTAGATTTGTAGTGTGGGTTGGTGTAATTGTGTGAAGATGTCTATGTTAGAGGTAGTTGTAGATTTGTAGTGTGGGTTCGTGTAATTGTGTGAAGATGTCTATGTTAGAGGTGGTTGTAGATTTGTAGTGTGGGTTGGTGTAATTGTGTGAAGATGTCTATGTTAGAGGGAGTTGTAGATTTGTAGTGTGGGTTGGTGTAATTGTGTGAAGATGTCTATGTTAGAGGTAGTTGTAGATTTGTAGTGTGGGTTGGTGTAATTGTGTGAAGATGTCTATGTTAGAGGGAGTTGTAGATTTGTAGTGTGGGTTGGTGTAATTGTGTGAAGATGTCTATGTTAGAGGTAGTTGTAGATTTGTAGTGTGGGTTGGTGTAATTGTGTGAAGATGTCTATGTTAGAGGGAGTTGTAGATTTGTAGTGTGGGTTGGTGTAATTGTGTGAAGATGTCTATGGTAGAGGGAGTTGTAGATTTGTAGTGTGGGTTGGTGTAATTGTGTGAAGATGTCTATGTTAGAGGTAGTTGTAGATTTGTAGTGTGGGTTGGTGTGATTGTGTGAAGATGTCTATGTTAGATGGAGTTGTAGATTTGTAGTGTGGGTTCGTGTAATTGTGTGAAGATGTCTATGTTAGAGGTAGTTGTAGATTTGTAGTGTGGGTTCGTGTAATTGTGTGAAGATGTCTATGTTAGAGGGAGTTGTAGATTTGTAGTGTGGGTTGGTGTAATTGTGTGAAGATGTCTATGTTAGAGGTAGTTGTAGATTTGTAGTGTGGGTTGGTGTAATTGTGTGAAGATGTCTATGTTAGAGGTAGTTGTAGATTTGTAGTGTGGGTTCGTGTAATTGTGTGAAGATGTCTATGTTAGAGGTGGTTGTAGATTTGTAGTGTGGGTTGGTGTAATTGTGTGAAGATGTCTATGTTAGAGGTAGTTGTAGATTTGTAGTGTGGGTTCGTGTAATTGTGTGAAGTTGTCTATGTTAGAGGGAGTTGTAGATTTGTAGTGTGGGTTGGTGTAATTGTGTGAAGATGTCTATGTTAGAGGTAGTTGTAGATTTGTAGTGTGGGTTGGTGTGATTGTGTACATTATTTTATTTTTTGAGGCAAATATGTTGTGATGGCAATCCATAAAAGTGTTGCGCTGGCATTCCTTTCTTGACATTCCTTGTCATTCCTTCCTTGGTTGTTTTTTTTGTTTTTTTGGGAATGTTTAAAAATTATGTTTAATGTTTAAATAAAATTTTAAAATTCTGACTTGTCTGAATGGTCGTGGGGTGTTCTTGGAACACACTTGAGTGCCTTTTGTTGTTGTAACTACACTGCAAGGATACTCCTCTAATTGTTTAGAACAAAGATTATAATCGTCATGATGGTCCCGATATCATAGTTGTGATTGTTTGTGCAGGTCGGAGTGCCCTTCCTCGTCCCAAGTCCCTGATGATCTCCACCAACTCAGCAAAGTTGCTGAGCCTCGAGGAGGCTCGGGCCAGGAACCCCGGACGCTCGCAGGCCAGCCCTAGTGCCGAGGCAGATGCAGACACAAACGTTGAGGCAATGGGGTCTCTTGTGCACGATGGCAGCCTGACGTCAAACACGTTGTCGGAGTTGCTACCTGAGAGGTGAGAAGGCTTGTATTATTTATTTTTAATTCAAGAAGTTCTAGTCATATTCAATTTTTGATACTGTTGCATTGACTGGTCCTCACATTCTCATTGTTAAGACCATTTTGTGACTTGATTAATTTTTCTCATTTTGTGTTCCCATTGCAGTCGGAAGCATTTGGCTCATGGTTCTGTCGCCGGCAAGTCGCGGCGACCACAGAGTGGGGGCTGGAAGTCTCTTTTTCAGCTCGGCCGTGGGACTGCTGGCGGAACGAGACGGCGTGACCACAGGGACACGTACGCGCGTCCGACCAGTCCTGACCCCACTACGTTCCGAGGTTGTTTGCGTGTGCTCATCTGCCATCTTTCTGTGCATTCGTGCTTTCTCCGATGCTTTAATAGAGAAGATATTTGATTATTTTAAATGTTTAGTTTTTTTTAATGTTAAAAAAAAAAGTTTTTTTTTTAATGTTTAAAAAAATACGTTTTTTTAAAAATCAAGAGGCCATCAGAATCTTTATGCCCAACTTTTTATTTTTATTTTTCAAAGACAGGATTATAATCCATAGCTTTCTTGTTTGAAGTGTGGTCGCGGAGTGGATGAAGTTTATTTTATTGAGTGCATATTGGAACATGGTTCAATTAATTAATCCTCCATGCTGGATGCCTAATTCTTCAGCCGCAGATGTGCCGCTGATGCAGTGCCCCGCACATTGAGCGAGGTTTTTGCCGACTCTGTGAAAGCCGCCCTGGGATCTTTAACATCCATCAGCTAATGCTTGTAGACGGGATACATGGCCTAACGTCTATCGTAGAGATCGGTACACCGATTTAGTGCCCTGCCTTCGACTCGCCAAGCTGACAGTTTATATTTGGGTTGGGAATCGAACATGTACTAGACAGCTCAAAGTCATGCGTACCACGTGTGTGGCCTCCTGCTGTACAGCGGATCAAGTTGAAGGCAGAATGCATTCAACGGCGGATGTTAAAAATCCAACACCGTCACCGGGTTTCCTTTTGCATGACAATGCTGCTTTTCCCAGGGTTGGTTCAACGTTTTGGAAGCTGCTGGAGGTGCGTTCGGATATCGCTCATTTCCTTCAATTTTCCTTTTTTTTTCTTCTTTTTTTTTGTACTTCCCTCTGTATTGCCTTAGGGCGTCGGAGGAGCGAACGTGGCAGCTTACGCTCGGCAAAGAGTGAGGAGTCGCTGAGTTCTTCTCAAGACACTGACGGTGCGTGAGTCGGGGTGCACGTTGTACTTGTGTAGAGATTGCTGTTGAGAGACATAACGGAGATTGAGGAGCCATCTGCAGAGAAAGCTGCATGGATACGGATTACGATTCCTGTTTTTTTGCTGAAACAATAATGTAGATTTTCCCAAATAGTCAGGTTCACTATGTTTTTTTCGTTCAAAATTTTGGTAGATTAGCAAAACTATACATTTTTGGAATATTCAGAGCATGAGGAATCCAAAAATTAATGTTTACATTTGCGTAGACACCTTTGCGAAAATGACGCTCAGGACAGTGATGAAGATCTGTAAAAGCATCTTCTGAACGGTGTAGACCTCATAGATCCTGTGTATAGGACTTATAGTTCAATCTGATACTACCTATAACTTCCTATAACAACCTATAACTTCAAAGGACTTGCAATATCATGTATTATGTAATACAGTTATATCACAAATCTAAAGACAATGGTTTTCAATTACCTTTGTTTGTTGCTTTTCTATAATCCTGAGCACTATTTTGAGGCTTTATTGGATTCCTTGACCCAGAAAACATAGGATTAGCATATTTAATTAAGTCTCTAGGTTGACTAGAAGCCGAGATCGCGCAAAATATGTATTTTATGGCTGCCATTTTGAAAATCCAAAATGGCGGCCATGCAGGTGTCTGTGCAAATGCCAACATTGATTTTCGGATTCTCCATGCTCTGAAGATTCCAAAAATGTGCAGGTTTGCTAATCCCAACATTTGGAAAGAAATTATATTTGTTAACATAATGAACCTGACTATCTTCATCACTGTCCTGAGTGTCATTTTCGCAAAGGTGTCTACGCAAAGGTAAACATTAATTTTTGGATTCCTCATGCTCTGAATATTCCAAAAATGTATAGTTTTGCTAATCTACCAAAATTTTGAACGAAATTATATTTGTTAACATAGTGAACCTGACTAAATAAAAGACAATTTCTGTGCTGTTGATAGTAAATGCAATTATTGGAATGGCATCTTTAAAACACTGCAATGGTGTGTTTGTACAATGACATGAGTGTTTCCACTTTTAGAGTTTGTAAACGAGTTTGAGTTTGTAAGTATGTGTAGACACGGATTTTTTATTTTTTGCTCTGAAACTTGTTGATTATATCGAGTATAGCCACATCTGTTAAGTAGAGCATTTCATAAAGTAGTTGAAGATCTTTATTGTTGGTGAATATAGTGTGTGTATAACCAATTTGTATTATCACATGTTTTGTTTATTCCCGTGTATCTACTACAGCTGATGTGACGATTCGCAAACCACGCCGCCCTCACTCAAGCAATGATGTTGTCTTCTCTGCTCTGCCGCTCATCACTGACCCAGGACCACTCGATCCACAACCAGACCTTTCGGATCACTCTGAGAGCACCGACAAAGCAAAACAGAATGAGCCATACCAGGAAGGTGGGGATGATGAAGATAGTTTTATCATGCTCGTAGCAGGTGGAAATGGTGGCAAAATCGACTTTGATCCAATATCTTATAAATTCCCAGAATCGGAGGTGGTTCTAGAAGTCGAGAGCAGGGACCTCAGCGAAGAGGTGTTTGAAGTGTCGTCTTCAAAAGTGACAGGAACGAAGACGCGGATGACACCAGGTTCTCTGCAATCAAAGGGAGAGTCTGCAGAAATTATGACATCTGCTGGGATAGCGAAAGCAAACCCAGAGATTGAAGTGTGTTTGACTTATAAAGAGAAGATTAGCGTTTCAAAAACGTCGACGAAGTCAGGGATCACACCTGTGATGGTAGCTGTAATTTCGCCAAAGCTTAAACCTGAATCGACATTGTCTGAAAACTCAATCATCCAAGAAGTTTGTCCTCAAAGTTCCTCAGTAGTTATCGGAAGTAACAAGAGCGGTGTCTGTGATGATGCAGATGTTAATAAAGAAACAATTGTTGTGCCATCACCACTGGGTAGTTGTGCAAGACGCAAGAATCTTTCCCCACAATCGACTGTTTTTGCCAAATCTTCTACATCTATATCTCATCTCAATATACAACAAGAAAGCACAAATGTTGGAGATCTTGAAGGGGAAGCTGGTCCACCCCGGCCTCCATTGCCGGTCGCTTTTTCTCCTTCATTGCCTCAACAGTGTGAAGTGTCATCCTCAGGTACAAAAGGAGACCCTGAAAACATTGAGGAACCACCATCCTCGATGTCCTCGTGGAGGAATGCTGCACCTGACAGTCAAACGGTGGCCTCCTCAGGATGGCAAAGTGGTGACATGACCAATCGGTTTGTAACTACATTGGGAACTCGACCTTTACAAAGTTTCAACAGTCAGCCATTCTACAGTGTCAACAAAACACAGAATTCAATCCACGAGGTTGGCTCGGTTCAAATACCACTCGGTCGCCTTGAGGACTCGAAGAGAATCGCTCGGTCCCTGCCTGTTTCTCGGACAGAAGTTCCGCCAGTTCAAGACCCCTATATGCCTCGTGCTCGGCAGTCTCGTTCAGCTTTCCCAACTGGAAAAGAAGTTTATTTTGAAAATGGACGCGTTCATTACCGTCAAACTTCACGTTCCGGTAATGAGCCATTTTTAGCCCCACGGCGCGAAGCATCATTTCATGGTGTGGGGACGAACCCAACCTTTCCGGTGAGGTGGGGGCAACCTCTCTGGTTACCAGATGTTTGTGGTCACGAGCCTGATTCATTTAGACATGTGCGAGCATTTTCCATTCGTGATGGCTTTTTATTTGTGGAACCCGCTGGGACTATGCCCCTCCAAGCACCACCTCTTTCGTTTCGCCGTGAGCGCTCCTTTGCCGGTCGTGAATGCCACCATAACTATTATCCTCTCTATCCAGATTCCATCGCTGCCCTTCGTAACACACCACCACGCTATACCGATTTTTCCACCCAGTCATGTGACTATCCGCCTCCAATGCCGACGCATCTTCGCAGTCGCTCCGACCCGGGTCGCTTCGGTTTGGTACCAACGGAGCCCGGAGTTTGGCGCGTTGATGAAGACCCAGAAATTCGTGCTTCTGTTCCTTTACGACCTCCTGACCTTCACAATGCAGCACGTATGAAACAAGCCTGGCCACCACCGCATTATTACCCTGAGGCCTTGCCTTTTGTTGCGAGCCATCACCGACCACCATCCGAAGTCATGTTTTTTCATGGTGATCACTCTTCAAACCGGCAACGCAGGATCAATACAGCCTTCTCAGTCCACAATATTGGCACAGCGTCGTCGTCTGTACACCGGCGATGCCCGTCACAACCAGTCCATCAGCTAAAACAGGATCTGGCGCACTGTGATCTGCACCCCTCCTCAATAAGGAGCCCCTTGCTGACTTCGATGCGTCGTCGTCCACCTTTGTCGGATGTTTTTGGCATCTACCCGAAACCAGGCACATTTTTCCCCCCTGAGCTCTCACTGTCCAGGCAAGAAGCCAAAGTACAGGTGGACTTATGACCCATGATATGTAACATGTATCTCTGCCTCTCCAATCTGCACTCGGGCATTTCTATAAAGGTCACCAGAGCTACCATTTTGTTGCCTCGGTGATATTCACCTAATTTTGTTAACCTGTTGTTGCTATTTTAAAATCCGTTATCCTTTTTTAAATGCGGTTTCCTAACTTTATTTGCTTTGAATTTGGGAAAGGTTGGCTTGACGAGGAAGGTTTCCGCACAGTCCTCTCTACCATCTTACCTTCAATGCCTTTTATTATACGGCCCATTGAGATATTCCGGCAGGTAACCAAAATAATCACGCAGGACTCGACGAAGAAATGAAAATGGTCGTTGCTAGCGGAACGAGAGCTGAGGTTGTTCACCGTTTTTATTTGCAGTTCAGATCCATCTTCGTGGATTTTGGGGGTGAAGAAGTTTTTTTTTGTTTGTTTTTCTCTGAAAGGAGGAGTTAAGTTTGTGAATTGTGGTTAAAACGTGGTGTTTGCTTCAGTGTCGCACATTTGACCCGGACATTGAAACGCTCTGTGTGAATCAGTTATTTTTTCGAGGAACCGGTTTTTACGATTCATTGTGATCGTTGTAGTGAAATATCACGCTCGGAAGTTGAAATTGCGTCTTCGAAAAAGGAAAACAAACCTGTTTAAATAGATATTTTAGTTTTGTAATGTTATTCTTTCCCCCACAAGCCATTTTTGGACTTTGGAAAGGCGGAATCAAACTACGAGCGTAACGTTTGCCCAGGAAGTGCTTCGGTAGCGCCCCAATGTCCCGTAAAGAGTTTGATACTTTTGTTCCGCGGCAAAGCATTGCTTGGTTTCCTTTCCTTACCCCGACACACTTGGCCGAGCAAAATCCTAGAGGATAACTTTGTCCAGGTTTATGGTGTTGAACTTCACATGGAGAGAAAGCTTGGATTGAAATATTTTGTTCTAAATTGGACTTTATGGTTAAAAAAAAATATTGATTTGAGTGGTTTAGGAATCTTTTTTTTGTTTTTGTTTTTAATCGTGAATGACTAAAGAGAAACTAAACTCGTATTTGAAAGATTGAGAATGACTGCATGCGGTCGTGATGAAACCTTTCGCTTTGCATCAATGCGCAACGAAAGGTGACGTCACTCGATCAACGGGATGTTTTTGACATCTACCAAAATCGTCGGATTTGTAAGCTATTTCCGTGGAGGCAGCCGTGTCTTAAATTTGGAGGTCACGGATTGGCTGACAAATATTACATGGTTTTCTTAGCCAATCGGGGACCCACAAAGGAAAGGCTTGGCTGCCCCCACATAAATAAAGTGGGAAAATTTGATTGTTAATGTTTTTCATCGAGGATGTAATATAAGTGATCAGGTTTAGTAATTCCCAGTTTTTGAGACGTGAACTCCAAACGTTGTGAACCTAACATTGTGAACCATTTAAATGGATCAGTATTTTGGTTTGGGAATAGGAGGACCCAGCGGCTGCTGGATCTGCTGTTGACCAATTCATTTTTGGATGTGCAGCGAAAGCCACGGAACCCCTTTGGAGCACCCCAGGAACCACGGGCAGCATATAGGCTTTCCATGCTAACTCTTCCCTCCCACCTGGTGGGATTGGAGCAGGACTCCAGGTTGAGCAGGACTCGGTCAGAATGGCGTGATTCCTGAACTCTGCGTTCACATCAACGTGGAGTTTGGGAAACTGATGACAGAACCAAAGTGTTTTGTACTTTATGGGATATTCGAGCTCCGTTGATACACGACACAAGTTATTCCATGTCACATGACATGAAGGACTTCTTTACCTCCTTTTTGGTTTCTTCAGCACTAGTTTTGCTCTCGGTAGCAGATTGGCGGAAAAACCACAAACCCAACTTGAGTTTGTTTGCTGTTTGCGGATATGTAAAGGACGAAGTCACCACCAGTCTTTCACCACCACCAGGATTAATACTTTTTTCAGCCAGCTTTTTTTTTCTTCTTTCATTTGAAAACACTCAATTGTGATTGGTGCCGTTACGTGCCTGTTTACGTTGCAGGTAAAAGGAATGATTTTTACTGTGACTTTGATGGAGATGAATGTTTCCGAGTGACTTTGTGCCGTAATCCAGCCTTTTTGTTTCCCTTCACAAGTGACCGTTAAGAAACGCTTTTGTATCGTGAAACAAGCATAGGGAACAGTTTGTTTATGTTTTTATTTCAAATGATGTAACTATGAATTTTTGTGGATTTTGACGGTGGATTGATGTAAATGTCTCTAAAGTGTCATGTCGAGCACACTCGGCGCATTTTCTTTTTACCGAAGAGAGCGTGCGGGTCCATAGCACGAGAAGGAAGGGCCTCGGCCAGAACGTGAGGCCAGAACCTGAGGCCAGAACGTGAGGCCAGAACGTGAGGCCAGAACCTGGGCCAGAACGTGAGGCCAGAAAGTGAGGCCAAGGTGTGAGGCCAGAGCGTGAGGCCAGAACGTGAGGCCAGAACCTGAGGCCAGAACGTGAGGCCAGAACGTGAGGCCAGAAAGTGAGACCAAGGTGTAAGGCCAGAACGTGAGGCCAGAGCGTGAGGCCAGAACGTGAGGCCGAGCTATTTTATTCCCTTGTGTTTCACATTTTGCCACAGAATGTATTGCAACGTGTCGTCCATCCTGTCCTACCCTGGTGTGTTAGGCCTTTATCTCGAGTTTCTCGTCTTGCCGACACCTTTGCCTTTGCCATCGCGTAGGCCGGTAGTGCAGCAGGTGTGCCATCTTCACAGCCTTGCCAAATCTGTTAACTTTGAGCGCCTTTTCACTCGGATCCGACGTCGCTCCAGGTTCATCAGACGTACCATGCCGCTTTAGCCAACGCTAAGCCCGGATAGACAAATGGCTGTGATACCCCACAAGGATATCGATGACTTGTTGGGACTTTTGTATTTGTGTTTTAGAGAGAGCGAGAGAAAGGATAAAAAGACTTTAAAACGTAGCACTTCCATTAAAATAGCCATACAGCAGGGAGATAGCGAGTAGGCCTCAAACGATCATTGATTGTTTATCTCTGAGCTCGGACTAGTCTTTAATGCTCATTGTGACATGGTACAGTCCAGTGTGGTTTCTAAACTCGAGGCTGGAATTCTTGTCTGGTTTATTTTTTGTTTTGATACCTCTTTCTGGCTGTGGTTTAGAGTATGACAGCTCAGCAGTCCGCATCTCCCGATGGTATTCCTCCTTGATGCCATGGATCCATCGGAAAGCTGCATTCCTCCTTTCGATCCCATTTGTAAACCCTCCGAACATTTGTCTCATCTTAATTTGTTAGAATGTCAAGATTGCTGCTCGTTTCAATTTCCTTTCTACAGTCGCACATGTTAGTTCTATAGGTTTAGTAAAACCTGCGATCCTTGACCAATGTGAGTGAAATATATTTCCAACCCCAAAAGAAACACAGGAGGAACCTCTGGTTGCTCAGTCTCCTCTCCTCCTGTGCCTCTGCTTCCTGTCCGTCTGTGTTTATACACACAATGTCCATGATGCTTTTGGTGCGTTTCTCACCACACACACACACCTTTGACCCCCTAAGCCTCATGATGACAGTTGAGCAAACCTGAATATGAAATCTTTGTTTATGGGGGATTGTAGAAAACTTTTTTTATACTTGGATAGTGAGGGAGCCTGCTTCGTATAATTTATATTTTGTGGATCCTTAAGTTTTTGGCTTCTTGCTACAAGCAAACGCTCTGTTTGGTAACATCATAACTGTGTCCATTTGCAATAAATCAGTTCAACGCATCTATGGTATGTGTCTGCGTGTCTGTGCGGAGAGTTTGATGAAGATAGCAATGATGTACCGTTACACACATGACAGGAAATCGTGCAGAATACAAATCCATTTGTACAAAGTTGAACATTAATGGACACTTTAATAAGTCTTCATTTGTACAAAGTTGGACATTAAAGGACACTTTTTGCAGAGTACATAAAGGAAGAATTTGGGAATACTTATAAAAGCTTCAGATTTAAAGCAAAGTTTGAATGAAACAAACATGTAACTTTCCTTTAATGTAAATTATCATAGGTTTTCATCCTTATCATGGTAGCTCCGGAGGATCTTTGCTTGGATCATTCCCAGTCAACATGCTTGAACAGGTACATGGCAGGGAGGATCACGAAGAACTGAGAAACACGAGGAAAACGTGACATGTTAAGATCCATTCCGACATGGTTAAAGTCACAGGATATTTTGAACTCGGACTTCACCAAACTAGTCTGGTTTCAAATCCTGGCCCAGCTATGAAATGTCATCCTGGTGTTTCATGGGCAGGGTGATTTATAAATGTGGGCCGTTGCTTGGATGGACGTTAAAGATCCCATGGTGTCCATCGCGAAGGGTATTCCGAACCATCGCCAGCACCATGAACAAATCCCTGCCCTAACCAGCAGAAGACACCGCGTCAGCAGGACAGCCGCACCCGCAGCCACATGCTGCAAACTAACGACGAAGATGCTCAAACTAGCAATTAGTCCAATAATCGATGAGGCCTTGCATATAAACGATCGGAATTTGTTTGGAGGCCGAGAGGATGGGAAAGACATTGAAATGTGGTTGCTCTAGCAGCAGCAAGGACATCATGTTTGTAGTACCTGATGTTTCACACGTGGTATTAAAAAGTTGTTTTTTTACACATGAACGTAACCGCACACAAAATATGATGTGTTGTAAAAATGTGGAAATGGTGTGAAGCTCTAGTTCGGTACTAACTGTGAAGCAGAGGATGGCGAAGCCGAACCAGCCGATGATCCGGGTGTATACATTGATGGCTCCCTCAATATACTTGTAGCATCCCTAGGGGGTAGAACGGAAACCGTTATGTCACCAATGATTGAGGAAGACCACTCATTTTTGCATCGTGAAGGGATGCCGAAGCAGATTCTAGGCAATATATATTTATATATTTCTACACAAGATCGAGGCTCGTGCAAGAGCTAACACTAATCACAAAAAAAAAAAAACTCATGTAAAACATGATAAAGGGAGCGGGAGACAAGATGGGGATAGAGAGGGAAGCACACAAGTACAACATTTGAGAGCAGGGAGATCTGTGGGAGGGAGAGGACTTGGGGGGGGGGGGTGGAGAATGACACAGACACAGGGGACACAGACAGGGCTGGGGGGCTAGGCCAGAGAGGAGTCGGTAGAAGCCAGAAAGACCACCAACCTGCCTGCGGTGAGTGAGCAAAAGGCCCTCGGAGTTAGCTTCATCGCGGGAGATTCCAATAATTCTGAAAACTTTGGTTTCAACATCGTGAAGCCGAGCGAGGGAGGTGTGAGGCAGGAGCACCTGCCTAGAGGGGAGAACAGTATTCTATTGAGCTGCGGATGAAAGCCTTGTATGTGGTGAGGAGCTCAGGTGTGCAAAGGAAGGACTTCGCACGACGGAGGATGCCCAGTCGGCGACTGGCTTTGGAGGCCAGCTTGGAAATGTGGTTTTCCCAGGAAAGATCATGGCAGATAGTGAGACCCAAAAGCTTGAGTGACAGAACTTCTTGGAGACGATTGTTCAGAAAGTGGATGGGAGGGTTTTCCAGTCGGTCTTTTCGGAGAGACATAGTAAGAGTGTGGGATTTGTCAGGATTGAAAGGCATGTTCCATTTGTTTGCCCAGTCTGTGATTTTGTCCAGGTCTGCAGAGAGTGATGAGGCTGCAGACTGCTGATCTGAGGGATGAGGTATGGAGCGGCAGAGAGTGGAGTCATCAGCAAAGAGACAGAGAGGATTTTCGAGGGAGTCGGAGAGATCATTGATGAAGACCAGAAAAAGCATGGCCCAGAACACTGCCTTGGGGAACTCCAACCTGAACAGGAAGGGAAGATGAGAGAAATCCATTTAGGGTCACACGTTGACGACGACCAGAGAGGAAGTCCGCAAAAGCCATGAGTGGAGATTTCCATGGATACCACAGGAGGAGAGTTTGATGAGTAGAGCGGGGTGCCAGACCGTATCGAAGGCACGTGATATGTCAAGGGAGACAGCTCTTATTCCCTGTTTGGCATTGAGGACCTCCATCCATTGTTGAAACAGCAAAGCAGCATGTCCAGAGTAGAATGACCTGGGCTGAATCGAAATTGATGATCCGAGATCAAACCATTGGAGAAAAGGATTTGATGTCAGAAGCGTTGATGGATTCCATGACCTTGCTGATTATTGGGAGCAGGCTGATTGGTCTGTAGTTGCAAGGATCTGTTTTTGCACATTTATTGTGTAAAGCGGTAATTGGGCACAGTCCTGGACGGGTCGCCACTCCGACGCAGCACGAATGATTGCAAGGAGCCAAATATTAGATCATTGATAGGATCAACTCTTTTTAAATAAAAAACTTTTAAAATAAATACACCGCTTTTTTAAATATGCACAACTCCTTTTAAATACATACAACTTTTAATAATAAAAAACCTTTTTAAATAGATCTCTTTTTAAATAATTACAACTATTTTTTCAATCAATAGATCCCACATCTCCCGGTCCCACATCCCCTGCTCTCAAATGTTGTGTTTGTGTGCTTCCCCTCCTCTCCCCTTGTTATATGTTTTATGTGTTTGTTTGATTTTTGTGTGATTAATGTTAGCTCTTTCACGAGCCTCGACCTTCTATACAAAAAAACAACCAAAAAAAAACATACAACTCTTTTAAATACATACAACTCTTATGAAATAAATGTACCTCGTTTTATATAAATACAAAGGTTTTAAAATAAATACAACTCATTTAAAACAAATACAACTCGTTTTAAATAAATACAACTCTTTCAAAATAAATACAGCTCTTTTTAAATAAATACAACTCTTTTAAAATAAATACAACTCTTTTAAATAAAAACAGCTCTTTTTAAATAAATACAACATTTAAAATAAATACAACTCTTTTTAAATAAATACAACTTTTTAAATAAATACAGCTCTTTTAAAATAAATACAACTCTTTTTAAATAAATACAACTCTTTTAAATAAAAACAGCTCTTTTTAAATAAATACAACTTTAAAAAAATAAATACAACTCTTTTTAAATAAATACAACTCTTTTTAAATAAACACAGCTATTTTAAAATAAATACAGCTCTTTTTAAATAAATACAACTCTTTTTAAATATATCCAACCCTTTTTAAATCAATACACCTCTGTTTAAATAAATACAGCTCTTTTTAAATAAATACTGCTCTTTTTAAATAAATACACCTGTTTTTAAATAAACACAACTCTTTTTAAATAAACACAGCTATTTTTAAATAAATACATCGCTTTTGAAATAAATACAATCTTATTGAATGAATACAATTCTTTTTAAATATATCCAACCATTTTAAAATAAATAGAAGCATTTTAAAATAAATACAACTCTTTTTATATAAATACAACTGTTTTTTAAATAAATATAACTCTTTTTAAATGAATACAACTCTTTTAAAATAAATACAGCCATTTTTTAAATAAGTACAACAGTTTTTAAATAAATACAACTCTTTTTAAATAAATACAACTCTTTTTAAATAAATACAATTCTTTTTAAATATATCCAACCATTTTAAAATAAATAGAGGCATTTTAAAATAAATACAACTCATTTTATTTCAATACAACTGCTTTTTAAATAAATATAACTCTTTTAAAATAAATACAACACTTTTTAAATGAATACAACTCTTTTAAAATAAATCCTCCATTTTTAAAATAAGTACAACTGTTTTTAAATAAATACTACTTTTTAAATAAATACAACTTTCTAAATAAATACAACTGTTTTTAAATAAATACAACTCTTTCTAAATAAATACAACTCTTTTTAAATAAATACAACTCTTTTAAGATATATACAACTCTTTTAAAATAAATACAACCATTTTTTAAATAAGTACAACTGTTTTTAAATAAATACTACCCTTTTAAAATAAATACAACTTTCTAAATAAATACAACTGTTTTTAAATAAATACAACTCTTTCTAAATAAATACAGCTCTTTTTAAATAAATACAACTTTCTAAATAAATCCAACCCTTTTAAAATAAATATAACTCTTTTTAAATAAATACAACTCTTTTTAAATAAATACAACTAGTTTTAAACAAATACAGCTCTTTTTAAATAAAGACAAGTCGTTTTAAATAAATTCAACTCTTTTAAAATAAATACAACTCTTTTTAAATGAATACAACTCTTTTAAAATAAATACAGCCATTTTTTAAATAAGTACAACTGTTTTTAAATAAATACTACTTTTTAAATAAATACAACTTTCTAAATAAATACAACTCTTTTTAAATAAACACAGCTCTTTTTAAATAAATACAGCTCTTTTTAAATAAACACAACTCGTTTTAAATAAATACAACTCGTTTTAAATAAATACAGCTCTTTTTAAATAAATACAACTCATTTTAAATAAATACAACCCGTTTTAAATAAATACTACCCTTTTAAAATAAATACAACTTTCCAAATAAATACATCTGTTTTTAAATAAATACAACTCTTTATAAATAAATACAGCTCTTTTTAAATAAATACAACTCTTTCTAAATAAATCCAACCGTTTTGAAATAAATATAACTCTTTTTAAATAAATACAACTCTTTTTAAATAAATACAACTCGTTTTAAATAAATACAGCTCTTTTTAAATAAATACAACTCTTTTTAAATAAATACAAGTTATTTTAAATAAATACAACTTTAAAAAAATTAATACAACTCTTTTTAAATAAATACAACTCGTTTTAAATAAATACAGCTCTTTTTAAATAAATACAACTCTTTTTAAATAAATACAACTCATTTTAAATAAATACAACTTTAAAAAAATTAATACAACTGTTTTTAAATAAATACAACTCGTTTTAAATAAATACAACTAGTTTTAAATAAATGCAACTGTTTTTAAATAAATACAACTCGTTTTAAATAAATACAGCTCTTTTTAAATAAATACAACTCGTTTTAAATAAATACAACTCGTTTTAAATGAATACAACTGGTTTTAAATAAATACAACTCGTTTTAAATAAATACAACTCGTTTTAAATAAATGCAACTGTTTTTAACTAACGACAACTCGTTTTAAATAAATACAGCTCTTTAAATAAATACAACTCATTTTAAATAAATACAACTCGTTTTAAATAAATACAACTTTTTAAAAATAACTACAACTCGTTTTAAATAAATACAGCTCTTTTTAAATAAATACAACTCGTTTTAAATAAATACAACTGGTTTTAAATAAATACAACTCGTTTTAAATAAATGCAACTGTTTTTAAATAACTACAACTCGTTTTAAATAAACACAGCTCTTTTTAAATAAATACAACTCGTTTTAAATAAATACAACTCGTTTTAAATAAATACAACTTTAAAAAAATTAATACAACTCTTTTTAAATAAATACAACTGTTTTGACACAAATACAACTCGTTTTAAATAAATAAAACTTTAAAAAAATAAATACAACTCTTTTTAAATAAATACAACTCGTTTTAAATAAATACAACTCGTTTTAAATAAATACAACTCGTTTTAAATAAATGCAACTCGTTTTAAATAAATACAACTCGTTTTAAATAAATACAACTCGTTTTAAATAAATACAGCTCTTTTTAAATAAATACAGCTCTTTTTAAATAAATACAACTCATTTTCAATTAATAAAACTTGTTTTAAATAAATACAACTCTTTTTAAATAAATACAACTCGTTTTAAATAAATACAACTTTTTAAAAAATAAATACAACTTTTTAAAAAGAAATACAACTCTTTTTAAATAAATACAACTCTTTTTAAATAAACACAGCTATTTTTAAATAAATACAGCTCTTTTTAAATAAATACAACTCTTTAAAAATATCCAACCCTTTTAAAATCAATACACCTCTTTTTAAATAAATACAGCTCTTTTTAAATAAATACTGCTCTTTTTAAATAAATACACCTGTTTTTAAATAAACACAACTCTTTTTAAATAAACACAGCTATTTTTAAATAAATACATCTCTTTTTAAATAAATACAATCTTTTTGAATGAATACAATTCTTTTTAAATATATCCAACCATTTAAAAATAAATAGAAGCATTTTAAAATAAATACAACTCTTTTTATATAAATACAACTGTTTTTTAAATAAATATAACTCTTTTTAAATGAATACAACTCTTTTAAAATAAATACAGCCATTTTTTTAATAAGTACAACTGTTTTAAAATAAATACAATTCTTTTTAAATATATCCAACCATTTAAAAATAAATAGAAGCATTTTAAAATAAATACAACTCATTTTATTTAAATGCAACTGCTTTTTAAATAAATATAACTTTTAAAATAAATACAACACTTTTTAAATGAATAAAACTTTTAAAATAAATCCATTTTTTAAATAAGTACAACTGTTTTTAAATATTTACTACTTTTTAAATAAATACAACTTTCTAAATAAATACAACTGTTTTTAAATAAATACAACTTTTGAAATAAATACAACTGTTTTTAAATGAATACAACTCTTTCTAAATAAATACAGCTCTTTTAAAATAAATATAACTCTTTTTAAATAAATACTACCCTTTTTAAATAAATACAACTTTCAAAATAAATACAACTGTTTTTAAATAAATACAACTCTTTCTAAATAAATCCAACCCTTTTAAAATAAATATAACTCTTTTTAAATAAATACAACTCTTTTTAAATAAATACAACTAGTTTTAAACAAATACAGCTCTTTTTAAATAAAGACAAGTCATTTTAAATAAATTCAACTCTTTTAAAATAAATACAACTCTTTTTAAATGAATACAACTCTTTTAAAATAAATACAGCCATTTTTTAAATAAGTACAACTGTTTTTAAATAAATACTACTTTTTAAATAAATACAACTTTCTAAATAAATACAACTCTTTTTAAATAAACACAGCTCTTTTTAAATAAATACAGCTCTTTTTAAATAAACACAACTCGTTTTAAATAAATACAACTCGTTTTAAATAAATACAGCTCTTTTTAAATAAATACAACTCATTTTAAATAAATACAACCCGTTTTAAATAAATACTACCCTTTTTAAATAAATACAACTTTCCAAATAAATACAACTGTTTTTAAATAAATACAACTCTTTTTAAATAAATACAACTCTTTCTAAATAAATCCAACCCTTTTAAAATAAATACAACTCTTTTTAAATAAATACAACTATTTTTAAATAAATACAACTCGTTTTAAATAAATACAGCTCTTTTTAAATAAATACAACTCTTTTTAAATAAATACAAGTCATTTTAAATAAATACAACTTTAAAAAAATTAATACAACTCTTTTTAAATAAATACAACTCGTTTTAAATAAATACAACTCTTTTTAAATAAATACAACTCATTTTAAATAAATACAACTTAAAAAAAATTAAAACAACTGTTTTTAAATAAATACAACTCGTTTTAAATAAATACAACTCGTTTTAAATAAATGCAGCTGTTTTTAAATAACTACAACTCGTTTTAAATAAATACAGCTCTTTTTAAATAAATACAACTCGTTTTAAATAAATACAACTCGTTTTAAATAAATACAACTCGTTTTAAATAAATGCAACTGTTTTTAAATAAATACAACTCTTTTTAAATAAACACAGCTATTTTTAAATAAATACAGCTCTTTTTAAATAAATACAACTTTTTAAATATATCCAACCCTTTTTAAATCAATACACCTCTTTTTAAATAAATACAGCTCTTTTTAAATAAATACTGCTCTTTTTAAATAAATACACCTGTTTTTAAATAAACACAACTCTTTTTAAATAAACACAGCTATTTTTAAATAAATACACCTCTTTTTAAATAAATACAATCTTTTTGAATGAATACAATTCTTTTTAAATATATCCAACCATTTTAAAATAAATAGAAGAATTTTAAAATAAATTCAACTCTTTTTATATAAATACAACTGTTTTTTAAATAAATATAACTCTTTTTAAATGAATACATCTCTTTTAAAATAAATACAGCCATTTTAAAAATAAGTACAACTGTTTTTAAATAAATTCAACTCGTTTTAAATAAATACAGCTCTTTTTAAATAAATACAACTCGTTTTAAATAAATACAACTGGTTTTAAATAAATACAACTCGTTTTAAATAAATGCAACTGTTTTTAAATAACTACAACTCGTTTTAAATAAATACAGCTCTTTTTAAATAAATACAACTCGTTTTAAATAAATACAACTCGTTTTAAATAAATGCAACTGTTTTTAAATAACGACAACTCATTTTAAATAAATACAGCTCTTTTAAATAAATACAACTCGTTTTAAATAAATACAACTCGTTTTAAATAAATACAACTCGTTTTAAATAAATACAACTTTTTAAAAATAACTACAACTCGTTTTAATTAAATACAGCTCTTTTTAAATAAATACAACTCATTTTAAATAAATACAACTGGTTTTAAATAAATACAACTCGTTTTAAATAAATGCAACTGTTTTTAAATAACGACAACTCGTTTTAAATAAATACAGCTCTTTTAAATAAATACAACTAGTTTTAAATAAATACAACTCGTTTTAAATAAATACAACTTTTTAAAATAACTACAACTCGTTTTAATTAAATACAGCTCTTTTTAAATAAATACAACTCGTTTTAAATAAATACAACTGGTTTTAAATAAATACAACTCGTTTTAAATAAATGCAACTGTTTTTAAATCACTACAACTCGTTTTAAATAAACACAGCTCTTTTTAAATAAATACAACTCGTTTTAAATAAATACAACTCGTTTTAAATAAATACAACTTTTTAAAAATAAATACAACTCTTTTTAAATAAATACAACTGTTTTGAAATAAATACAACTCGTTTTAAATAAATACAACTTTTTAAAAATAAATACAACTCTTTTTAAATAAATACAACTCGTTTTAAATAAATACAACTCGTTTTAAATAAATACAGCTCTTTTTAAATAAATACAGCTCTTTTTAAATAAATACAACTCGTTTTAAATAAATACAACTCATTTTCAATGAATAAAACTCGTTTTAAATAAATACAACTCGTTTTAAATAAATACAGCTCTTTTTATATAAATACAGTCTCTCCGCTCCTGCCTGGCATGGCTCTGCGGTACTCCGCCGCAAGGCTCCTTCTGCTCAATACCCGCTCCACCCCATCATGCATCTCTGCCATCAAATCTAATGGACTCCGACGACCCAGGTACATTCACCGTGGCTCCGGTCGTAAGTTTGTATATGTACAATCAGGTCACTCCATCCCCGTCCTCTGGTCGGCTCAGCGCACTCCCACTCATCGTCCCAGCGCACCTCGTCACGGCAACGCACAAAATCGCACCTCCTGCCTGCGAACCTTGGCGAAATCACCTGAATTCATCCCTGCTGTTCAAAACAACATCAAGCTCACCCTGTTCAACACCCGGTCCCTCAACAACAAATGCCTCATCCTGAACGAATACATCCTGGATAACAAACTGGACTTTCTCTATCTCACCGAAACCTGGCAACAACCTCTGGACTACTACACACTCAACCTCACCACACCCAATGGATATTCCTACATCAATAAACCACGCTCGGAGGGCCGAGGTGGTGGAATTGCCGTTATCCACCGTCAAGACATCAGGACCAGCCTCATCCCCATCGCCTCATCCTCATCCTTTGAACACCTGGCTTTTAAACTCTCTGGTCGCACGCAGTCAGTCATGGCTGTCGTCTACCGCCCTCCCAAACCACACCCATTATTCCTGTCTGACTTCTACTTTCTGACCCAGCTATGTTCCCTCTCCCCCTCAATCCTCCTCCTTGGTGATTTCAATATCCACATGGACTCCACTGACTCCACAATAACCACTGACTTCACTGATTTACTCACCTGCTTTAACCTCACTCAACATGTCAACTTTCCTATGCATATCCGTGGTCACATTTTGGACCTTGTCTGCTCCACTGGATTAATTTTGCACCATCTCTCTGGCTCCGACCTCACCCTCTCTGACCACTTAGCCATCACTATGACCATCAACATCCCCACCCCAACACCAAGACATTATCGCACTATCAACTTCCGTAAGCTAAACGCTCTTTCACCTACCTCATTCTCATCCACCCTCTCTGAAAAAATGTCCATTTCTCCCTTCATTGACCTCCACACCCCTTCCGACCTCACTGACTTTTACAACCACACTCTCTCCTCCTGCCTTGACCAGCTTGCGCCTGTAAAAACCAAAACAGTTTCTTTCACCCATTCTGCTCCCTGGTTTACCCCTGAACTCCGCCTGATGAAAACTCGTGCTCGCCAACTTGAAAGACTCCGCAATAAAACAGGTCTCACAGTTCACTCCCAAGCCTACAAGGACCACCTACAACACTACAAAGATGCCCTCTCCCACGCCCGCTCCGCCTACTACTCTCAAATTATCCACTCTGGCTCCGGAAACCCAAAAGCACTCTTCTCGACAATAAACAAACTCCTCCGCCCCCTGGACACCACCACCCAGTCATTCACAGTAGACAACTGCATCTCCTTCCTTTCTTTCTTCCAACGCAAAATTGACAACATCTACAACAGCTTGACCACCGCCGCACCCGCTCCCCCTCCAACCACCTGCCCCCCCCTTATCCTGCCTTCCCCTGTCTCAATTCTCCCCGGTCTCCCCGACTGACCTCTCTGAACTCCTCATAGGAATGAAAACTGCCACCTGCACTCTTGACCCCATCCCCTCCAGCTTTGTCAAGGCCTCCCTCCCTGCTCTCTCTCCACTTATCATTGCAACAATAAACTCCTCCCTGTCTACAGGCATCGTCCCACCATCCCTCAAAATTGCTGCTGTTACCCCCATTCTGAAAAAACCTGGACTCAACCCTGACACCCTAAATAACGTCAGACCCATCTCCAACCTACCCTTTCTGTCAAAAGTTTTGGAACGCGCTGTAGCCGCTCAACTCAAACATCACCTCTCTGCCAATAACCTGTATGAAACATTCCAATCCGGCTTCCGCTCCAACCACAGTACTGAAACTGCTCTCCTCAAAATCACCAACGACCTTCTCCTCTCCTCTGACGCTGGCAACCTCAACATTCTCGTCCTCCTCGACCTCAGCGCTGCCTTTGACACCATCGATCACACCATCCTCCTCACCCGACTTGAATCCACCTTTAACGTTACCGGCACTGCCCTCTCTTGGATTAAATCATACCTCTCTGACAGACGCCAGTTCATCTCCATCAATAACTGCAAATCCCCCACTGCTCCCCTCCCCCAAGGTGTCCCCCAAGGTTCAGTTCTTGGCCCCCTCCTCTTCATCCTTTACCTGTCCCCCCTCGGTTACTTAATCCGCCGTCATGGTCTCCAATTCCACTGCTTCGCCGATGACATCCAGCTTTTCATCTCCACCAAGTCCGTCTCCACCGACACCCACTCTATCCTGACAAACTGCATCTCTGAAATAAAATCCTGGCTTCAAATCAACTTCCTCAAACTTAACTGTGATAAATCTGAAATAATCATCATTGGCCCAAAAACGCTCACAAAATCCACCCATAACTTTGCCCTCAACATCGACGGTATCCCAGTATCCACCTCCCCTCTCATCCGGAATCTTGGCGTCATCTTTGACCAAACCCTCTCCTTCGACAAATACACTAAACAGATCACAAAGACAGCCTTCTTTCACCTGAAAAATATCGCCCGTCTCCGCTCATCCCTCTCCTCAACGGCTGCAGAAACCCTCATCCACGCCTTCATCACCTCCCGTCTGGACTACTGCAATAGCCTCCTCTATGGTTCACCCTCAACAATCACCAATAAACTCCAATACATTCAGAACTCCGCTGCCCGTCTACTCACCCATTCCCGGACCCGTGACCACATCACCCCCGTCCTTTACAAGCTTCACTGGCTCCCCATCCCCCAGAGAATCCAGTACAAAATCCTCCTCTTGACCTACAAAGCCCTCCATAACCTGGCCCCATCCTACCTGGCTGACCTCCTCTCCAGACACACTCCCACCCGCAACCTCCGCTCTGCTGGTACCAACCTCCTGACCCCCCCCCCATCTGGACCAAATTCAGATCCTGGGGGGACAGGGCCTTCTCCATCGCTGCTCCCACCCTCTGGAACTCACTACCTCACACCATCAGAGACTCCTCCTCACTCACCACATTCAAAACATCACTAAAGACCCACCTGTTCAGCACTGCATTCAACATTCAACCCACAGCATTTAACCCCTGACTATCCCTTCTCCTTCTCCCTCCTTTTGCTTTAAATATTTCCCTATTGATTCTTGTCTTTTTGCAATTGTTGTTTTCATGTTTTGTTATGCATTATGTTTTGCACTCTGTCAAAGCGCCTTTGGGCTTCATGAAAAGCGCTATACAAAATAAATGAATTATTATTATTATTATTATTATTTAAATAAATGCAACACATTTTAAATAAATACAACTTGTTTTAAATAAATACAACCCTTTTTAAATAAATACAACTCTTTTTAAATAAATACAACTAGTTTTAAATAAATACAACTCGTTTTAAATAAATACAACTCGTTTTAAATAAATACAACTCGTTTTAAATAAATACAACTCGTTTTAAATAAATACAAGTCGTTTTAAATAAATACAACCCTTTTTAAATAAATACAACTCGTTTTAAATAAATACAACTCGTTTTAAATAAATACAACTCGTTTTAAATAAATACAACGCTTTTTAAATAAACACAGCTCTTTTTAAATAAATACAACTCGTTTTAAATAAATACAGCTCTTTTTAAATAAATACAACTCATTTTAAATAAATACAACCCGTTTTAAATAAATACAACTCGTTTTAAATAAATACAACCCGTTTTAAATAAATACAACTCGTTTTAAATACATAAAACTCTTTTTAAATAAATACAACTCGTTTTAAATACATAAAACTCGTTTTAAATAAATACAACTCGTTTTAAATAAATACAGCTCTTTTTAAATAAATACAACACATTTTAAATAAATACAACTCGTTTCAAATAAATACAACCCTTTTTAAATAAATACAACTCTTTTTAAATAAATACAACTAGTTTTAAATAAATACAACTCGTTTTAAATAAATACATCTCGTTTTAAATAAATACAACTCGTTTTAAATAAATACAACTTTTTAAAAATAAATACAACTCTTTTTAAATAAATACAACTCGTTTTAAATAAATACAACTCATTTTCAATAAATACAACTAGTTTTAAATAAATACAACACATTTTAAATAAATACAACTCGTTTCAAATAAATACAACCCTTTTTAAATAAATACAACTGTTTTTAAATAACTACAACTCGTTTTAAATAAACACAACTCTTTTTAAATAAATACAACTCGTTTTAAATAAATACAACTCGTTTTAAATAAATACAACTTTTTAAAAATAAATACAACTCTTTTTAAATAAATACAACTCGTTTTAAATAAATACAACTCATTTTCAATAAATAAAACTCGTTTTAAATAAATACAACTCGTTTTAAATAAATACAGCTCTTTTTATATAAATACAGTCTCTCCGCTCCTGCCTGGCATGGCTCTGCGGTACTCCGCCGCAAGGCTCCTTCTGCTCAATACCCGCTCCACCCCATCATGCATCTCTTTTTTTTTTTCTTTTTTTTCTTTTTTTTTTTTTTTTTGTATACAATATCGAGGCTCGTGAAAGAGCGAACATTAATCACATGAACACACAGAAAGACAAACCGACACATAAAACATAACATAGGGAGCGGTAGACAAGATGGGGAGAGAGGGGGAAGGACACAAACACAACATTTGAGAGCAGGGACCGAGAGACATGGAGACATCGAGAGATCTGAGAGAGGGCGAGGGCTTTGGGGGGGGGGGGGGCGTGGGAAGGGGGCAGTGGGAGAGGTATAAAACATATGGACACTGCCAGGACTTCCAGGAAAGAAGTTGGAATTTCAAACAAGGTGGATCTGGGGTGAATTAGCGGGGGTAGAAAAGATCAAGGTTTTGGATGGGGGAAGATAAGAGATGGTGGTGAACAGCTGTTTTAAAGACCTGGAGGGAGGAGTGGGATTGAAGGGAGTGAGGGAGTTTGTTCCAGAGGCGGGAGAAAAGAGGAATGAAAGAGTGAAGGTGAGCGGAGAGCCGAGATTTCGGCAGTTTAACCATCAGAGGGTTGCTGGCAGATCTTGTGCGACCTGTAGGAATATTTGGGGGACAGAGCACAGAGAGAGCTGGGGGGTGCAAGGCCGGAGAGGAGTCGGTAGAAGACAGAAAGACCACCTACCTGCCTGCGGTGAGTGAGTGAAAGGCCCTCAGAGATAGCTTCATCGCGGGAGATTCCAATAATTCTGAAAGCTTTGGTTTCAACAGCGTGAAGCCGAGCTAGGTGTGAGGCAGGAGCACCGGCCCATAGGGGAGAACAGTATTCCATTGAGCTGCGGATGAAAGCCTTGTATGTGGTGAGGAGCTCAGGTGTGCCGAGGAAGGACTTCGCACGACGGAGGATGCCCAGTCGGCGACTGGCTTTGGAGGCCAGCTTGGAAATGTGGTTTTCCCAAGAAAGATCATGGCAGATAGTGAGACCCAAAATCTTGAGCGACAGAACTTCTTGGAGAGGATTGTTGAGAAAGTAGATGGGAGGGTTGTCCAGTCGATCTTTTCGGAGAGACATAGTAAGAGTGTGAGATTTGTCAGGATTGAAAGACATGTTCCACTTGTTTGACCAGTCTGTGATTTTGTCCAGGTCTTCAGAGAGTGAGGAGGCAGCAGACTGCCGATCTGAGGGAAGAGGAATGGAGCGGCAGAGAGTGGAGTCATCAGCAAAGAGATAGAGAGGATTTTCGAGAGAGTCAGAGAGATCATTGATGAAGACCAGAAAAAGCACGGGGCCCAGAACACTGCCTTGGGGAACTCCAGCCTGAACAGGAAGAGGAGATGAGAGAAACCCATTCAGGGCCACACGTTGACGACGACTAGAGAGGAAGTCCGCCAGCCATGCGTGGAGATTTCCATGGATACCAAAGGAGGAGAGTTTGGTGAGCAGAGCGGGGTGCCAGACCGTGTCGAAGGCACGTGATATGTCGAGGGAGACAGCTCTAATTTCCTGTTTGGCATTGAGGACCTCCATCCATTGTTGAGACAGCAGAAGCAGCATGTCCAGAGTAGAGTGACCTGGTCTGAAACCAAATTGATGATCAGAGATCAAGCCATTGGAGAAGAGGAAAGATTTCATATCAGAAGCAATGATGGATTCCATGACTTTGCTGATAATTGGGAGAAGGCTGATTGGTCTGTAGTTGCTAGGATCTGTTTTTGCACCTTTTTTGTGCAAAGCGGTGATGTTGGCTGATTTCCAAGCAGATGGCAGTTGACCTTGAGCAAAAGAGAGGGTGAAGAGAACAGAGAGAGGGTGAGATAGAGCAGCAGAGCAGGATTTTAGGACCCGTGGGCTGATGCCGTCGGGTCCAGTTGCAGAATCAGAGTCGAGGGTTGACAGAAACTTTTCCACCTTGTCAGGAGGAAAGGACACGGAGTCCAGGAGCAGCAGGGTACGACTGGGTATGGTGGGTACAGAGAGGGATGGGTTTGGGACACAAGATTTAGAGGCAAACACAGAGTTGAGGCATTCAGCTTTTTCACGTGCGGAGTCAGCTGTGTAGCCGTTTGAGGTAAGGGAGGGGATGGAGGGGGAACAAACACCAGAAACGGATTTGACCAGACGCCACCAGGATTTGGAAGAGGGAGACAGATAAGAGAGTTCGGTCTTGAGAACGGAGAGATATTGTTTCCTGGCTCTCCTGAGGGTGGACACACACTTGTTTCGGGCTTTGTGAAAGGAAATGAGATTTCCTTCCGTTGGATTTGCTTTCCAGGAGACGAAGGCAAGTTGTTTCTGGGCAACAGCCTCACCACAAGATTCCGTGTACCATGGACGGGAGGAAGGGTATGACAACTGAAGACGAGATGGGATAAATCTGTGCATGAGAGAGAGCAATTTACTTTGGAAGAATTCCCAGGATGAGTTGATGTCAGAGGTGGTAGAGATGGGAGACCAGTCCAGATGATTGATGGCTGCTTGAAGACCGTGCCAGTTGGCCTGAGTGAAATGCCAGACTCGTCGACGCTGAGCAGGCTCCCTGAGGATGGTCAGAGAGATGTCCACTTTAACAAGGACATGATCAGATGATCCGATCGGAGCAGAAGAAGAGCAGCAGACATTTTCAGGGAAGTTAGTCATAACCAAGTCCAGAAGAGAAGATGTTCCGTTGACTGAGATCCGGGTCGGGAAATTGACAGATTGTGTCAATCCTAGTGAGTCGCAGAAGTCCTTTGCTGAGGAGCCATGGCTGGTGAGAGAGGTACCCACACCCAGCCAACTGGCATGATGACAGTTGAAATCACCACATATGAGGAAGAGAGAGTTGGGATGAGTAGATAGAAGTTGGTCCATATCATCAGACAGCGAGATGTAGATGGAGTCATCACTGTTTGGTGGACGGTACAACACACATATGAACAAGAGGTGGGAGCGAAGGGGAAGCCGTAGCCAGAGGTATTCCTGGGGGTGAGGTGGAGAGAGTGCAGTGCAGGGCGAGTGAGGAAGAGAGTTTTTGATAAAGATAGCAACCCCGCCTCCAGGACGAGGCTCAGGTCTATCATACCGGAGGAGGGAGTAGCCCGGGAGAGATACTATGGAATCAGAGACATCATAAAGGAGGAAAGTTTCTGTTAAGCAGATCACATCTGGTTTGACAGAAGCAACCTGTATGGAGAGATCAGTTAAGTTTGAACGAAGGCCCCGGATGTTTGAGGTCCATACCGTTAATGAAGAGGAAGGGGGAGCATCAGATACAGAACAGGGGGGAGGAGGGGTAGGGTAAGATGTGGAAGAGGTGGAAGAGGTAGGGAGAGCTGTTGAAGGTGTGTCAGAGATTTCAGAATAGCTCGGAGAAAGGGAAGGATGGGGCGGACAAAAGGTTTGATGGTGATTGGGTGAGCCACAATGAGGTGTTATTTGAGGAGGGGGAAGAGCGAGGCAGAAGGTTGGGGGAGATGGAGGTGAGAGTTTGAAGGGGGAAGAAGCGGGGAGGACGCTTTGAGGAGGGGGAGTGAGTGGGGGGGAATTGAGAAGCAATGAGGGTGGTGAGATTTGAAGGGGAGGGGTGAGGGGGGAGTTTGGGAGGGAAGGGACAAGGGGAGGGATTTGAAAGGGATGGGATATGGGGGAGATTTGGAGGGGAGGGGTGAGGCAGGAGTCTAGGAGGGGAGGGGCGAGGGGGCGTCTTGGCGGGGAGGGGTGAGGGGGTAGTTTAGGAGGGAGGGGGCAAGGGGGGAGATTTGAAAGGGATGGGTGATGGGGAAGATTTGGAGGGGAGGGGTGATGGGGAAGATTTGGAGGGGAGGGGTTATGGGGAAGATTTGGAGGGGAGGGGTGAGATTGGATTTTTGAAAGTGTACGATTTATGGGAAACGAACATTTATTGCAAAATGAGTTTCTTGTGACCTTCGAGTTAAAAATACGTTTAAGGACGCTGGATGGAGGATGGAGTGCAGGAGAGTTTAGGGAATGTAGAACAAAGGCACTATAGGAGATGGATATTTTTTTTGGGATGAATTGATTTGGTGAGCAAGTCGAAAGCAGCCTTTTAAAGAAGAAGAAGAAAAAGGTGTTATAAAATATGACGGAATACATAACTTGAGGGGAAAGTGTAAACATTGAAGGTTAATGAGTGAAAACTATCTGGGGAAATGGGGGAGAAACACGTGGTCGAAGAACGAACGAACGAATAAGAATGAATAAACGAATGAGAACAGAGAAGGAAATGTTTTTTTTTTTTTTTTTTTTTTTTTTTTTTGAGTTGAGATTTACACAAGGAAGTAGGCTATGGGTGAAAAGCCTGGGAATACAGAGAACGAAAGTTATTGGATCACAAACGACGGACCACTGAGAGAAAAACAAAGCCTCAAGGTTGTACAGTGCACACTGTACAAGGCCTTGCTCGCGACACGGCAAACAGACGATCAATTTATGAAAGATAAACACCAAGAAACAACCAAAGTTGCACACAATAACTTCACACACCGAAAGATAAATACAGTTTCGACAAAATACAATTGTGAACAGACTTAACTTCGAAAAACGTGGAGACCGTGTGGAGCTTCGAAAATCCCTGCCGCCGTCTTCAAGATCTCGCGAGATCGAAGAACTGCCATCTGCCATCAAATCTAATGGACTCCTCCGACGACCCAGGTACATTCACCGTGGCTCCGGTCGTAAGTTTGTATATGTACAATCAGGTCACTCCATCCCCGTCCTCTGGTCGGCTCAGCGCACTCCCACTCATCGTCCCAGCGCACCTCGTCACGGCAACGCACAAAATCGCACCTCCTGCCTGCAAACCCTGGCGAAATCACCTGAATTCATCCCTGCTGTTCAAAACAACATCAAGCTCGCCCTGTTCAACACCCGGTCCCTCAACAACAAATGCCTCATCCTGAACGAATACATCCTGGATAACAAACTGGATTTTCTCTGTCTCACCGAAACCTGGCAACAACCTCTGGACTACTACACACTCAACCTCACCACACCCAATGGATATTTCTACATCAATAAACCACGCTCGGAGGGCCGAGGTGGTGGAATTGCCGTTATCCACCGTCAAGACATCAGGACCAGCCTCATCCCCATCGCCTCATCCTCATCCTTTGAACACCTGGCTTTTAAACTCTCTGGTCGCACGCAGTCAGTCATGGCTGTCGTCTACCGCCCTCCCAAACCACACCCATTATTCCTGTCTGACTTCTCCTACTTTCTGACCCAGCTATGTTCCCTCTCCCCCTCAATCCTCCTCCTTGGTGATTTCAATATCCACATGGACTCCACTGACTCCACAATAACCACTGACTTCACTGATTTACTCACCTGCTTTAACCTCACTCAACATGTCAACTTTCCTATGCATATCCGTGGTCACATTTTGGACCTTGTCTGCTCCACTGGATTAATTTTGCACCATCTCTCTGGCTCCGACCTCACCCTCTCTGACCACTTAGCCATCACTATGACCATCAACATCCCCACCCCAACACCAAGACATTATCGCACTATCAACTTCCATAAGCTAAACGCTCTTTCACCTACCTCATTCTCATCCACCCTCTCTGAAAAAATGTCCATTTCTCCCTTCATTGACCTCCACACCCCTTCCGACCTCACTGACTACTACAACCACACTCTCTCCTCCTGCCTTGACCAGCTTGCGCCTGTAAAAACCAAAACAGTTTCTTTCACCCATTCTGCTCCCTGGTTTACCCCTGAACTCCGCCTGATGAAAACTCGTGCTCGCCAACTTGAAAGACTCCGCAATAAAACAGGTCTCACAGTTCACTCCCAAGCCTACAAGGACCACCTACAACACTACAAAGATGCCCTCTCCCACGCCCGCTCCGCCTACTACTCTCAAATTATCCACTCTGGCTCCGGAAACCCAAAAGCACTCTTCTCGACAATAAACAAACTCCTCCGCCCCCTGGACACCACCACCCAGTCATTCACAGTAGACAACTGCATCTCCTTCCTTTCTTTCTTCCAACGCAAAATTGACAACATCTACAACAGCTTGACCACCGCCGCACCCGCTCCCCCTCCAACCACCTGCCCCCCCTTATCCTGCCTTCCCTTGTCTCAATTCTCCCCGGTCTCCCCGACTGACCTCTCTGAACTCCTCATAGGAATGAAAACTGCCACCTGCACTCTTGACCCCATCCCCTCCAGCTTTGTCAAGGCCTCCCTCCCTGCTCTCTCTCCACTTATCATTGCAACAATAAACTCCTCCCTGTCTACAGGCATCGTCCCACCATCCCTCAAAATTGCTGCTGTTACCCCCATTCTGAAAAAACCTGGACTCAACCCTGACACCCTAAATAACGTCAGACCCATCTCCAACCTACCCTTTCTGTCAAAAGTTTTGGAACGCGCTGTAGCCGCTCAACTCAAACATCACCTCTCTGCCAATAACCTGTATGAAACATTCCAATCCGGCTTCCGCTCCAACCACAGTACTGAAACTGCTCTCCTCAAAATCACCAACGACCTTCTCCTCTCCTCTGACGCTGGCAACCTCAACATTCTCGTCCTCCTCGACCTCAGCGCTGCCTTTGACACCATCGATCACACCATCCTCCTCACCCGACTTGAATCCACCTTTAACGTTACCGGCACTGCCCTCTCTTGGATTAAATCATACCTCTCTGACAGACGCCAGTTCATCTCCATCAATAACTGCAAATCCCCCACTACTCCCCTCCCCCAAGGTGTCCCCCAAGGTTCAGTTCTTGGCCCCCTCCTCTTCATCCTTTACCTGTCCCCCCTCGGTCACTTAATCTGCCGTCATGGTCTCCAATTCCACTGCTTCGCCGATGACATCCAGCTTTTCATCTCCACCAAGTCCGTCTCCACCGACACCCACTCTATCCTGACAAACTGCATCTCTGAAATAAAATCCTGAAATCAAATCAACTTCCTCAAACTTAACTGTGATAAATCTGAAATAATCATCATTGGCCCAAAAACGCTCACAAAATCCACCCATAACTTTGCCCTCAACATCGACGGTATCCCAGTATCCACCTCCCCTCTCATCCGGAATCTTGGCGTCATCTTTGACCAAACCCTCTCCTTCGACAAATACACTAAACAGATCACAAAGACAGCCTTCTTTCACCTGAAAAACATCGCCCGTCTCTGCTCATCCCTCTCCTCCACGGCTGCAGAAACCCTCATCCACGCCTTCATCACCTCCCGTCTGGACTACTGCAATAGCCTCCTCTATGGTTCACCCTCAACAATCACCAATAAACTCCAATACATTCAGAACTCCGCTGCCCGTCTACTCACCCATTCCCGGACCCGTGACCACATCACCCCCGTCCTTTACAAGCTTCACTGGCTCCCCATCCCCCAGAGAATCCAGTACAAAATCCTCCTCTTGACCTACAAAGCCCTCCATAACCTGGCCCCATCCTACCTGGCTGACCTCCTCTCCAGACACACTCCCACCCGCAACCTCCGCTCTGCTGGTACCAACCTCCTGACCCCCCCCCCCCCCCAATCTGGAGCAAATTCAGATCCTGGGGGGACAGGGCCTTCTCCATCGCTGCTCCCACCCTCTGGAACTCACTACCTCACACCATCAGAGACTCCTCCTCACTCACCACATTCAAAACATCACTAAAGACCCACCTGTTCAGCACTGCATTCAACATTCAACCCACAGCATTTAACCCCTGACTATCACTTCTCCTTCTCCCTCCTTTTGCTTTAAATATTTCCCTATTGATTCTTGTCTTTTTGCAATTGTTGTTTTCATGTTTTGTTATGCATTATGTTTTGCACTCTGTCAAAGCGCCTTTGGGCTTCATGAAAAGCGCTATACAAAATAAATGAATTATTATTATTATTATTATTATTTAAATAAATACAACACATTTTAAATAAATACAACTTGTTTTAAATAAATACAACCCTTTTTAAATAAATACAACTCTTTTTAAATAAATACAACTAGTTTTAAATAAATACAACTCGTTTTAAATAAATACAACTCGTTTTAAATAAATACAAGTCGTTTTAAATAAATACAACTCGTTTTAAATAAATACAAGTCGTTTTAAATAAATACAACCCTTTTTAAATAAATACAACTCGTTTTAATTAAATACAATTCGTTTTAAATAAATACAACGCTTTTTAAATAAACACAGCTCTTTTTAAATAAATACAACTCGTTTTAAATAAATACAGCTCTTTTTAAATAAATACAACTCATTTTAAATAAATACAACCCGTTTTAAATAAATACAACCCGTTTTAAATAAATACAACTCTTTTTAAATAAATACAACTCGTTTTAAATACATAAAACTCGTTTTAAATAAATACAACTCGTTTTAAATAAATACAGCTCTTTTTAAATAAATACAACACATTTTAAATAAATACAACTCGTTTTAAATAAATACAACCCTTTTTAAATAAATACAACTCTTTTTAAATAAATACAACTAGTTTTAAATAAATACAACTCGTTTTAAATAAATACAACTCGTTTTAAATAAATACAGCTCTTTTTATATAAATACAGCTCTTTTTAAATAAATACAACTCATTTTAAATAAATACAGCTCTTTTTAAATAAATACAACTCTTTTTAAATAAATACAACTAGTTTCAAATAAATACAACCCTTTTTAAATAAATACAACTCTTTTTAAATAAATACAACTAGTTTTAAATAAACTAGGGCATTGCCCGTACTATATCTATATCTAAAATTATATCCCCCCCCTCTATTTACATGAAATGGTTTGGTCCAAAGCGAACGGCTTCCGGAGTTTGGTAAAGAAATCGCCATCGCGTGCACAAACGCGCAGGAAAGCGAATGAATCGCAAATTCGTTTTTATTAGTTTTAAAACGTAGTTTAACGCCAACATAGCGCCAACATAGTTTGCAAACGTGAAATAAATGAATACGCTCTCAAATGTGCCATCCGAGGCAGAGTGTGTCCGCCACGTTCGGCACACGCGATAGTTCGCTGCTCTCTGATTGGTTGAATCGTTTTTTGGACATAGCTCGGTAAGTAATTGTCCGATTAATATGAAACCTTGAAAAGGCACATCCTCGGGTCCCCAGCAATATACCTGGCAAGTTAAAAGTATATCGGACCCGTGGTTGTCGAGAAACAGCGGTCACAGACAAACGTACAAACAGAGATTACTGGAATTATAGATAGATACAACTCGTTTTAAATAAATACAACTCGTTTTAAATAAATACAACTCGTTTTAAATAAATACAACTCGTTTTATATAAATACAACTCGTTTTAAATAAATGCAACTGTTTTTAAATAACTACAACTCGTTTTAAATAAACACAACTCTTTTTAAATAAATACAACTCGTTTTAAATAAATACAACTCGTTTTAAATAAATACAACTTTTTAAAAATAAATACAACTCTTTTTAAATAAATACAACTGTTTTGAAATAAACACAGCTCTTTTTAAATAAATACAACTCGTTTTAAATAAATACAGCTCTTTTTAAATAAATACAACTCATTTTAAATAAATACAACCCGTTTTAAATAAATACAACCCGTTTTAAATAAATACAACTCTTTTTAAATAAATACAACTCGTTTTAAATACATAAAACTCGTTTTAAATAAATACAACTCGTTTTAAATAAATACAGCTCTTTTTAAATAAATACAACACATTTTAAATAAATACAACTCGTTTTAAATAAATACAACCCTTTTTAAATAAATACAACACATTTTAAATAAATACAACTCGTTTTAAATAAATACAACCCTTTTTAAATAAATACAACTAGTTTTAAATAAATACAACTCGTTTTAAATAAATACAACTCCTTTTAAATAAATACAACTCGTTTTAAATAAATACAACTCGTTTTAAATAAATACAGCTCTTTTTATATAAATACAGCTCTTTTTAAATAAATACAACTCATTTTAAATAAGTCCAACTCGTTTTCAATTAATACAACTCGTTTTAAATAAATACAACTCGTTTTAAATAAATACAACTCGTTTTAAATAAATACAACTCGTTTTAAATAAATACAACTCGTTTTAAATAAGTACAACTCGTTTTAAATAAGTACAACTCGTTTTCAATAAATACAACTCGTTTTAAATAAATACAGCTCTTTTTATAGAAATACAACTCATTTTAAATAAATACAACTCATTTTAAATAAGTCCAACTCGTTTTAAATAAATACAACCCTTTTTAAATAAATACAACTAGTTTTAAATAAATACAACTCGTTTTAAATAAATACAACTCGTTTTAAATAAATACAACTCCTTTTAAATAAATACAACTCGTTTTAAATAAATACAACTCGTTTTAAATAAATACAGCTCTTTTTATATAAATACAGCTCTTTTTAAATAAATACAACTCATTTTAAATAAGTCCAACTCGTTTTCAATTAATACAACTCGTTTTAAATAAATACCACTCGTTTTAAATAAATACAACTCGTTTTAAATAAATACAACTCGTTTTAAATAAGTACAACTCGTTTTAAATAAGTACAACTCGTTTTCAATAAATACAACTCGTTTTAAATAAATACAGCTCTTTTTATAGAAATACAGCTCTTTTTATATAAATACAGCTCTTTTTAAATAAATACAACTCATTTTAAATAAGTCCAACTCGTTTTCAATTAATACAACTCTTTTTAAATAAGTACAACTCGTTTTAAATAAATACAACTCGTTTTAAATAAATACAACTCGTTTTAAATAAATACAACTCGTTTTAAATAAATACAACTCGTTTTCAATAAATACAACTCGTTTTAAATAAATACAACTCGTTTTAAATAAATACAACACGTTTTAAATAAATGCAACTCGTTTTAAATAAACACAACTCGTTTTCAATAAATACAACTCGTTTTAAATAAATGCAACTCGTTTTAAATAAATACAACTCGTTTTCAATAAATACAACTCGTTTTAAATAAGTACAACTCGTTTTCAATAAATACAACTCGTTTTAAATAAGTACAACTCGTTTTAAATAAATACAACTCGTTTTAAATAAATACAACTCGTTTTAAATAAGTACAACTCGTTTTAAATAAGTACAACTCGTTTTCAATAAATACAACTCGTTTTAAATAAGTACAACTCGTTTTAAATAAATACAACTCGTTTTAAATAAATACAACTCGTTTTAAATAAGTACAACTCGTTTTAAATAAATACAACTAGTTTTAAATAAATACAACTCCTTTTAAATAAATACAACCCGTTTTAAATAAATACAACCCTTTTTAAATAAATACAAGTCGTTTTAAATAAATACAACCCTTTTTAAATAAATACAAGTCGTTTTAAATAAATACAACTCGTTTTAAATAAATACAACTCGTTTTAAATAAATACAACCCTTTTTAAATAAATACAACTCTTTTTAAATAAATACAACTAGTTTTAAATAAATACAACTCCTTTTAAATAAATACAACCCGTTTTAAATAAATACAACCCTTTTTAAATAAATACAACCCTTTTTAAATAAATACAAGTCGTTTTAAATAAATACAACCCTTTTTAAATAAATACAAGTCGTTTTAAATAAATACAACTCGTTTTAAATAAATACAACTCGTTTTAAATAAATACAGCTCGTTTTAAATAAATACAACTCGTTTTAAATAAATACAGCTCGTTTTAAATAAATAAAACTTTTTTCAACTCGTTGTTACTCAAACCACCCCTCACCTGTGTAAGCACAGCCGTCTTCACTCCCATTTGGCAGCCAGTTTCATTCTCAAAATCACTGTTGGTGTCCCGTACACAGCAAAAGTTTGGCCAATCCTCCTCTTCCGTGTTTTTAATTATGGACGTGTATGTGGTCCAGTCTACAGGTCCATCTACCCCACAACATTGACCCTAAAGAGAAAGGTATGGGGCACATGAACTAGCCAAGTCAATATGTGAAAAAAGGGCTGAATGTAAAAAAAAATTGCAACTAAAGGTTTTTGATGGTTTTTGGTTTGTTGGATCAAACTGATGAACAAAAAAAGTCTTTAGAAATCTGACCTCTGGAAAGTTGTCATTTCCATGATGGCGTACAACATGGCCACCAGACACATTAAATGGTTATAAGTCATTTACTATTTATCCTAGAGTGGTGATTTTGGTTTCTACTCCTAGGTTTTAGGGGTCAAGGAATCCAGTAAAACCAGTTAAAGTACGATTGAGTAATCGGGTATTATCCCATACATTGCGAATCATGCCCGTTCATAATAATGTCTCACCTTCAACTCTATCCATCTAGTCTAAAATATGTAAATCTGCTCAAGTAATCTGATGAGATTGTTGCGGATATGAGATTGGCATCCATCCATATCCGCTTGTAAATATTCCCCTATTTCCTCCATACTTCCCAACTATCCCCAATCCCCCATTCCCTAGTCCCATTTCCTGTAAACAACACTCTGTGGACCCGACCTCCCTCTATTTCCCCCATTAAATGTCGCATCCAGGTCCACCGCATCTCACGTAGACAACTATAGGACATCTTGCTAGTTATTCTTAGTCTATGTCAGTTAAGGACTCGTTTCCATTGATTCTGACTCTTCGTTGCACCAGAATGTGATTGTATGGCACCGTTAGGAAGTTTAGGACCTCCCAATACCTCCCCGCAGCTCTTCCGCACGGTTCAGCAACAACAACAGTAACAGCAACAACAGCGGCGGCGGCGCGGGGAGTGTGCGTCCTCACTCCGGCTTGGTTGGTAGGGGGTGTTGGGAGTGCACCAAGCCTTTCCAATGAGCCGCCATCGACCATGTGCTCGACGGGGTTACCAAGTAGGGGCTCGCTGTCAGCTCCTCATCAAGGGCGTAGCCCGGTAACACCCGCACCCAATAGAAGCGGCGGACCGATCCCATCTGGGGCGGAGCCAACGAGCCGAGGGCGTGTCACTCCCCGCTGAGCATGCGCAGGAAGAGGGAGGTGACATCAGATGCGTGCAGAGCTGAAGGAGAAAGGACGCACCCTCCGAGCGCCGAGAGACCTCCCAAAGACTGAGCTGTATCCTGTCCCTGAGCCAAGGTGCACCTTGTGCTATCGACTGCCTGTCCTTCCCTGCCATCAATCCCTGTGTAAGTCAGTCTTGTTCCGTTTGTCTGTGGTCTGTCGGGGATAAGATAAGACTGTACCTAAGTGCCCATCTTTTCTGTGCCTTTACCTCATTGCCTTGTAATCTACCCCTTTTCTCCCCCACTAATTATATCCTCCTCCGGAGGTCTTGAGAACTGTACCCCTTGCGTCGTTTCATTTATCCCAGTCGTTGTGTCCTTTCCTTCATTGATTTAGCGTAGCGCGATTTGGCCAACGTTCGAGTGGAATCGGGTGAGTTGGGGGTAATCGGGTAAACTGTGCGAACACGGCGGCCATTCCGCTCGGCCCATCATAACATCTTAAGCCGTGTCCGTAACAATTGGTGTCGAGGAGTGAGATTGGACCCGAAGCGCGCTTAACGCGCTCAAAATTACAAGCAGTGTGAAATTTGTTTTGTTTTAAAATAAAAACCCGAATTTTGAAAGTCGCGCTATGGCAGATCAAGACGGCTGGGTTCCGGTAGAGGAGAGTGAGGCAGGGTCGATCCAGGACCAAATTGAGGGACAAGAGGAGAGCGAAGCAGTGAGGGCGGCAGGTTCGCAGGGTGGCGTCCTCGCGCACGAGGTTACGGGCGCGCAAAATGGCGCCTCGCACATGGCCACGGCGACCGCGCCCGCGACCGTAGTAGCGCCACCGGTGGATTTGAACCTTTTTTTTATACAAATGAAGGCCCTTATGGACAAGAATAATGAAGAAATGGAAAACAGAATGATGGGGGCCCTTATGGGACAAATGGGAGACCAAATTGGAGGTTTGAAAAACAGTATGGGGGCAATGAGGGACGAATTTGGGGGCCAAATGGGGGTAATGGGGGGCGAAATGGGGTCCAATAGCGAGAAATTGAGGGAGGACATGGGGGCCAATAGCCAACGGTTAGAACAAAGGATGGGGGCCCAGATCGGAGGGTTAGGGAGTAGAATAGAGGGATTAGACAATAGATTAGGGGAAATACAGGAGGGGTTAATGGGGGTAGAAAATAGAATGGCTGCCCAGGAGAATCAGATAGAGGGAGTGAAAAATGGGTTAGAGGGGTTAGAAAACAGTATGGAAGGCAAATTGAGGGACATGAGGGACCAAGCGGAAAGGGAAGTTAAACAAATGGGGCAGCAGATAGAGGGGGTCAGAATGGGGGTAGAAACTAAATTGGATGCTCACAGGGAGGAAATGGAGCAGATGAGGGTGGCATCTGGGCAGGAGATGCAGGTGATGGGAGAAGAGATCAGAAGAGGTGTGAGTGAGGAGGTCGGAGGAGTGCGCGAGGAGGTGAGGCACTGTAAGGAGCGCATGGAGAAGGAGGTGAGAAAGGGGACTGTAAAATTGCAAGGTGGTATAGAGGAGTTGACGCTGGGAGTAGAACAACTGACAGTGGGACAAAAGGAGTTGGGGGACCAGGTAAAGAAGAACACAGCGGTAATAGAGGGTTTAAAATCGACACAGAAGGAGATGAAAAAGGACGTAGGGGTAATTAAAAAAGAGTGTCAGACGGTACATGAGGACCTGACGAGGAAAATGAACAAGGTGGTAGAGGTGATGGAGGTTAAAGAGCGGGAGGTGCGGGAGCACATAGAAAAAAATAAGGTGGAGTTAGAGGAAGAACTTAAGGGGGCGCACGAGGAGATGAAGGAGGTGAAGCAGAAATTAGAAGAAGTGGAAGAAGGGGTGAGCGAAATTAAGAAGCGACGGAGAGAGGATAAGAAAGAGATAAAGGAGGAAGTAAAAGAATTGGTCCAAAGTCTGTGTTCGGATCGTGATGATGTGCTCATTAACCGGATGAGGGATTCGCAGGTGATGGAGGAGAAGCGAAGAGAAAGAGGACCCGGTGTAAGTGGTGACCAATATGGTCGTGCGTATGATGCGCCAGGTGATTTAATAAGCTTGGGGGTCGAGATGGACCCGGGTGTTCGTGAGAGGCCGTTGGTGAAGTGTGCGACAGGTCTGGTGTGCGAAAAAGGAGGTGTGCGAGAAAGTCCGACTCTGGGGTGTGTGAGGAAAAAGTGCATGCCAAGGAGTGAGGGTGCTGTCGAGAGTGAGTCGGTCGTAGCGCGTGTGCGAGGGAGCACATGGAAGCGCATAGTGAGGAGTGTTACGGGGAGTGTAAAGGGAGAATGCACGCCTGTGGTGAGTGTTACAGAGGATGTAACGGGAGAGGGTGTGCGAGAAAGATGTGTGACGGACAGGTGCATGAGGAAAGAGTGCGCTGTCAAAAGTAAGGAAGAATGCACGCCTGTGGTGAGTTTTACAGAGGGTGTAACGGGAGAGTGTGCGCGAGAAAGTTTGTGTAACGGACGGGTGCATGAGGAAAGAGTGCGCTGTCGAGAGTAAGGGTGAGTGCGCTGTCAAGAGTGGAGGTGAGAGTAGTAAGAGTGACACGGAGCGTGAGTTGGTTGTGACAGGTGAGCGAGGATGTACACCTGGAATGGAAGGATGCACACCTGGAATGGTAGAGCGTGTGTGGGAATGCACACTTGAGTTGGTCGTGCGGCACGTGGTTGGGTGTGCGAGTGAAAGCACACCTGTGATTGTCACAGAGGAGGTGACCGAGGAAGGGGCGCGAAGAGGTGTGTTGGTGAGGTGTGCGAACAACGAATGTGTGCCAAAGTGTTCGGTGGTCAGGTGTGTGACCAAGGCTGTGAGTGGAATGAGTGTACCGAGGTGTGTAAGGAAAGGTACGAGGAGCATGGGAACAGCTGGAGGTATGAGCAAGAAAGGGGTAGCGTATGCGTGTAAGCATGCAGGTGAAGCATCGACGGTAACCGGGTTAGCGGTTAGAGCGACTTATAGCCGAATCGGGCCCTCGGTGCGTGCCGGGCTTCGCGTGCCGCGAGAACCAGCGGGGATCCGAGCCACGGCGGGTTCGAAAGGACCGCCGTACGCGATCCATGCTGGGCCTCGCTTTGAACGGCCGCGTCCGTGCTCCACTAGGCGGAGCGGGCAGCCCGATAGGAAGGGTCGTCATGGCGACCACTTTTTGTGGAGGCATTCCGGCAGGTCGAGATCGGGCCATGGGATGGCTCCGTGCCGAGATGGTGCGTGGGACCTCGGCCCGGGTAAACCTCCTTCCCTGCACCGAATGCGGGACGTATCCAGCCGCTGGCACCAAACAACCCGAATTCATGGCTTGGCTGTACGAAGCCGAGCTTTAGAAGTAAATTGGCGCACCGAGAGGCATTAGTAAGTAGACTGTAATGACGAGGATAGTGTTTTGGCCCCGAAATTAGAAAAACAAAATTTGATGATTGGCAAAGGATTGGCAGTAATGATTGGCAGATGATGGGTAGTGATTGGCAAATTTTTGATTTGTTGAAATTTGATGTGCAAAATTGGTAGTGGGAGATGCCCGATGTGGTGGGATGGCAACTCTGTCATCCCTCACAAAGTGGGGGCAAATGCGCAATAGATTATGGGGTGTATGGCAGTGAAAACTAGCCCGGGTGGGTTAGGATATTGTGTGTAGGGATCTAGCGAAGATGACATTAGGTAACGTTAAGGTTTAGTTAGTGACTGATACCTGTAGTGGGGATGCAGGTAGATTAGTATAGATGATAATGACGAGGGAGCGCAATAGTTTAAAGGGACGACTGGGAAGCGCAAGTTTCAGAGGGGAGTAGTTAGATGAGATGATGCTGTGTGAGAACTGGACAGGTGTGTGGAGCAGTGTATGAGTAGTGAGTGTTGTGGATCAGCGCGAATGCGCTTGGGGGAGAGAAGGGTGCAGGCGGCACCAAGTATGAGAGCACACGTGTGCAAGTACAGGTGTGTGGAGAGAGTTGGAGTAAGTGGTACGGAGTGGTGTGCATGGTGCGAAGGTGTGGATGGGGGAAGAGTGGACCCCTTTCACGAGTACCCGGGGTGGGTAGTGTAAGTGTTAGGTAGAGGGTATAGGTAAATTGTGGTTGGATATTGGCATTTGTGGTGCGGTTGCAGAATGGTATTGTGGATGGGTGCATTAGTGTTGTGGAAATGGCTGGGCGTGTAGCCTGTTAGTGTGTGTAGTTGGTTTGGGCACTCCACCACTGTGAGGATGTCGGCCAGGTGAGGCCGCAGGTGGGCTCTGGGAGCCGTTAGTGTCAGTGGGTGCCTGAGGATCCCGGGTGTGGATCGGGCAGCCCGTGCCAGAGAGGGCACTGAGGGGGTGAGAGTGCGAGAGGGCCTTCCCCAGTTAGTTAGGTTAGGGTGAGGAGCAGGTAAGCTCGGGTGGCAACTACAGTGGTGGAGGTGTGCAGGTGGGTAGACCTGCTGGGAGAGCTACACGTCACAGCCCAGAAATTGTGCGAGGGCACCGGGAGATGAATCGGGGGAGTGAGACCCCAAATTGAGAAGCACCACAGTTTGGGCAATGGGAATTGGTTTTTAGAACCCATAGTGTAAGTTGGCCAATGGATTGGCAGGGAAAGACCCCGGGTAATGTAAAGTTGTTAAAGTCATTTAGGAAATAGTTAGGATTGATGAACCTGTCGCACCATACGCAGCCACTTACCTGAGGTGATGATGATGACTCCACACCTGTGTTCCTTTGTTCTGTGTTGCAGGAAGGGAGAATTGCTGTGTGGATTTGTGAGATGCATCACGACGTGGATGAGACATTGGGGTGATTCCATCTCTCCCTCCTTAGGAGGGACTGATGATGAATTGGTGATGGCAAATTTTGATGTTGAATTGGTGATGGCAAATTTTGATGAGAGTTGGAAATGGCAAATTTGATAGGTTAGGAGGGAGAGAAGCCGAATTTGGTTTATGGGAGGAACGGGGAAGACAGTAGGGACGTTTGTTGATGTGTAAAGTAGATGTATATGGGTAGTGTTGTGTTTTGTGGATACAGTAAGGGGTAAGGGAGGGGCAATGTAGGTTACCTGGTGGGGGGAGGGGCGTACGGTAGGAACGTACCTGTCTCACCTGGTTCCCATGTGCCCCTAGTGTGCATTACCTAATATTGCGTGCACTTTTGCGCCCTTACCACCTTACTCACTTGTTTTCTTTTGTCTCCCACCTCCGAGGATCTGGCTTTGGGGCGGAGAGAGAGGAGAGAGAGGTGCTGGCTCCGCAGTTGTGGGCCTGTACTTTCGCTGCTTGCTGCCTGGATCGATACACCATATGGACCGTAATTTTTGTGGCCGCCCACAATGGACCGCAGTTCTTTGCGGGCAAGCACCACCCGTTGATGGACCTCTGGGTCAACGTGGCACTTATGCCATACAGGTGAACCACTTATAGTTGGCCCCCTGACGGCCACAATTTAGAAATGGACGCGGTTGGCGCCTTTCTTAATTTCTAAAGAAGCCAGAAGGCCAAGTGCACTCCAAAAAGGCAAGACCAGCGGCAGAACATCGGCCGGCTGCGACACCACCGGTGACCATGGACACTTGATTGTGCATTTTTTGTATTGAACACTTTATTGGTGCACCGGATGGTGCTGACTGTGTGTATGGGGTGGTGCTTTTGGTGCTTGGATGGGGTGCTCTGCACATTATTAAAGGCCGTAGGGCCACAGGGCACTCGTGGGTTGGTGTATCGATGCTGGAATGCGTGCTCTCTCTCTCTATGCATAACATCTGCATGTGTTCCTCAAAGAACAGGTCCTGGATCGTAGTGTAAATATCAGTGTAGTCTTGTGTAAATGATGCTCCCTACCGGCTGTATGTTTAGTTTGAGGATGCTTTCCGCGATTCGGTTATCCTGTGGGTGTGTTTCTGTGAGGAGAAGGGTGCAACGTCGCAGGGGGACATATTTACTCATTTGTGAACATATGTAAAACTGTCGCACTCAGGGTTGAGTTAATAGTAGAGGGAACTACATCTGAGTGCCACACTAAAGTAAGTAAAAATTTATCGGGTCGGGACGCCCCGAGGTAGAGAAGGGTGCAATGTTGCGGATATGAGATTGGCATCCATCCATATCCGCTTGTAAATATTCCCCTATTTCCTCCATACTTCCCAACTATCCCCAATCCCCCATTCCCTAGTCCCATTACCTGTAAACAACACTCTGTAGACCCGACCTCCCCCTATTTCCCCCATTAAATGTCGCATCCAGGTCCACCGCATCTCACGTAGACAACTATAGGACATCTTGCTAGTTATTCTTAGTCTATGTCAGTTAAGGACTCGTTTCCATTGATTCTGACTCTTCGTTGCACCAGAATGTGATTGTATGGCACCGTTAGGAAGTTTAGGACCTCCCAATACCTCCCCGCAGCTCTTCCGCACGGTTCAGCAACAACAACAGTAACAGCAACAACAGCGGCGGCGGCGCGGGGAGTGTGCGTCCTCACTCCGGCTTGGTTGGTAGGGGGTGTTGGGAGTGCACCAAGCCTTTCCAATGAGCCGCCATCGACCATGTGCTCGACGGGGTTACCAAGTAGGGGCTCGCTGTCAGCTCCTCGTCAAGGGCGGAGCCCGGTAACACCCGCACCCAATAGAAGCGGCGGACCGATCCCATCTGGGGCGGAGCCAACGAGCCGAGGGTGTGTCACTCCCCGCTGAGCATGCGCAGGAAGAGGGAGGTGACGTCAGATGCGCGCAGAGCTGAAGGAGAAAGGACGCACCCTCCGAGCGCCGAGAGACCTCCCAAAGACTGAGCTGTATCCTGTCCCTGAGCCAAGGTGCACCTTGTGCTATCGACTGCCTGTCCTTCCCTGCCATCAATCCCTGTGTAAGTCAGTCTTGTTCCGTTTGTCTGTGGTCTGTCGGGGATAAGATAAGACTGTACCTAAGTGCCCATCTTTTCTGTGCCTTTACCTCATTGCCTTGTAATCTACCCCTTTTCTCCCCCACTAATTATATCCTCCTCCGGAGGTCTTGAGAACTGTACCCCTTGCGTCATTTCATTTATCCCAGTCGTTGTGTCCTGTCCTTCATTGATTTAGCGTAGCGCGATTTGGCCAACGTTCGAGTGGAATCGGGTGAGTTGGGGGTAATCGGGTAAACTGTGCGAACACGGCGGCCATTCCGCTCGGCCCATCATAACATCTTAAGCCGTGTCCGTAACAAGATGTTCCTTGTTATTTTAATTTGGTAAATATTCCTTTTGGTACTCTTTCAGATTTTCAAGATGATCAGCAGCAGTGGTGTTCAGAAGGTTTGTCCGGTTTGTCCGCTTTGTCGTAAGGACATTGGGAGAAAAAGACGTCGTCGTCTTACGTGAAAAAGGTGCTATTGGTATCAATGCACCCTCTTGTGGCATTAAACGCATAACCCGGCGGCAGGGATTTTCGAAGCTCCACACGGTCTCCACGTTTTTCGAAGTTAAGTCTGTTCACAATTGTATTTTGTCGAAACTGTATTTATCTTTCTGTGTGTGAAGTTATTGTGTGCAACTTTGGTTGTTTCTCGGTGTTTATCTTTCATAAATTGATCGTCTGTTTGCCGTGTCGCGAGCAAGGCCTTGTACAGTGTGCACTGTACAACCTTGAGGCTTTGTTTTTCTCTCAGTGGTCCGTCGTTTGTGATCCAATAACTTTCGTTCTCTGTATTCCCAGTCTTTTCACCCATTGCGTACTTCCTTGTGTAAATCTCAACTCAAAAAAAAAAAAAAAAAAAAAAAAAAAAAACATTTCCTTCTCTGTTCTCATTCGTTTATTCATTCTTATTCGTTCGTTCGTTCTTCGACCACGTGTTTCTCCCCCATTTCCCCAGATAGTTTTCACTCATTAACCTTCAATGTTTACACTTTCACCTCAAGTTATGTATTCCGTCATATTTTATAACACCTTTTTCTTCTTCTTCTTTAAAAGGCTGCTTTCGACTTGCTCACCAAATCAATTCATCCCAAAAAAAATATCCATCTCCTATAGTGCCTTTTTTCTACATTCCCTAAACTCTCCTGCACTCCATCCTCCATCCAGCGTCCTTAAACGTATTTTTAACTCGAAGGTCACAAGAAACTCATTTTGCAATAAATGTTCGTTTCCCATAAATCGTACACTTTCAAAAATCCAATCTCACCCCTCCCCTCCAAATCTTCCCCATAACTCCTCCCCTCCAAATCTTCCCCATCACCCCTCCCCTCCAAATCTTCCCCATCACCCATCCCTTTCAAATCTCCCCCCTTGCCCCCTCCCTCCTAAACTACCCCCTCACCCCTCCCCGCCAAGACGCCCCCTCACCCCTCCCCTCCTAGACTCCTGCCTCACCCCTCCCCTCCAAATCTCCCCCATATCCCATCCCTTTCAAATCCCTCCCCTTGTCCCTTCCCTCCCAAACTCCCCCCTCACCCCTCCCCTTCAAATCTCCCCACCCTCATTGCTTCTCAATTTCCCCCCTCTCACTCCCCCTCCTCAAAGCGTCCTCCCCGCTTCTTCCCCCTTCAAACTCTCACCTCCATCTCCCCCAACCTTCTGCCTCGCTCTTCCCCCTCCTCAAATAACACCTCATTGTGGCTCACCCAATCACCATCAAACCTTTTGTCCGCCCCATCCTTCCCTTTCTCCGAGCTATTCTGAAATCTCTGACACACCTTCAACAGCTCTCCCTACCTCTTCCACCTCTTCCACATCTTACCCTACCCCTCCTCCCCCCTGTTCTGTATCTGATGCTCCCCCTTCCTCTTCATTAAAGGTATGGACCTCAAACATCCGGGGCCTTCGTTCAAACTTAACTGATCTCTCCATACAGGTTGCTTCTGTCAAACCAGACGTGATCTGCTTAACAGAAACTTTCCTCCTTTATGATGTCTCTGATTCCATAGTATCTCTCCCGGGCTACTCCCTCCTCCGGTATGATAGACCTGAGCCTCGTCCTGGAGGCGGGGTTGCTATCTTTATCAAAAACTCTCTTCCTCACTCGCCCTGCACTGCACTCTCTCCACCTCACCCCCAGGAATACCTCTGGCTACGGCTTCCCCTTCGCTCCCACCTCTTGTTCATATGTGTGTTGTACCGTCCACCAAACAGTGATGACTCCATCTACATCTCGCTGTCTGATGATATGGACCAACTTCTAACTACTCATCCCAACTCTCTCTTCCTCATATGTGGTGATTTCAACTGTCATCATGCCAGTTGGCTGGGTGTGGGTACCTCTCTCACCAGCCATGGCTCCTCAGCAAAGGACTTCTGCGACTCACTGGGACTGACACAATCTGTCAATTTCCCGACCCGGATCTCAGTCAACGGAGCATCTTCTCTTCTGGACTTGGTTATGACTAACTTCCCTGAAAATGTCTGCTGCTCTTCTTCTGCTCCGATCGGATCATCTGATCATGTCCTTGTTAAAGTGGACATCTCTCTGACCATCCTCAGGGAGCCTGCTCAGCGTCGACGCGTCTGGCATTTCACTCAGGCCAACTGGCACGGTCTTCAAGCAGCCATCAATCATCTGGACTGGTCTCCCATCTCTACCACCTCTGACATCAACTCATCCTGGGAATTCTTCCAAAGTAAATTGCTCTCTCTCATGCACAGATTTATCCCATCTCGTCTTCAGTTGTCATACCCTTCCTCCCGTCCATGGTACACGGAATCTTGTGGTGAGGCTGTTGCCCAGAAACAACTTGCCTTCGTCTCCTGGAAAGCAAATCCAACGGAAGGAAATCTCATTTCCTTTCACAAAGCCCGAAACAAGTGTGTGTCCACCCTCAGGAGAGCCAGGAAACAATATCTCTCCGTTCTCAAGACCGAACTCTCTTATCTGTCTCCCTCTTCCAAATCCTGGTGGCGTCTGGTCAAATCCGTTTCTGGTGTTTGTTCCCCCTCCATCCCCTCCCTTACCTCAAACGGCTACACAGCTGACTCCGCACGTGAAAAAGCTGAATGCCTCAACTCTGTGTTTGCCTCTAAATCTTGTGTCCCAAACCCATCCCTCTCTGTACCCACCATACCCAGTCGTACCCTGCTGCTCCTGGACTCCGTGTCCTTTCCTCCTGACAAGGTGGAAAAGTTTCTGTCAACCCTCGACTCTGATTCTGCAACTGGACCCGACGGCATCAGCCCACGGGTCCTAAAATCCTGCTCTGCTGCTCTATCTCACCCTCTCTCTGTTCTCTTCACCCTCTCTTTTGCTCAAGGTCAACTGCCATCTGCTTGGAAATCAGCCAACATCACCGCTTTGCACAAAAAAGGTGCAAAAACAGATCCTAGCAACTACAGACCAATCAGCCTTCTCCCAATTATCAGCAAAGTCATGGAATCCATCATTGCTTCTGATATGAAATCTTTCCTCTTCTCCAATGGCTTGATCTCTGATCATCAATTTGGTTTCAGACCAGGTCACTCTACTCTGGACATGCTGCTTCTGCTGTCTCAACAATGGATGGAGGTCCTCAATGCCAAACAGGAAATTAGAGCTGTCTCCCTCGACATATCACGTGCCTTCGACACGGTCTGGCACCCCGCTCTGCTCACCAAACTCTCCTCCTTTGGTATCCATGGAAATCTCCACGCATGGCTGGCGGACTTCCTCTCTAGTCGTCGTCAACGTGTGGCCCTGAATGGGTTTCTCTCATCTCCTCTTCCTGTTCAGGCTGGAGTTCCCCAAGGCAGTGTTCTGGGCCCCGTGCTTTTTCTGGTCTTCATCAATGATCTCTCTGACTCTCTCGAAAATCCTCTCTATCTCTTTGCTGATGACTCCACTCTCTGCCGCTCCATTCCTCTTCCCTCAGATCGGCAGTCTGCTGCCTCCTCACTCTCTGAAGACCTGGACAAAATCACAGACTGGTCAAACAAGTGGAACATGTCTTTCAATCCTGACAAATCTCACACTCTTACTATGTCTCTCCGAAAAGATCGACTGGACAACCCTCCCATCTACTTTCTCAACAATCCTCTCCAAGAAGTTCTGTCGCTCAAGATTTTGGGTCTCACTATCTGCCATGATCTTTCTTGGGAAAACCACATTTCCAAGCTGGCCTCCAAAGCCAGTCGCCGACTGGGCATCCTCCGTCGTGCGAAGTCCTTCCTCGGCACACCTGAGCTCCTCACCACATACAAGGCTTTCATCCGCAGCTCAATGGAATACTGTTCTCCCCTATGGGCCGGTGCTCCTGCCTCACACCTAGCTCGGCTTCACGCTGTTGAAACCAAAGCTTTCAGAATTATTGGAATCTCCCGCGATGAAGCTATCTCTGAGGGCCTTTCACTCACTCACCGCAGGCAGGTAGGTGGTCTTTCTGTCTTCTACCGACTCCTCTCCGGCCTTGCACCCCCAGCTCTCTCTGTGCTCTGTCCCCCAAATATTCCTACAGGTCGCACAAGATCTGCCAGCAACCCTCTGATGGTTAAACTGCCGAAATCTCGGCTCTCCGCTCACCTTCACTCTTTCATTCCTCTTTTCTCCCGCCTCTGGAACAAACTCCCTCACTCCCTTCAATCCCACTCCTCCCTCCAGGTCTTTAAAACAGCTGTTCACCACCATCTCTTATCTTCCCCCATCCAAAACCTTGATCTTTTCTACCCCCGCTAATTCACCCCAGATCCACCTTGTTTGAAATTCCAACTTCTTTCCTGGAAGTCCTGGCAGTGTCCATATGTTTTATACCTCTCCCACTGCCCCCTTCCCCCCCCCCCCCCCCCCCCCAAAGCCCTCGCCCTCTCTCAGATCTCTCGATGTCTCCATGTCTCTCGGTCCCTGCTCTCAAATGTTGTGTTTGTATCCTTCCCCCTCTCTCCCCATCTTGTCTACCGCTCCCTATGTTATATGTTTTATGTGTCGGTTTGTCTTTCTGTGTAATTAATGTTCGCTCTTTCACGAGCCTCGATCTTGTATACAAAAAAAAAAAAAAAAAAAAAAAAAAAAAAATGCAGCAAGTAATCTTCTTTTGGACAAATGTTTGAACAATTTGATCCTCACTGATCTAATGAATCGAGATACAGAGTTCAAATCGCTGGTTCATGAGGCTGAAGAACTGATGCATCATTGGTGTCAGGTGAAGCTGTCATTGAGGATGTTGGAAAATCTGTCTCTAGGATTGAAGAAGCAATTTCTGCTGAACGGCAACTGTTTTTACAAGCCAACTGTGGCTATGTTATCAGGAAGTGCTGGGGGTTGAGCGAAATTTGATCAGAGCTGATCTCACTGGGTCATGGTGTATGCATCTCTGTGCTGTGCATGATATGCTACCAATATTTGCTGCTGCGGGACATTCAAATTACCTGAAGTCAGCATATCTATACCTTCCGAATATGAATCCACTTGGCGACGATCACCCATCAATTTTGGAGAAGTTCGAACAAGGACACCATGTCATTCGTCAAAGCGATCAGTTTTGGGCTGGGCTTGGATCGGACTTGGTCGTTGAACAAACACTCATGAGATCCCTCAAAAGTGTGAGAGGTCTCACAAGGGGCAATGGAATGACGGAGGAGCAACGTGCCATTTGGATAATGTCATCCCCAATATACTCTGAGTATAATAGGGCCATGCAAGTGTTAACACTACAGACACTACGAATGAACAACATAAGGGGGCCACTGAATCAGGAGTCCACAGGGGAATTGTTTCATCTTGAAAGGATACATTCTAAGCTGGTGACCTGCTCTCCAATCTCTCCAGATCCATCTCGAAGAAACATCATTACTGGTACTCGCAACGGTACCCGCCCTACGGTCGGGGCTTCAATTGGGAGGCCCAAATGAAAAGGCAAAATATCAGAAATTGAAGGCTTTTTTTTATTTTAAACGATTCAAATAAACATCCGTTGAATCATATCACACGCAAATCATCAAAATCTAAACAGTACATGGTGCCCATTTTGAAAAAAGATTGAATTCGGCAAAACGGAAGCGGCCGCTACACGTCTTTCTCAGTCTCACGTTTATGTGTGAAGTGTGCGCGCCGAATCTGTAACACGGAAGCGGCTGCTACACCTGTTTCTAAGTCGCTTTGCACACGTTGCCGTGTTACTTCGGAGCCGCACGTTTATATTGGAAGAGTTCGTCAGGAGTCGATCTACTCCCTCCTGGTACGTAGAATTGCAACAAAAGCCACATCACTGTTCATATCGGTAAATATTATTCCATCGTGTTTGGAAAAACTGGAAAATTGGAAAAATTGGAAAAACAAAATAGCCTATTTTACTCCAGGGGTCCTAGGATTACCCACCCAAAATATCGTTGCGATTGGTTAAGCCGTTTTTGCGGTACCTTCGAACGGACGGACAGACGGACAGATGGACATTTCCTGAATTATAGTAAGATTGTGGCTCGGGATTATGTTAATACACAGGAGTCAGAAAATGTGGGTAATAAGATCATTGAAAAAATGGTAGGCCAGCCCGTATTCTCGTACTCATACAATTGAAAGGACAAAACAAAGACTCCAGGGGATGCATCGGCTCTCAAAGTTAGGAGTGAGAAGACCATTGACCCTGCATTGCTGTTTCAATGATTTATTGTCACAAAATGGGGACCTTTCACTGAAAGATGTTTTCCGCTATGATTTAAGGACATTCCCTCCTGCTCTGTTTGAAGCAAGACACATCGTTCACAAAGCAGACAAACCACAGCTTGCTGATGCAAAAGCTGATCTCCTGAATTCATCTGATTCCATCAAGAGCACAATTACCATCACTGATCAATACGTCCTAGATGGAGAATCCCTGATCCATCGTGCACCTTGGAAAAGTGGAGACATTTATGGGGAGACATGTGGAGACCATTGCACAATCAAACAGGGATTTCACACTTTGGCATTATGGGAAGGCTACTGTTGTTTTTGATGGTTATGACGGATGTTACGTGCTCCTCCCCGACCCCCTGGTCACGGTGTACCTCCGAGCCCCGAGAGGAGTCACGGCAGAAAAATGTGTTATTCTGTGTGTCAAAGATCAATGGAGAAGCCACCCCAATTGTTACACACAAACAAATATTGTATTGAGATCACACAAGAATAACGGTACAACAACAATAGTATTCAAAAGTACAATCAATATGTCCTATGATGGTACCATCAGTTTTGCAATATATAACTCACTGTGCTCCAAGTGAGTGTAACAAGAACCTTCCCCAATGCCTCTTATTCCCGGCTCCAAGACGAAGTTGATTCGCTCCAGCGATCGCTAGAACGATGTCCAAACGACCAGAATCCCATGCAGATGGCCAGGGCAGTCACACAGCCAAAGCTGTACAAAGGCACCCTCAAGGCGACTGGGAAATCCAAAGGCGCCCAACAGGTGACCGAGAGATCACACCCTCGGGTATGGACGAATTAGCCTTAAAAAATCCGCATCACACACATGCCCCAGATCAACGTCTGAATGCGGTGAGAATGGTCGAAAAGAAACGAAACCGCGAGCGAAGCACAAATCCTGCGCGAGTCAAAATGGCCGACAACCCGGTCTCGTGGCGCACGGCACGGCGATGATTCTCTCCTGAATCGATCACCAAACCTGACATGCAGGTTGATCGGTCACAGCGATGACAACTCCGTCGTAGGAATTCCTCTCCCGGAAACCCGAAAGTTCGCTAGTGACTCTGGCTTGCCAACGTTCACTTCAGAACCCGGAGAAACTCGGCTTTCTTGTCCGACTCATTCGCTCCGCCCTTTTTTCCCCCTCTCCTCTTCTTCCTCGTCTTCCGGTTCCCGATCCGCTTTCCTGTTTCATTTAACATTAACATTTTTACCTTGTGACAATAATAATGGCTATCTCCCTCAAACAATAATAATAATTATTATTATTGTTTGAGGGAGATAGCCATTATTATAGCCATGTTGCTTTATTTGTATTATAATACATGTTGCATGTATACATGTTGTAGTATTATAATACTACATAGAACCAGAAATGTTTCACGGGGATGAAAACCACAACAACGGAAGTGACGAATCCGTAACACTTCCCCCCCTCAATAAAGAAAGTTTGAACATAGTGAAAACTTTCTTTGTAGGCAAAATTCTTTAAACAAACAAAACTAGACTCACACCCCAAATCATAAATTCCCGTGAGCAACCATAATCAATATTTCCCAAAAATAAAGCAACAAAACTTCAAACAACTTACAGAGATTTCCAAAGTTAATTCACTCTGGACAAAGCATCAGCAACGACATTGTCCCTGCCCTTTAAGCCCCAGTCATACCGGATTTGAGTGGCCACGAATCGCCCCGATCACCCCCGATCTGGCGATTCCCCGCACCAACACGACTTTTCGGCAAGATCGGCTGTAAATTTTCCCACAGTCATACCAAAACACCCCTGCCACGACTCCCGTACGATCGCGCCGTGACCGCCGCGCCGACAAAGCCCGCCATATAGGGAGGCCCCATCACCCTCCCCCATCACCCTGCCATCACCCTCCCATCACCCTGCCATCACCCTCCCATCACCCTCCCATCACCCTCCCATCACCCTTTATTGGACCATTTGACTTCTATAGGGTTGGTTTTCTAAGGCTTATATCAAAAGATTAACTTATATCAAATAAGTCTTTTAAGGTGGAAACGCGATGACGTCACTGTGTCACGCGGCACGAATGATTCCATTGTGCACGCTTTCGTTTTATTTCCAAATTAAAATCTGTTTTCACTTTTGCCGTAAAAATGACATCAGTGCATCGAATGTGGTATCTTATTTGGTGAAATTTGGTCGATTTGAAGTGGTGAAAATAAAATGTGATCGTGGAAAATCGTAGCGAGGGGCCATTTTGAATCGGTTTTCGATTATTGCACCGGATTATTGCACCCTCCCATCACCCTCCCATCACCCTGCCATCACCCTCCCATCACCCTGCCATCACCCTCCCATCACCCTGCCATCACCCTCCCATCACCCTCCCATCACCCTTTATTGGACCATTTGACTTCTATAGGGTTGGTTTTCTAAGGCTTATATCAAAATATCAATTTATATCAAATAAATCTTTTAAGGTGAAAGCGCGATGACGTCACCACGTCACGCGGCACGAATGCGCGCCTGTATCGTTGGAGGTATTGACTTATATAGGGTTGGTTTTCTAAGGCTGTAGGCCGCACCTCATTTTGTCGAATAAAGTGGTATTCGGGTGGTTCCGGTATTTGGGACCGTAGGGACGGAAAGTGCAGGTACGGGGTGCTTGGCACTCCCCAGCCGGCCCGCTCTGAAGGTTCGGATCGGGACACCGGGATTCATTCCGGTCGCCCGGTCGGCCCGGAGGTTGGGGTGCGGGGCCTGTCACGGAACGTCAAAACAAACGGCCTGCCGGGGCCGCCCAAAAGTCGGGCGTGAGGGGCGCGTCCACTAATGGAACGCCTCTCGCTTCCCAGATCGAGGGCCACGTGGTCAGGAGAACCTCGTCCCTTCTGGTTGCCCTGCCGTCCCATCGGGAGCGCTTGCAGGGTGTACTTCAAACTAAGCTTAAGTGTCAAGTGTTAAGTTCCTCCTTGCCCTCGCAAGGGAAAGGCTAGGGTCAAGCTCTTCCAAATTTCCAAACACTAGAAATCGGATGTCTCAAATTAATTAATTATTTGTTAATACATCTCGGTCGCCCGCGACCTCTCTAGCGCGGGCGTCGAACCAGTTCATTTTCCGGGCGACCGGGCCGAGTATCGGCCCGGCCGTGGCCGAAGCCGTTGATTCCGCCATAGCACGCTAACGCGTAGGCTCGCGCGCCCCTGGTCTGCCGGGGCTCCGCAGGTGTCCTACCGTGCCCGGCACTGCTGATCTCTCTTGCTTCCGGGAGTAGGTGCCGGTGCCCGGGGATGGAGTTCGCTGTCTAAACATGGTAGCGCTAGGCCAGTGGGACCGCCGGGACCCACGTGCACTCACAAGTTGTTCTGCGCATGGGCGGCAGTATCAGACTGGGGCGCCCAAACGCTCCCCGGCTAAAGTTCATCCTGAAAGCGCCCACATTGTGCGGACAAACCAAGTCAAGGGCCACGTGGTCAGGAGAACCTCGTCCCTTCCGGTCACACTGTGCCTATCGGCCGGCCTCGAAGACCGAAATTGTGACGGTGTCACCCTCGCCAAGTGCACGGCAAGATCTCCACAAGTCCTAGCCCGTGCCCACACGTCTTCGCCCCGATCCGCCCCGATCCACTCCGATACCACTACGACCGCACTACGGTGGCACTACGACGGCACTACGACCTCACTACGACCGCAGTACGCACGCGTACGTGCCCACCCGTCCGAGCCCGACTGCGCGGCGGCCGTCCTTGCCCTATATAAGAACGGCCAAGAATCGCGCCGACCTAACTACGATCTTAAAATTCAGACGACGCTAATTCACGTTATTTTTGCATGTCGTTTATATAAATCATCAACTCCAAGCCTCCAATGATGCCGCCAGCCAGGAAGATGGGGAGGGGATCCAGGAAGATGTGCACAATCACGCGGCCGCCGTGACCAGCTTGGATGTGATCGATGTGACCAGCTTGGAATCAGGAGATGAAATGATTTCGCCGCCGGGGATCGCCTATATATACCGGTCTTGTGACAGGTCGTACTGGCGCCTACTGGTGCTTACTGCATGTTTACGGCAGTCTTGGCGGAGTCTTGTTAATTCGTGAGAGATCGGCAATGATCGTGAGTCGTCGTACTGCTGCGCGAACGTGGTCGGGACGGATCGGGGCAATTCTTGGAAGATCGTGATGGCAGTCGTACGGCGTCCATGTGAGGACGTACGGCGGTCGTATCAGTGCTTGCTGGATGCGGAGCGAATCGTGGCAGCCAAGTTTCCCGACCGCCACAAGACACTCCCACGACCATTTTCCCGATGCCCACACACGCCCGTACGACACCCTCCAGACAGCAGGAGTTTGAAAAACGCCTCGAATCGCCACGATAATTTTGAACAGTTCAAAATTGTCGGGGCAGCTTCCCGTCTCGACCCGAACTGCCAAGTACACCCCCGATCATCCAGGAATCGCCAGGACCCCAATACGATCTGGCCAAGAATGTCGCCCCGATCTTAGGTCGTGGCGATTCGTGGCCTGAAAATGGCCGGTATGACTGGGGCTTTACATGCTCAATTTCCAAGTTGAACCCCTGCAAAGCCAAACTCCACCTCATCAACCTCTGATTTTTATTTTTAGTTTCTTTTCAATGAAGGTTAAGGGGTTGTGATCAAAAATCCAAAGGAAAACAAATCTATAGCACTTTTTCCGGGAGGCCGAGCTGAGAGCCAGGTTCCATGGTTGTTGGGTGGTGAGGACTGGAAGTATTCACTACATGGACGCCTTTAGGAACGTGGAGTTCACGGTTAATCCATGTAGGAAAGTTCACTACATGGACGCCTTTAGGAACGTGGAGTTCACGGTTAATCTGTGTAGGAAAGTTCACGACATGGACGCCTTTAGGAACGTGGCGTTCACGGTTAATCCGTGTAGGAATCTTGGCTCGGCTGCTCCACAGCATTCAGTGTTTCAACTCTTCCTAGCTTTCATAATAATCACGGTTGGACCGCTTGTCGCTGTAGTCACGTGAATAGCAGTCCCCTTCTCGGCCACTACCCTGATAATCATCCCTTCGGGAGCTGCCGTAACTCTGGGAGCCTCCATAGTAATATCGACTGCGGCCACCACCAAAACTACTACTCCCACCCCGGGAGCCATAGCCACCCCGGAAACTACCTCCACGTTTTCCTCCTCTGTAGCCCCCTCGACGCCTATGGCCTGCCTTCTCTACTTTTATGGTCCGACCCTCCAAATCCTTGCCATCCAAATCCTTTTCTGCATCTTTGGCATCCTTTGTATTTTCAAACGTGACAAAGCCAAACCCTCTTGACTTTTGCGTCTCCCTGTCTTTTATCAGCAGCACTTCCAAGAGCGGTCCATATCTGCCGAAGACAGAGTCCAGAACATCTTCCTTTGTGTTGAAGTTCAGTCCACCTACAAAGAGCTTGCCAACACTGCCTCCATCCCTGACTTGTGTGTGCTGCCACTTAGTTTCAGGGTACTTCCTCTTCTCGTCAGGGCGCTTCCTACTCATAACACGATTCTCAGTACAGGATGGAAAGATACCCGGAATCTCCTGCTCTAACTGTGCGGTGTTATTTTTCATACTAGACTTTTCAACAAACATCGGGTTACCAGAAACTTGACCACCGGCCAAATAATTCCCGATAACAAAAGATACTCCCTCTACCGGAAGAGTGGCTTGTAAACATACGGTGACCGGTCCTGACACCAAATCAGACTCTAAATGGATGACATGAAGTGGAGCTTTAACACAGCCACCAACCCCTTGTAAACGAACACTAACACCAGTTGCCGTCTTCTCTGACAAATGCAAAATGCCCTCAAGCATCAAAGATCGATGTGCTCCTGTGTCCCTCAACACCCTAACAGGTCTCTGGTTAGTCAAGTCTCCCTCCAGTGACACAAACCCCTCTGAAATAAATCGTTTGTAACCCTTTTGAGGGCGATTCTCACATTTGCCAATGCATTCGGAGTTGTACTAGTCTGACTCCGCTCCTGATTTTTCCTTTCCAGGGCATAACAGTGGGACATCAAGTGTCCAGGTTTCTTGCAAAAAGCGCAAGTAGGCCCGGAGGAGAAACTCGTGGTTTGCCTCGAGCCCCCCGGAAGATAGGTCTGTCTTGGAACTGTAGTCTTCTGATCCCCAAAAGTCGCGATATCAGACTTGTCCTCATAGTCCTCTCCAGGCCGCCCCCATGAATTTTCGTTCTCCGCACCGGATGTACCATAACTCCCCTGGCTAATTTTAGGCGAGAAGTTAGGTTTGTGGAACCCCATCCTGTGTGTCAAGGTATAGTCATCTGCCATGGTTGCTGCCTCATACAACTCTGGTACCTTCGTTTCCTCCAGATGTACTTTAATGTCCTCATGGACACACTGTTTGAATTCCTCCACCAGGATCAATTGTCGCAACAGTTTGAAGTCTTTCCCAATCCCCTTCGAATCACACCACTGATCAAACATGGTTTCCTTCATTCTGGCAAACTCCACATGGGTCTCACTCTCCCTCTTCCTGGCATTCCGGAATTTTTGCCGGTAAGCTTCAGGGACCAATTCATAGGCTTTGAGAATGGTTTTCTTCACTATCTCATAATCTGCACATTGGTCAATTGGTAGAGCCGAAAAAATATCCTGAGCTTTACCCACCAGAACACTTTGTACTAACATGGTCCAGGACTCCTCAGGCCATTTTAGCATTCGAGCCACTTTCTCAAAGTGTAAAAAAAAGTTGGCTACCTCCTTTTCATTGAAGGGTGGAACCAGCCTCACATGCCTACCAACATCCCAAGTGTTCTGACTAGTTGTCGAACTAGCCGGCATGGATGTTACCTCTCCCCGTTCTTCCATTATTTGCAGCTCCTTGAGTTTAAGTTCCCTCTGACACTCCACGTCACGTTCCTTTAACTCCCTTTCGGCACTTCGTTCCTCTGCCCTTTCCTTTTCTCTTCTTTCTTCGAGTTCCCTTTCAGTTCTCCTTTCCTCTGCTCTTCTCTCCTCGAGTTCACTTGCAGCTCTCCTTTCCTCTGCAGTTTTCCCCTGCTCTTCTTTCTTCTGCATTCCATTCCTCTGCTTTTAACCTTTCCTGGGTCTGCAGTTGCATCTCCAGTTTCCGGAGCTCCACGTTTTCTTTTTCTTCGGGTAACCAATCCAAGGCTACCTCTGTCCATGTGCCCTGTCCCACCAGAGATTCTACCACCAATGTCTGCATCTCTGCTTTCTTCATATGAGTTCGGACCTCCAAGTTAAAATGTTTGGCCAATCTCAAGAGTTCCGATCTTTTTAATGCTAGGAACTGTGCCTCATTAGGGGACGCAAACTTTCCTGCGTCAAACACCATGGTGACTATCAGTTAACACCTATTAACCTTCACACAAAAAAATTTCCCTTTTTTTTTGTTGAAAAATTTGGGAATGTTAGAAAAAATTCCAAATTTGGGAATTTTGGGAATGTTCGGGAATTCTTTCCCGGATGAAATTTAGGGAATTTTATCCCGGACGAAGACCCAATTTCGAGCCCCCGAGCCAATTGGACGAGCCCCCAATTTCTGTTACGTGCTCCTCCCCGACCCCCTGGTCACGGTGTACCTCCGAGCCCCGAGAGGAGTCACGGCAGAAAAATGTGTTATTCTGTGTGTCAAAGATCAATGGAGAAGCCACCCCAATTGTTACTCACAAACAAATATTGTATTGAGATCACACAAGAATAACGGTACAACAACAATAGTATTCAAAAGTACAATCAATATGTCCTATGATGGTACCATCAGTTTTGCAATATATAACTCAATGTGCTCCAAGTGAGTGTCACAAGAACCTTCCCCAATGTCTCTTATTCCCGGCTCCAAGACAAAGTTGATTCGCTCCAGCGATCGCTAGAACGATGTCCAAACTACCAGAATCCCGTGCGGATGGCCAGGGCAGTCACACAGCCGAAGCTGTACAAAGGCGCCCTCAAGGCGACTGGGAAATCCAAAGGCGCCCTACTAAGTGGGAAATTTAGCAATAAGTTGGAAACTCAGGATTGTTTCTTGATTATTATTTTTTGTATTAGTGACTGTCCCTATTCACCCGTAAAACGGGGTGAATAGGGACAGCCATAAAAATCCTATTTATTCCTATTTAACCCATATATGGGGTTATTAGGGACTATAAGTTGCTTTTAAAAAAAACAGGAGAACACTTTCAACCCAAATATCAACAAATCAGTACGGTTATCAATTTTCAGCGAAAAAAGTTTCCGAACTTTGTTTCAATTTGTGTCCCCATTCACCTTGCCGTACCTATTCACCACATTTTACGGTACTCCAGAAAACATTGACCGTGTTAGGGAGAGTGTTAACGAAAACCCAGAAACATCAACTCGTAAACGTGCAACTCAGCTCGGAATAGCAAGATCATCATTGCGAAGGATAATGAAGAAAGATTTCTTGCTGCTTCCTTACAAGATTCAAATGGTGCATGAAATGGCACCTCAAGATCCAGCAAATCGACTAACATTTGCAACCAAATTGCAGCAACTCGTAAGGGACGATCCTGATTTTTCCGAGGAAATTGCAGCGATTGATCAAGCAGTTTTGTCCTCTGCAATGAATCACGTTTTAGAAAGAGCAAGACTTTGCGAAGAAGCCAATGGGGGCCATTTTCAGGACATACTTTTTCACAATAAATCTAAAAAAACAAATTCCATGAATTAAACTACCATTTGCGATTTATTTCATTCATATTTATTTAAAAGTTAAAAAGTTATAAAAAAGAAAAAGAAAAACCTTCATTGACTTTTGGCCCACCCTGTATCAGCAAAAAAAATTGACACCAGAGCACCTTCGTCCTACGACTTCTGCCACAAAGTATCGCTGCCTCCGCTCCTATTTATCAGACAAGGGTCTCGTTGGGAAAGGATGGAGGGTATGGACCCAACAAATTGGGATTGGAGTCTCGAGGACAATAACCTACAACCCATCATGATGAAAAAGAACCCTGGCCCAGAACCCTACTAAAGGTCATCCATTGCAATTGCACAACTGGTTGTAGCAACCAACGATGTAGCTGCAAGACATATGGACCTCCATGGATCCCCACGAGTGGACAATGCCAAGACAATTACTGTGACAATCCCCACAATACTGCAGTTGAGGAAGATGACAGTTATGACTTGTGAGAACATTAGTAGGTTTCATAATGGCTAATTGTGTATAAAACTGTATATTGAAATTCAGATGATGTTACATTTCATGCTGCAGATTACAGGCCATGTATTTAGTTATTACATACTAAATAGTAACTTCATGTTCTTCAATTGGTTTTATGGGGTTCTTCGACCCCTAAATCCCAGGAGTAGAAACCAAAATCACCACTCTAGGGTAAATAGTAAATGACTTGTAGCCATTTAATGTGTCTGGCGGCCATGTTGAGCGCCATCTTGGAAATTACAACTTTCTAGGGGTCACATTTCTATAGACTTTTTTTTTTTTCCTCAGCAAACCCCAATTAACCAAAATCCACCAAAAAACTTTTGTTGCAATTTTTTAGAGTCAAACCATATATTGACCCAGTTAAACTGTCAAAAAGAGGTAGTGAGTGCCATGTGATTACGATGATTGCAAACAACTATTCAGAACATATTGGGAATCAATGAAAGGGAATGTCATGGATGGGAGATTGTTGTTTCTCACCTTTGTCATAATTTCTTTCCAGCTCTCTGTGAATTCTTCCCTGTTCTTTCCTCCATACTCTAATAGCATTTGCCTTTTCAGGAAACTGCTGTCAGACACGAGCTGGTGTTAGGAAGAGGGAGGTGGTGGGAAGAACAAAATGGGACTTGAAACGTTGTGCGGTGAGACTTCAGAATTCCACGGCAGATAATTCCTGACAGATAAGGAGTACTTGGTTTACCATCAAACTAAAGCCTCTTCCATATTATTGTTCATAACTTGTAAACTGAGGATGTCAATTCCAAGTCGCAGGTGTCACGGTGTCCAGACCATTTCAGTTTGTCTCCATTTTGGGAGATTGGGATTTTGGGATAAGTTCTGCTGCTGTCCTATTGCTTCTCCGCTTGAAACTGATGGACATGACTGACGAGACATTAAACCATTTCAGTTACAATTGGCATTCCCTATCAGCATCATCATACTAAAATACGCCATTTCGTGTCTTTTTGTCCGCCTGTGTGATGAATTTTTGACGCCAATACATTCCGTTGTTACTTATCCAATCTCAACCAAACTTGGCAGGATGATGAAGGGTTACATAATGAAGGTTGCAGCGCATTCATTTGCTCCCCCTCCCCAAGGGGTTTTCTCCCCCAAGTGGGTTTTCCTCACCATTGCCGTCAATGGCGTTGCGTGTTGAGGTGTATATCAATGTTAAATTAGCTTTATCGTGGCGTTTTTCCAAAGACGCTTTTAATAACAAAATTAATGATAATCGCATATTATTAATTGTTATTACAAAACAATATTAATACTAATAATGTCCCACTTCCCCAAGGCGTTTTTCCCTGCAGTGATAACGTGTATAAATCGCTTTTAGTTATAATGGTGTTTTCGTGTGAGCAACGGCTTCTTCAGGAAGTAAAAATATCATAAACCACAAACACGTATGCTTAGCTTTTTAAACAGTCGCTGATGCTCTTTATAACACTCAATGAAGAAATTTGGAGGAATCCCGACATCCGTGAAGTAAGGTTTATTTACAGAACTGAGCGAAGATCTACTGTATTCTATATAACCCACAAATGTTGGGTTAATAACATGGCCCTTTCTGCCGCTACCGTGGCATTTTTCATAGCGAACTTTTGAAACTCGCTCCTGCTGTTTGATACAAAACGGAAAGGGAGAAGCTCGGGTTGTGCTCCTTTACCAAGCAGCTAGCTAGTGCTTGCCAAGCCAGCCGTTCCTTAACGGTTTTGAATGGAGTGCTTGCTCGAATGCTTAAACAACTTGGCGATCTTTCCACAAGAAACTTGGTAAATGAACACACACCCAATGTTCTTGAGATCCGCCCATAGATCGACTGTAATCTACATACCCCAAAGAGGCATGACCCTTTTTTCTGCTCCCTTAGTGAGCCGGTGTACTAGTAACTTGAAATTTCATGGTCTTCTGTCCTCCACGCGTGCTATTTGTAAATGGCATTCCCCGGTGCTTGGTTATGGGTGAGGCTTAAGCTACGTTTGAAATGGACAACAATGTGACCGAAATTGTTCCGGGATGTAGGGCATACGAAGTCTCTGTGTGTGAAGGCCGTGATGCAGGATGCTGCCTCGAAGAAGAACACCACGATCATGAGGATGATGTACTGTGGGAGGAGTGGGGGACCAAGTGGATCATCAATCAGTCAGTGGTGGACATCTCTCCAAAGACCGATGCACTCATCACATCAAAAAAACACACAAGCACTTCCGCACTCGAGGTATCACATGACCATCTTAATGGAAGGTAACAAGGTAATGGGAACCACACCTGGGCCTCTCCTGCATCTCCACTTTGCGTGTACAGACTAGATGCCAATGTTTGTATCGTTTATCGTTGGAATGTTCATTAAATGATCAAAATAATTTATCATCTGCAGTAGTCTAATCCAGGTGTTTCATTAGCGGCCTAGGTGGTTAGTGAAGGGTTCATGGCGATCCGATTCCGGGTCACGAAATGATCAAGGAAGCACTCACTCACTTGTCCTTGGTGGTAAAAAAAAATAGTTTGATGAAGAGAAAAACACAAATGTTAGCAAATTGGGAAAAGCCTCGCAAATTTGTAACTCATCAAAATGTCAAAATATTACTTTGGTGCTTTTGCTTTTCAAAGTATAACTTTCTATTAGTTCGGAGTACATGTTCGTTTTGGTTGCAGGGTGACATCATTGGTGGAGGGCGCCACGATGCCGCTGATGCAGTGCCCCCTGCTGGTTCGGGCAAGAAATTGCTCAGGAGCCGGAGATAACTCACCTACTTCTGAGTACTTTGTACACACACAACAGGTGTGAATTTAAAATGTGATAGGTAATAGGCAAAAAAACTGACTACTTATAACCTGTTACTCGGTCTAAACCCACTCTACTTATAACCTGTTACTCGGTCTAAACCCACCTTACTTATAACCTGTTACTCGGTCTAAACCCACTCTACTTATAACGTGTTACTCGGTCTAAACCCACTCTACTTATAACCTGTTACTCGGTCTAAACCCACTCTACTTATAACCTGTTACTCGGTCTAAACCAACTCGACATATAACCTGTTGCTCGGTCTAAACCCACTCTACTTATAACCTGTTACTCGGTCTAAACCCACTCTACTTATAACCTGTTGCTCGGTCTAAACCCACCTTGCTTATAACCTGTTACTCGGTCTAAACCCACTCTACTTATAACCTGTTACTCGGTCTAAACCCACCTTGCTTATAACCTGTTACTCGGTCTAAACCCACTCTACTTATAACCTGTTACTCGGTCTAAACCCACCTTACTTATAACCTGTTACTCGGTCTAAACCCACTCTACTTATAATCTGTTACTCGGTCTAAACCCAAGCTACTTATAACCTGTTACTCGGTCTAAACCCACTCTACTTATAACCTGTTACTCGGTCTAAACCCACCTTACTTATAACCTGTTACTCGGTCTAAACCCACTCTACTTATAACCTGTTACTCGGTCTAAACCCAAGCTACTTATAACCTGTTACTCGGTCTAAACCCACTCTACTTATAACCTGTTACTCGGTCTAAACCCACTCTACTTATAACCTGTTACTCGGTCTAAACCCACTCTACTTATAACCTGTTACTCGGTCTAAACCCACCTTACTTATAACCTGTTACTCGGTCTAAACCCACTCTACTTATAACCTGTTACTCGGTCTAAACCCACTCTACTTATAACTTGTTACTCGGTCTAAACCCACTCTACTTATAACCTGTTACTCGGTCTAAACCCAAGCTACTTATAACCTGTTACTCGGTCTAAACCCACTCTACTTATAACCTGTTACTCGGTCTAAACCCACCTTACTTATAACCTGTTACTCGGTCTAAACCCACTCTACTTATAACGTGTTACTCGGTCTAAACCCACGCTACTTATAACCTGTTACTCGGTCTAAACCCACTCTACTTATAACCTGTTACTCGGTCTAAACCCAAGCTACTTATAACGTGTTACTCGGTCTAAACCCACTCTACTTATAACCTGTTACTCGGTCTAAACCCACTCTACTTATAACCTGTTACTCGGTCTAAACCAACTCGACATATAACCTGTTGCTCGGTCTAAACCCACTCTACTTATAACCTGTTACTCGGTCTAAACCCACTCTACTTATAACCTGTTGCTCGGTCTAAACCCACTCGACTTACAACCTGTTACTCGATCTCAGCCCACTCTACTCATAAACTGTTACTCAGTCTAAACCCACGCTACGTATAACCTGTTGCTCGATCTCACCTCACTCTCCTCGTTACCTGTTGCTCGGTCTCATCTCGCCCTACCCATAACCTGTTACTTGGTCGAACCTCACTCTCCTCGTTACCTGTTGCTCACGCTACTCACAACCTTTTACTCAGTCTAAACTCACTCTACTCACAACCTGCTACTTGGTCGAACCTCACCCTATTCAGAACCTGTTACTCGGTCTAAACTCATCCTATTCAGAACCTGTTACTCGGTCTAAACTCACTCTACTCACAACCTGTTACTCGGTCTAAACTCACCCTATTCAGAACCTGTTACTCGGTCTAAACTCACTCTACTCACAACCTGTTACTCGGTCTAAACTCACCCTATTCAGAACCTGTTACTCGGTCTAAACTCACTCTACTCACAACCTGTTACTCGGTCTAAACTCACTCTACTCACAACCTGTTACTCGGTCTAAACTCACCCTATTCAGAACCTGTTACTCGGTCTAAACTCACGCTACTCACAACCTTTTACTCAGTCTAAACTCACTCTACTCACAACCTGTTACTTGGTCGAAACTCACTCTACTCAGAACCTGTTACTCGGTCTAAACTCACCCTACTCATTACCTGTTACTCGGTCTAAGCTCACTCTACACGTTACGTGTTACTCACCCTACTCAGAACATTTTACTCAGTCTAAACTCACTCTACTCAGAACCTGTTACTCGGTCTAAACTCACGCTACTCGTTACCTGTTACTCGGTCTAAACTCACTTTACTTATAACCTGTTACTCATGCTACTCACAACCTGTTACTCGGTCTAAACTCACTCTACTCACAACCTGTTACTCGGTCTAAACTCACCCTATTCAGAACCTGTTACTCGGTCTAAACTCACGCTACTCACAACCTTTTACTCAGTCTAAACTCACTCTACTCACAACCTGTTACTTGGTCGAAACTCACTCTACTCAGAACCTGTTACTCGGTCTAAACTCACCCTACTCATTACCTGTTACTCGGTCTAAGCTCACTCTACACGTTACGTGTTACTCACCCTACTCAGAACATTTTACTCAGTCTAAACTCACTCTACTCAGAACCTGTTACTCGGTCTAAACTCACGCTACTCGTTACCTGTTACTCGGTCTAAACTCACTTTACTTATAACCTGTTACTCATGCTACTCATAACCTGTTACACGGCATCACCCTACTCACGACCTGAGATAACCAGTCCATCCTCACTTCATTTATAAACGGAGATAACCAACCATCTACACCACGATCCATAAACACCATCGTTCGTCTACAGCTACACTAAGATCCTTAAACAACGCCGTTCTTTGTCTACCCCACGATCCATAAACAACACCATCATAGGTATACACCACGACACATAAACAAGGTGTCAGGCGGTAGCCTGACAGGTATGACGAAAATCGAGAGAATCAACAATTAATTATTTTATTAATTGTGTAATTAAAATAAATAAATAAAAATCGTAAAATAATTATTTCTTAATCAATTGGCTAATAGTATACCTAAACCACCTCTGTTTCATCTGAATCTGTAACTTTTTGAAAATTAATTTATTAAGTAATTAATCGAAAAATTAAATAATTAATCAGGTAATTGGTTTATCAATAAATCGAAAATACCCTTTACAGCCAAATCACTTGGTCACTATCGTGTTCAAATGTCAGCTTCATAACTCAAAGGATTGTGAGATATCGCCCAGACAAATGAGCCTCTGGTAGAGTTTGACAAGATAGGTGAAAGCGTTCGCGAGTTTTCACACTCACAGACAAATAAACAAAAGCATACAAACGAGACAGGCCGACATATGACGAAAACTTTCAATTTTCATCATAACACCGTCTACACCACGATACATAAACACTACAAAGCATAAACAACAAGAAAGAGCAATCGGAGATTGCAAACCATCGCCAGGATGTATTTTCAGTGATTTTTAATGCTTTTGTGTTAAAACAAATATGGCGGCCGAACCACTTGACCGAGGACGTCATCATTATTTGTTTTATAAACTAATTTGTCCCTGGATGATTCTCAAGAGATTTCATCTTGATCGGATGTAGTTTTGTACTTGTCGAATTATGACGTCATAATGGAGGCACCTATAACATCATCATTAACAGATGTTATTCCCCATGGAGAGTTCTTTACAATGAGCCATGTCTCAATTTTTTCTATTCAGCACTTTCGGAGATATAGAGGTGAAAAGTTTTTTCCCCAAAATGGCGCCCATACCACGTGACCTATGACGTCATAATTATTATTTAAAAATTCTACAGAAGGAGGTGCACCGATTGTGAAAATTTCATGTCAATCGGACCGACAGTTGCAGAGAAAATCATATTTATTCTGTGCGGACAAACAGACAAACAATCAAATGAAAAATCACTCATAGAGCGACACTTGGCAAAACAGTCACACTCAGTTAGCTGATGTGCAAATCGTATTAAATTTCAAATTGAGGATTTTAAATTAGACAAAGTTGTTGACCTTTTGGCCTATGTTGACCTTTTGGCCTATATTGTTCTCAAAAATTGTTGGTGATTGAATCCATTTTTCTGACATGCAAATCCTATTCACATTTCAAGTCATTCAGATGAAAATTTAGGATTTTAGAAATATGAAAGAGATGTTGACCTTTGGCCTATGTTGACCTGTTGACCTTTTGATCGCAAAAATAAATAGCATTATGTCGGACCACCAACCCTACCATTTCGTGAAGTTTCAGGAAGATCGATTTAAAATTGTGACCTGTAGGCAAGTCTAAGGGAGCGGACAGACAAACACACAAATGAAAAATCACTCATCGAGCGACACTTGGCAAAACAGAACAAAGTAGAATGGCCCTCGGTAGAGCATCCTTTTGACCTTAAAAATAATTAGTGGTTGAATTATGTGATCTGATATGCAAATCGTCTTCAAAGTTTAAGTTAATCGGATAAAAATTGACAATTTTAGAAATTCGGCCTGTGTTGGCCTATTGGCCTATGTTGCTCTCAAAAATAGTTATTGGTTGAATTCAATTTGCTGATATGAAAATCCTATTCAAATTTCAAGTCAATCGGATGAAAATTGAGGATTTTATAAATTTGAAAAAAAAGTGGTTGACCTTTGTCCTATTTTGACCTCAAATACATATAGGATTTTGTCGGACCACGAACCTTACCATTTGGTGAAGTTTTGTGAATATCGGTTTAAATTTGTGACCTGTAGGCAAGTATAAGTGAGCGGACAGACAAACACACACACACACACACACACACACACACACACACACAAACCGGAGTGATCAACATAGTTGTCCAAATTTTTTTTTGCCAAGTAGGAAATAAACGGACTCAATTGCAATACCCTCTCCTCTGGTAGGATAAACATAAACAAGGAACAACTTACCATGAGGAGCAGGCGCTTGTTCGGTATCCAAGCGGCTGCAATTCCAACCATTCCAAGAAGGAAAAAGGCAAATCCTGTGAAGAGGGAGATCCAAGCACTGGCGAACAGGTCCGTGTTCAGCGTTTGTCGAACAAGGGGGTAAATACCATGCGGATCGGTGATCACAAAGATTGAAACCGCAGTTAGCGCGAGTCCACAAAGCTAAGGAAAACAAAAACATGGGTTTAGAGACAAAGTTGTACGTTTTATATGACGTTTAAAATCATTGTTTTATTTTAGTTGAATGATATACCTGTGCACTGTCTGGGCTAAGGTGTTCTATGAACTCTCTAGTTACAGACAAACCAGCAAAGGTTGATGGAGGTTATGTTTTCACCCCTGTCTGTGTGCTTGTGTTTCTGGCTGTTTCTGAACAGGATATCTTAATAAAAGTTATGGTCGGATTTGGATGAAACTTGGTGGACAAGGTTGGGTGTGTGATAAGGACGAATGGATAAGGTTTTGGTGAAGATCCAGATACAGATCCAGATATGACAATTTATTTTTTATTTTAAAGTGATTCTTCACCATTGATTTATAAAGCCAAAAGCGAAAAATAACATGATATTTCATAAAGTTGTGGACCGATTATGACAAAACTAGCTGGTTGAGCTGGTTAGATGACAATAACAAGCGATTACATTTTGGTTTATGTCTGGATCTAGATCCGGCCTGTGGGAATACAATGGGATACAAAATGGGATACAATGGGATACATTGGGATACCAATGGGATACAAAACAAACTGTTCAGCCTGGTGGAGGTGTGCACTCTACCTAGTGCCGGTCTAGTTGTTACAATGACAAAGTTAGGCAGCGACTAGTCCTTGCTTGTTATGCACAATCCAGTACTGTGTTACATTCTCATGATCTGTTCATCAAATGTCGTGGAAACAATGAACCCATAACACGATTCGTTGTATGACAAACTATATTCCTGTTTTTGACCTCGATTGCAATTTTTGTTATTATTGCTACATTTATATTTGGTGGTGTGAAAAAAAGTGGTTCTGCCAAAACACGTACCGGTATTCCGTATTGCTACTTACCTTATTGTATATTAGCAGTATACCCACCCACTTTCCGGATGGGTGGATTTGTCACATTATTTACTTAATTTAATGAAAGGTCAATGATTGAAAATTGAACGGTCTGAAAGGTCTTAAATGCATCTAAAAGTCTGAAGGTTTGAAATTAAGGTCTAAAATGTACGTTCCCTATATATATGTATATGTATGTACGTATATATATATATATGTATATGTATGTATGTTTATATATATATATACATACATACAAGCAAAAGTACCCATCCCCATTGACGGGAAAAGATTAAGTTGATTTATCAATTTAAATTATTTCATCGACTTCAAGAAGTTTACCTGTGTTGCACCTTCGGTTTCACTCAGAGCCAAAGCTCTCAACTACTCATAACACCCACCATGATATGGTGGTGCAACATTGGCAAAGGTTGGATTTGTCTGAAAAGATGGCAAAATATATTCTGCTTGCGAAATAAAATTTGGCATCAATATTATTCATGCCTGTTCATGTGCGGACATGCAGGTAAGGCGTTGGCCATTGTAAAGCTTGCAGTGGTGGTGTGAGAAATTTCTGAGGTTATCCCAAAGACTCAATAGCTTTGTGTGCTGTTGTTGTGTTAGTGATGAGGTCCTCAGGTTCAAGTCCTGGGTTGAGCCAGATTTTTTTCACACTAGCCCCGCTCAGGAATTTACTGCCTGTTTCTTAAATTGTTAGATGAGTTAATCTTCAATGCACTTTCACACTTACATACACATACATACACTCACATTCGGGGTCTGCCTAGCAGGCATGTAAGGCATCGGCCATTATAAAGCTTGCAGTGTTAGTGTGAGAAATCTCTGAGGTTACAGGTCACTTATCCCAAAGACTCAATAGCTCAGTGGGCTGTCACCGCGTAAATGATGAGGTTCCTGGGTTCGAGTCCCGGGTTGGGTCAGAATTTTTTCACACTAGCCCCACGCAGGAATTTACTTCCTGTTTCTGAAATTATATATTCCAGCTGGTGTATTCTAGCACACCAAATGTCCTCGCGATGATTGGACCTTCTACTGGCCATTTTTCACCGCTGTTTATTCCTGATATCACATTGTAAGAGCTCGTCAGAGGATTTGGGACAAAGTCGAGACACCAGAAGTGTTTTTATTTCCAGTTTGACGATGGAATGCGAACTCCCTCCACAGAATCTCACAACATCCAGGGAGATGGTCTTGACATATGCACATGATTGACATCGCCATTGAAACTTGTATTTTTTCGGCATGCTTAAGGGTATAAAATGGAGCTTTGTTGGTAAGGTAAAATCAACTTGAATACCCACAATCACACTGAGATTGTTATACATCACCAGTCCATTATGAACCCATAATCACACTCCATCACATTCTTCAACTGTTCTCAAAGAGTAGCTTCATCAGATGAAGAGCACGCATCACTTACCAAGATGATTACATTGCCCAAGATGACAAAGGCACGGGCTCCATTGCTTGCGCTGCTTGCCATGGCCGAGGATTTCTGAAAGCACCTGCACGATCTGTGGGCAAGAAGCGGTCAACAATACAAGGACGTACAACGAAACCTTGAAGACATTGGAGAAGACCATTGTTTACTGTGTTCGATAATGTTCATTAACATTGTGGAAGGTTTGCGCAATAAGGACGAGACGTTCGGGGTGTATTGCAATAGTTTGTCGGGTTTGGCTTGGCAACCATCGTCCATATTTCACCAAAATATATATTTCCTTATCTGCCATGTATGGTACTAGTCCAAATTATATCGTACTCGCTGAAATACCCAGCGTTGCCCGGAGAAATTAAATGAAATATGTATTTCAATATTTCCTGCAGGACAATCACAAGACACATTACTCGATCGCTCCAGGGGAAATAAATCCAGGCAGTGTATTAGCAACATACTCACTCAGGGCCTGAACACGTAGGTGTTATAATAAACCTGTGTAAAGCAATCTTTTTAATAACAAGCACATGTTGTAAACACTATGACAATTAAATTTGTGTTGTGACAACACACACTATATACAACCTCAACATACGTCCTTCACAATACATATTACTCGATCGTTTCCAGGGAAAAACCCCATGCAGTGTGTAAGCACAAGACCCGATCGAGGCCTGAAGGCCATTTATATTATTATTTTAATTTTTAAAAATTTTCTTTATTCAAACAACCCTCGACCTTCCTCTGGATGAAAGAGGAGGCCATGCAAAGTTTGGTTGCACTGGTCCCTGCAGGGTCCGAATGCAAAAACGAATAAACATACACACAAACAAACAAACTTTCTTCCTTGTATGTGGTATAGATTGTTACCATCAACTTAATCAACCGAAGCATTTAAATCCCTTTGAAAATCAACTTGCATGTTGTGTGTAAACTTTAGATAAGGAATTTAGAGAAATAACCGGTACACAATGGCCTATTCACAAGTGAGGCTATCAAAGGGTTTTGCTCTTATAAAGAGAGAAATCTGGGAGAGAATTCCAGAAGACTTACTTGATTCCACTCTGTTTTGTTGTGTATTCTGTGCTGTAACTTTTATTTGTATTGTGTGAGGTTAAAAAATTTTTTTTTTAATCTTAATTAATAATTAATTTAATAATTTTTAATAATTTTTTTTATTAATAATTAATTTAATTATTAATTTAATAATTTAATTAATAATAATAATTTTCAGTTTTTATTGAAATTTACACCGTTTAATGTCCAGTGAATAACCTGAAATGGTACAAAGGTAAGCAGTAAGCTGCTCGAGGTTTAAAAAAAGTTTAGGTTAGCAAAAACGGAAAAAAATAATATAAATTACACAGTTATATTGTAAAAAAAAGGCTTTCGTCAGGAAACAAGTAATGGGTTAACAACTTACAGCTATTCTGCAGCAATGTAAGTAAATTAAGCCTTGAAAGTTGATGCAAACAATTCCTACAGGTGTCCCAACCTCTGCTGATTACTTGATTACAAACACCCCGTCTGTATAAAATCAGTATTGGAACAGACTGTTATGACACCCTCTGAAGCATTATTTGGAACTATTTGAAACTGCTTGAACTGCTTAAATTTCAATAAAAACTGGAAAAATTGAGGTGTTTTAAAACTTTTGACCGGTAGTGTACATTATTAATCAAATTTAAACAATGTTCATGTCATCGTTCAACAATTTGAGAATACAGGGTGTTTCAAAAAAGTGTACAATTTGAACGTTTTATTGTAGAAAAGATACAAAAGGTAACAACAGAATCATTGGAATCATTGGTTTTCAATTTCAGAATCATTGGAATCTCCTGCGATGAAGTTAACTCCGAGGGCCTTTCACTCACTCACCGCAGGCAGGTTGGTGGTCTTTATGTCTTTTACCGACTCCTCTCCGGCCTTGCGCCCCCAGCTCTCTCTGTGCTCTGTCCCCCTAATATTCCTACAGGTCGCACAAGATCTGCCTGCAACCCTCTTATGGTTAAATTGCCAAAATCATGACTCTCTGCTCACCTTCACTCCTTCATTCCTCTTTTCTCCCGCCTCTGGAACAAACTCCCCCACTCCCTTCAATCCAACTCCTCCCTCCAGGTCTTTAAAACAGCTGTTCACCACCATCTCTTATCTTCCCCCATCCAAAACCTTTATCTTTTCTACCCCCGCTAATTCACCCCAGATACACTTTTTTTGAAATTCCAACTTCTTTCCTGGAAGTCCTTACAGTGTCCTTATACGAGTACATCTCCCACCTCCCCCCAAGCCCTCCCCCTCCCACATTTCTCTCGATGTCCTTGCTCTCAAATGTTGTGTTTGTGTCCTTCCCACTCTCTCCCCATCTTGTGTTCCGCTCCCCTTATTTTGTGTTTTATGTGTCGGTTGACTTTTTGTGTGATTAATGTTAGCTCTTTCACGAGCCTCGATCTTGTATGCAAAAAAAAAACTTGCAGAATTTGCAGAAAAGTTATATCTGCAAACTACCTTCGAGAAAAACTTTCTGCAACAACACTGTTGCAGAAAGCAAAGCAACCTGCAAGTGCAACACATTTGTGGGAAATTCTGCAACAGTGTTGGGAAGAACTTCCCGAACAATATTTGATTTTCATTGCAGAAAGAATGCCACGAGTGTGTTCGGCGGTTATATCTGCAAAAGGTGGATACTTTGCTGAGTCCAAAATTTATATTAAATTTTGTTAAACAGAATTATTCTATGATTTCTTTTTTATCTCAAATTATTGTTTAAGGCCAGCATTGCAAACACTTTAGCCAGCATTGCAAACACTTTGGCGAGCATTGCAATCACTTTAGCCAGCATTGCAAACACTTTGGCGAGCATTGCAAACACTTTCGCCAGCATTGCAAACACTTTAGCCAGCATTGCAAACACTTTCGCCAGCATTGCAAACACTTTAGCCAGCATTGCAAACACTTTCGCCAGCATTGCAAACACTTTAGCCAGCATTGCAAACACTTTAGCCAGCTGTGCAAACACTTTGGCGAGCATTGCAAACACTTTAGCCAGCATTGCAAACACTTTGGCGAGCATTGCAAACACTTTCGCCAGCATTGCATACACTTTAGCCAGCATTGCAAACACTTTGGCGAGCATTGCAAACACTTTAGCCAGCATTGCAAACACTTTGGCGAGCATTGCAAACACTTTCGCCAGCATTGCAAACACTTTAGCCAGCATTGCAAACACTTTAGCCAGCTGTGCAAACACTTTAGCCAGCATTGCAAACACTTTAGCCAGCATTGCAAACACCTTAGCCAGCATTGCAAGCACTTTAGTCAGCATTGCAAGCACTTGAGTCAGCATTAGCCAGCATTGTGCTGTCTTTCGCTCGCGGTCCCTCTGTGCTGTCTTTCCCTCGTGGTCCCTCTGTGCTGTCTTTCGCTCGCGCTCCCTCTGTGCTGTCTTTCCCTCGTGGTCCCTCTGTGCTGTCTTTCCCTCGCGGTCCCTCTGTGCTGTCTTTCCCTCATGGTCCCCCTGTGCTGTCTTTCCCTCGCGGTCCCTCTGTGCTGTCTTTCCCTCATGGTCCCCCTGTGCTGTCTTTCCCTCGCGGTCCCTCTGTGCTGTCTTTCCCTCATGGTCCCCGTGTGCTGTCTTTCCCTCGTGGTCCCTCTGTGCTGTCTTTCGCTCGCGGTCCCTCTGTGCTGTCTTTCCCTCGTGGTCCCTCTGTGCTGTCTTTCCCTCGTGGTCCCTCTGTGCTGTCTTTCCCTCGCGGTCCCTCTATGCTGTCTTTCCCTCCTGGTCCCCGTGTGCTGTCTTTCCCTCGTGGTCCCCGTGTGCTGTCTTTCCCTCGCGGTCCCTCTGTGCTGTCTTTCCCTCGCGGTCCCACTGTACTGTCTTTTCCTCATGGTCCCCCTGTGCTGTCTTTCCCTCACGGTCCCTTTGTGCTGTCTTTCCCTCGCGGTCCCTCTGTGCTGTCTTTCCCTCGTGGTCCCTCTGTGCTGTCTTTCCCTCGTGGTCCCTCTGTGCTGTCTTTCCCTCGCGGTCCCTCTGTGCTGTCTTTCCCTCACGGTCCCTCTGTGCTGTCTTTCCCTCGCGGTCCCTCTGTGCTGTCTTTCCCTCGCGGTCCCTCTGTGCTGTCTTTCCCTCGCGGTCCCTCTGTGCTGTCTTTCCCTCGCGGTCCCCCTGTGCTGTCTTTCCCTCGCAGTCCCTTTGTGCTGTCTTTCCCTCGCGGTCCCTCTGTGCTGTCTTTCCCTCGTGGTCCCTCTGTGCTGTCTTTCCCTCGCGGTCCCTCTGTGCTGTCTTTCCCTCGCGGTCCCTCTGTGCTGTCTTTCCCTCACGGTCCCTCTGTGCTGTCTTTCCCTCATGGTCCCTCTGTGCTGTCTTTCCCTCGCGGTCCCTCTGTGCTGTCTTTCCCTCGTGGTCCCTCTGTGCTGTCTTTCCCTCGCGGTCCCTCTGTGCTGTCTTTCCCTCGTGGTCCCTCTGTGCTGTCTTTCCCTCGCGGTCCCTCTGTGCTGTCTTTCCCTCGCGGTCCCTCTGTGCTGTCTTTCCCTCGCGGTCCCTCTGTGCTGTCTTTCCCTCACGGTCCCTCTGTGCTGTCTTCCCCTCGTGGTCCCCCTGTACTGTCTTTCCCTCGTGGTTGTCAGCTCTTTCACGAGCCTCGATTCAGTATAAAAGACATTAATCTGCGTAAATTTCAATAAGAACTGGTAAAAATTTAGGTGTTCTAAAACTTTTGGCCGGTAGTGTACATTCAGTATATATAGTTCTGTTTTGATTGTTTTCTAATCTTGAGTTGTTGTACACCACTCCTTTCCTTTGCCATCTCAAGACGCTGCATGACGTCATTGCCGGGAACCGAAGGGCCTGGTAATGAGGTGCGCTGAAAGGGAGTACTCAGTTTTCACTCCGGTTTCTTGTTTTTCTTGTTACTTGGCAAAAAAAAAATATTTTATATTAATTATTATACATTATTATTATTATTATTATTACTAGGGCATGCCCGTACTATATATATGCCCGTACTATATATCTATCTAAAATTATATCCCCCCCCTCTATTTACATGAAATGGTTTGGTCCATTCGCAACGCCAAAGCGAACGGCGAACGGCTTGCGAGTACAGTGACAATCCCCCCCCCTCTATTTACATGAAATGGTTTCGTCCATTCGCAACGACCACAGAACCCCCCCCCCTCTATTTACATGGAATGGTTTGGTCCATTCGCAACGCCGGCACACGCGATCGTTCGCTGCTCTCTGATTGGTTGAATCGTTTTTTGGACATAGCTCGGTAAGTAATTGTCCGATTAATATGAAACCTTGAAAAGGCACATCCTCGGGTCCCCAGCAATATACCTGGCAAGTTAAAAGTATATCGGACCCGTGGTTGTCGAGAAACAGCGGTCACAGACAGACAAACGTACAAACGTACAGACAGAGATTACTGGAATTATAGATAGATTATTATTATTATTATTTTATATTTATATAAATAATATATATATATTTTTTGCAAGTATGTTGATCACTCCGGTTTGTGTGTTTGTGCGTTTGTCTGTCCGCTCACTTATACTTGCCTACAGGTCACAATTTTAAGCTGATATTCACGAAACTTCACCAAATGGTAGAGTTCGCGGTCCGACAAAATCCTATATATTTTTAGGTCAAAAGGTCAAAAGGTCAATATAGGCCAAAGGTCAGCCACTTTTTATCAAATTTCTAAATTCCTCAATTTTATTCCGATTGACTTGAAATTTGAATAGGATTTACAAATCAGCAAACTGAATTCAACCAACAACTATTTTTTTTAGATCAGCATAGGCCAAAAGGTCAACATAGGCCAAAGCTCAACAACAATTTCAAATTTCTAAAATCCTCAATTTTCATCTGATTGACTTTAAATTTAAAGAGGATTAACATATCGGCTAAATGAATTCAACCACCAACTATTTTTGAGATCAGCTTCGACCAAAAGGTGAATATAGGCCAAAGGTCAACAACATTTTCAAATTTCTAAAATCCTCAATTTTCATCTGATTGACTTGGAATTTGAATGTGATTTTTATATCGGCTAACTGAATGCAACCACCAATAATTTTTGAGATCAGCATAGGCCAAAAGATCAACATAGGTCAAAGGTCAACCACTTTTTATCAAATTTCTAAAATCCTCAATTTTAATCGGATTGACTTGAAATTTGAATAAGATTTTCATTTCAGCAAACTCAATTCAACCACAAACAATTTTTGAGATCAGCATAGGCCAAAAGGTCAACAACAATTTCAAATTTCAAAAATCATTAATTTTCATCCAATTCACTTGAAATTTGAATGGGATTTACATATCAGCTAACTGAATTCAACCACCAACTATTTATCAGATCAGCATAGGCCAAAGGGTCAACATAGGCCAAAGGTCAACAACAATTTCAAATTTCTAAAATCCTCAATTTTCATCTGATTCACTTGAAATCTGAATGGGATTTACATATCAGTTAACTGGATTCAATCAACAACTATTTTTGAGATCAGCATAGGCCAAAAATGTCACATAGGCCAAAGGTCAACCACTTTTTTCAAATTTCTAAAAGCCTCAATTTTCATCTGATTGACTTGAAATTTGAATTGGATTTTCATATCAGCTTACTGAATTCAACCACCAATTATTTGTGAGGTCAAAAGGATGCTTTACTGAGGGCCATTCTGCTTTGTTCTCTTTTGCCAAGTGTCGCTCGATGAGTGATTTTTCATTTGTTTGTTTGTTTGTCCGGGTCATATCTCAGCCATCCTTTGAAGTAGGAAGCTGAAATTTCGGCACAATAGTGAGCAATTACTTTGGCTGTAAAGGATATTTTTAATTTGTTGATTAATTAATTATTTAATTATTCTATTCATGACTTAATTTAAAAAATTCTAAAGTTACAGATTCGGATGAAACGGTGGTGGTTTCGGTATTCTGTTAGCCAATTGATTAATCATTTAATTATTATATGATTATTATTTATTTATTTTCATTATTAATCATTTATTTATTTTCTTTCTCATCTGGGCAATATCTCAGGCACCTTTTGAGCTAGGCAGCGGATATTTGAACATGACAGTGACCAGGTGATGTGGCCATGAAGGATATTTTTGATTTATTGAAGAATCAATTATTCGATTAATTATATATTAATCAATTAATTATTGCATTTTTTTCGATCAATGACTTATTTAATTAATTTTCAAAAAGTTACAGCTTCTGATGGAGCACTGGTGGTTTCGGTGTGATGTTAGCAAATTGATTAAGAAAATATTTTATGATTATTGTTTATTGATTTTAATTATGCAATTAATCAATCAATTATTGTACACCTGTCTCTCCCTATACAGTCTCTATGAGCTGCGCTTGAGGATGTTATTTATTTATTTGGCAATGGGCGGTGTACTTTGAATTTATCTGTACTTGTTTTGTACTTTTTTTTTCATGCATTGACAATAGGACCACAGGTGTATGCACCAAATAAAGTGAAAGAATGAACAGCAAAAGGAGAGAGGAAGTACAGTAAGGTGCAAGTGAGAGGGTTTGGTGAGGTATGAATGATGATCATGTGGTGTGCAACACGTGACTTGATTTGCATCATTGCTGGGAAGAAGCCTGACTACACCCAACATTGAGAGAACAGGAATTTGGTCGTGGTGTCGGCGATAACTCATTGACTCGCACGGACTCCGAGCGTGGTGAATGCGTGGAATCTTTAATATCCACCAACTAATGCTGTCAGACAGGACGCCCGGTTTAACGTCCATCCGATGGACACAGCACACACATTGATGAATCACTCTGCCTGTGGAACACCGGGATGACAGTTTACGGCTGTGTCGGGATTCGAACCCAGACTAGAACGAGACCACTTAGCGGCAAGTGTGTGTACATTTAGGCCATCCTACGGGCATATATACACACATGCATATACACATTTACATATATACATACATACACATTTACATACAAACTTAAATACATACATACACATACACATTTACATACAAACTTAAATACATACATACACATACACATTTACATACAAACTTAAATACATACATACACATACACATTTACATACAAACTTAAATACATACATACATATACACATTTACACACATAAATACAGACACATACACATGTACATACATTCACATTTACATACATACAGACATACACACATACACATTTACATACATACACATTTACATACAAACTTAAAATACATACATACACATACACATTTACACACATAAATACAGACACATACACATGTACATACATTCACATTTACATACATACAGTCATACACACATACACATTTACATACATACAGACATACACACATACACATTTACATACATACACATTTAAATACAAACTTAAATACATACATACATAAATACATACATACATAAATACATACATACATACACATTTACATACAAACTTAAATACATACATACACATACACATTTACACACATAAATACATACACATACACATATACATACATTCACATTTACATACATACAGATATACACACATACACATTTACATACATACACATACACACACACACATACACATTTACATACATACATATACACACATACACACATACACATTTACATACATACACATACACACATACACATACACACATACACACATATACATACATACACATACATACATATATATACATTTACATACATACACATACACATATACATGCATACATACACATACACATTTACATACATACACATACACACATACACAAACACACAAACACATTTACATACATACACATACACATATACACATATATACATTTATACATACATACATACATACACATACACATTTACATACATACACATACACACATACACACATACACATTTACATGCATACACATACATATTTACATACATACACATACACACATACACATTTACATACATACACATACATATACACATACATACATACACATACATACATATATACATACATACATACATACATACATACACACACATTTACATACATACACATACACATATACATTTATACATACATACATACACATACACACATACACATTTACATACGTACACATACACACATACACACATACCCATTTACATACATACACATACACACACATTTACATACATACACATACATTTACATACATACACATACACACATACACATTTACATACATACACATACACACATACACACATACCCATTTACATACACATTTACATACATACACATACACACATACACATTTACATACATACACATACATATACACATACATACATACACATACATACATATATACATACATACATACATACATACATACATACATACACACACATTTACATACATACACATATACATTTATACATACATACATACATACACATACACATGCATATACATACATACATACACACATACACATTTACATACAAACATAAATACACATTTATACATTTATATACACACATACACATTTATACATTTACATACATACAAACACATATTTATATATATATATTTATGTGGAATACATTTTGTTTGAGTAGAAACATGGCTGTGGTCCAGCTTGTACATACAATTAGCGTTTCAATGGAAAGAAGGATTTCTTTACGAACCTGGAGGAAGATAAAAGAAACGTTCCACAACAAGCATATAAAATAACACCCTCACAACTTACCTGCGTGTTTCAAACTGAAGCAGGTAGGCGAGGAGGTAGGTTCACCTAAATTCTTGGAATGTGGCATTTCTAGCTGATCATGGCTGTGACGTCAGAATGAAGCAATGAGCAGGTTGTGGATTAAACTTGTTCCTTTACTATCATCAAACTAAAACATTAACAAAATACATCACAGTTATGACACATTCACCTTGATATTATTATTATTATTATGATTATATATTTTTTGTATATTAGTATTTAATAACCCTGGCAATAAAGGAATGGATTATTTTTCTTCCTTTTCAAAATCGAAACTATAACAGCTTGTTTAAAATTGTCCGTAATAAATAAATAAATTAATCTCTTGGTCACTTTTTCCTGTTTCCAATACAAAGACGTTTTTGTTTATTTTAAACTTGTAGGTTTTGATGGACGAAGTTGTAGGCCAAGCAAAGAACCCTTGTCGTTTTACATCAATTTGCACGTATAAGATGTGGAGTGGAAAACGCTGAGAACTCCGACGTGAAGTGAGTATCAAACATTTGTTGTTGAAAAGCATTGATAGCGATGTGATGTGTGATGTGGACATTGATGACACTGAAACCGGGAAATCAGAATGACTCACAATGGAATTCAGTCTATATAGGCCTCGCCCAAGGCCAACTTGTTTTGGTGAAGAAAAGCTCGTTTTTCTGGTTTATACTCATAACTTAGTCATGAAGTAGTTGAGTTGCTACATCTCAAAATGTTCACCTGGAAAGATCTAATCAATGTGTACAAAAATAGATACTTTGTCATTACCAACAATAGTTCTCCGCCCAGCAAGGTAAACTTTTTTTTTTGGTACACAAGGTCGAGGCTCGTGTAAGAGCTAACATTGATCACAAAAAGACAAACTGACACATAAAACATATGATAAAGGGAGCGGGAGACAACATGGAGAGCAGGGACATCGGGAGATCTGTGGGAGGGAGATGGCAATCACCAAAACAAGTTTAATAGAATAGGAAAGTCAAAACCCGGTGAAGAGTAGAAAATTGCTTTTATTTTTTTGAATCTCAATAACAATGACTGAGGTGAGGATGAGGGAAACTCACTGAAGAACTTCCTGGTGAACAATATTGGGAATTTTGTTTTCATACAACGTCTTTGGGGCTTCCCACTCTGCTTGCCGCCACGTTCACCTGGCCATGTGTGAATATGAGTTCGTGAAGACTTGGGGTTAGGGTTAGGGTTGGGGTTAGGGTTGAGGCTTTGCCTTTGGGGCTTGTTGATGGTCATGCCGAAGCAGACTGACCGGAAACTGAATTCGCTGATCATCAAAAGGTAAGCCTGTGCCTGATACGATGATCGGTATCCTTGGCAACACGGCGAGCTCGCCCTTGTTTGGTCCAGTGGCGATGGTGACATTTAGACAATTCGGTAACAGCTTTTTGGTGATTACTCGAGTTCCATTGCAAACCTCTGATGGGTCAAGGTTGCATAAGAACACGACTGGCACTCCTATTTTGAGGAGGTGGTGAGGTGGCACGCCTGAGGGCTCCAAGCTGTTCAGGAAGTATGTGGGGTATGTAACTGCTTAATCCTCACTCGTGGCTTCGTCTCCTGATTTGTAGAAAATGGCCTCCTCTTGGAAGCTTTGTATAAGCTCCCAGATTATTGGTTTTACTGACTCATTCTGAAGAGCAAGGATTGCACGCTCACACAGCCATTGTATATCTTTGTAGTGTTGCAGCACATATTGGTAAACCTTTATTGCCAGGGGTGGGAAGCGGAGGGGTGAATGGGGGGCGTAGGGGACTGGGGGAGGGTGGTAGCTTTGACAGACCCCTCCGTTTTAGGGAGGTGAGGAAGGGAGGAGGAAAAATCTTCCCATGCAAAGAGTGCTTCATATCCTCAGTGTTGCCCACGTAAATAAGGAAATTGTAATACCCTCTTCCACCATCACCAGGTGGCGCTACATTTACGCCTCTCTTCCGGGCCCCCACACACACCTCCCGCATGAGGCTGTGGCGACATAGCCTAAGTTACCCCCCAGAAAAAGTTGTATTTGTATTTGTACCCCGAGTACATAAGTACATAAGAGTACATAAGATGCCCAAGTATATAAGTGTTTATAGCTGGAGTACCTGACGTTGCTCAATCAAAAAAGAAACATTAACATATTTGAAATGATGGAAAATATAATGGAAAAGCAATTACATCCAAATCAGAATCCATAACAAATGTCAAATCATCATTTTACCTTTTCGTTCAATATATGCTGCTGAATGTGCCGTTCATCACGTTTCTGAGTTAAGTGTGATGACGTTCGGGAAGAAGAAGAAGCCCTACCACCAACTTCGACCGCTTCCGGAATAGTTTGATTACTTGTGTTCAAATGTCTGGTGATTGTTTTGTATTTATTTATGCGAATGTGTACTTGTATATAACTGTCATTAATCAAAACGGCTTCGGCACTAAAGAGCGATTAATTTTTTTAATCCAAAAAACGAGTTTTTTTCTTTTTTCTTTTTGTCTAAAACACTCCCAAGCAGGCACTGATCAACTGCTGAGAGTTGGACGAAGATCCGTTCAACCATCTCTGAGAAAAATGGTGACACACACAGACAGACCAACAGCTCTCTTATATATATATATACTACCTGAATGCACCCGGCGTTGCCCGGGTTCTTTTTGAATGAATTTAATCTTCTGTACATCGGTCTGACGCGAGTCCAGTATCAGTTAGTGCTCAACGATTCCTTGTTCTTTCTTCTGTCGGGCCCCGCGAGAGAGAATTTTGAAAGCATGTGTTGCAATCCGTCAGATATTCATATTAAGTGCACAAGTTGTACTTCAAGAGAATTTTGAAAGAAGAAGAAGTTTTTTTGTTTTTTTTGTATTTTTTTTGTATACTGCATCGAGGCTCGTGAAAGAGCTAACATTTATTTCACAAACAAATGAACCAGACAAACAAAATATATAAAAAGAGGGAGCGGAAGACAAGATGGGGAGAGAAGGGGAAGCACACAAACACATCATTTGAGAGCAGGGAGATGTGTGGGAGGGAGAGGACTTGGGGGGAGGAGGCGTGCGAAGGGGGGGGGGGGGGGGGAGGGGGTGGGAGAACTATAAAACACAAGGGCACCAAGGACTTCCAGGACAGAAGTTGGTATTTCAAAAAAGTGGATTTGGGGTGAAATTAGCGGGGGTAGAAAAGATCAAGGTTTTGGATGGGGGAAGATAAGAGATGGTGGTGAACAGCTGTTTTAAAGACCTGGAGGGTGGAGTGGGATTGAAGAGAGTGAGCGAGTTTGTTCCAGAGGCTGGAGAAAAGGGCAATGAAGGAGTGAAGGTGAGCAGAGAGTCTTGATTTTGGCAGTTTAACCATAAGAGGGTTGCAGGCAGATCTTGTGCGACCTGTAGGAATATTTGGGGGACAGAGCCCAGAGAGAGCTGGGGGTGTGGGGGCAAGGCCAGAGAGGAGTCGGTAGAAGACGGAGAGACCACCAACCTGCATGCGGTGAGTGAGTGAAAGGCCCTTGGAGTTAGCTTCATCGGGGAGATTCCAATGATTCTCAACGCTTTGGTTTCAACAGCCTGAAGACGAGCTAGGTGTGAGGCAAGAGCACCAGCCCAGAGGGGAGAGAAGTATTCCATTGAGCTGCGGATGAAAGCCTTGTATGTGGTGAGGAGCTCAGGTGTGCCAAGGAAGGACTTTGCACGACGGAGGATGCCCAGTCGGCGACTGGCTTTGGAGGCCAGATTTGAAATGTGGTTTTCCCAGGAAAGATCATGGCAGATAGTGAGACCCAAAAGCTTGAGTGACAGAACTTCTTGGAGAGGATTATTCAGAAAGTGGATGGGAGGGTTGTCCAGTCGGTCTTTTCGGAGAGACATCGTAACAGTGTGAGATTTGTCAGGATTGAAAGACATGTTCCACTTGTTTGCCCAGTCTGTGATTTTGTCCAGGTCTGCAGAGAGTGAGGAGGCTGCAGACTGCCGATCTGAGGGATGAGGAATGGAGCGACAGAGAGTAGAGTCATCAGCAAAGAGATAGAGAGGATTTTCAAGAGAGTCAGAGAGATCATTGATAAAGACCAGAAAAAGCACAGGGCCCAGAACACTGCCTTGGGGAACTCCAGCCTGAACAGGAAGAGGAGATGAGAGAACCCCATTCAGGGCCACACGTTGACTACGACTAGAGAGGAAGTCCGCCAGCCATGCGTGGAGATTTCCATGCATACCAAAAGAGGAGAGTTTGGTGAGCAGAGCGGAGTGCCAAGCCATATCGAAGGCGTGTGATATGTCAAGGGAGACAGCTCTAATTTCCTGTTTGGCATTGAGGACCTCCATCCATTGTTGAGAAAGCAGAAGCAGCATGTCCAGAGTAGAGTGGCCAGGTCTGAAACCAAATTGATGATCAGAGATCAAGCCATTGGAGAAGAGGAAAGATTTCATATCTGAAGCAATGATGGATTCCATGACTTTGCTGATAATTGGGAGAAGGCTGATTGGTCTGTAGTTGTTAGGATCTGTTTTTGCACCTTTTTTGTGCAAAGAGGTGATGTTGGCTGATTTCCAAGCAGATGGCAGATGACCTTGAGCAAAAGAGAGGGTGAAGAGAACAGAGAGAGGGAGTGAAAGAGCGGAAGAACGGGATTTTAGGACCCGTGGGCTGATTCCGTCAGGTCCAGTTGCAGAATCAGAGTCGAGGTTTGACAGAAACTTTTCCACCTTGTCAGGAGGAAAGGACACAGAGTCCAGGAGCAGCTGGGTATGACTGGGTATGGTGGGTACAGAGAGGGATGGGTTTGGGACACAAGATTTAGAGGCAAACACAGAGTTGAGGCATTCAGCTTTTTCACGTGCGGAGTCAGCCGTGTAGCCGTTTGAGGTGAGGGAGGGGATGGAGGGGGAACAAACACCAGAAACAGATTTTACCAGACGCCACCAGGATTTGGAAGAGGGAGACAGATAAGAGAGTTCGGTCCTGAGAGCGGAGAGATATTGTTTCCTGGCTCTCCTGAGGGTGGACACACACTTGTTTCGGGCTTTGCGAAAGGAAATGAGATTTCCTTCCGTTGGATTTGCTTTCCGGGAGACGAAAGCAAGTTGTTTCTGGGCATTAGCCTCACCACAAGATTCCGTGTACCATGGACGGGAGGAAGGGTATGACAACTGAAGACGAGATGGGATAAATAATGAGGTTATATGCTCGGTGGCGAGGCCGGTTGAGGCCGCATCGGCCGAGCTGGGCCCATTTCACAATTCAGATGGGTTATTGCGAATTGCGCCCAGCTCGGCCGAGGCAGCCTCGACCGGGTCGCCACCTAGCCTTTAACCTTCCCGGGGCCCGTTCCGACATTTTTTGTTTCAGAGGTTTCCTCCTATCTTTCACCGTTCAGGAGATTAGCGCGTGCAGACAAACAAACAAACAAACAAAAACTTTCTTTTTTATATATACTAGCTGAAAGCACCCGGCGTTGCCCGGGTTATTTTTGAATATATTTACTACTATAATTCAGCTTTTACTCGCGGCCGTAGAAGATTGACTACTATAATTCAGCTCAGCTTTTAATTGTGAAATGGGCCCAGCCCGGCCGAGGCGGCCTCGACCGGCCTCACCACCTAGCCTATAACCTTCCCAGGGCCCGTCCCGACATTTTTGGTTCTTTTTGAATTAATTTAATACTATAATTCAGCTTTTACTGGCGGCCGTAGAAGAATGACTACTATAATTCAGCTCAGCTTTTAATTGTGAAATGGGCCCAGCTCGGCCGAGGTGGGCCTCGACCGGCCTCGCCACCTAGCCTAAAACCTTCCCGGGGTCCGTCCCAACATTTTTGGTTCTTTTCGAATGTATTTACTACTAAAATTCAGCTTTTACTCACGGCCGTAGACGATTGACGACTATAATTCAGCTCAGCTTTTAATTGTGAAATGGGCCCAGCTCGGCCGAGGTGGGCCTCGACCGGCCTCACCACCTAGCCTATAACCTTCCCAGGGCCCGTCCCGACATTTTTGGTTCTTTTTGAATGAATTTAATACTATAATTCAGCTTTTACTCGCGGCCGTAGAAGATTGACTACTTTAATTCAGCTCAGCTTTTAATTGTGAAATGGGCCCAGTTCGGCCGATGCGGCCTCAACCGGCCTCGCCACGTAGCCTATAACCTTCCCGGGATCCGTCCCAACATTTTTGGTTCTTTTCGAATGTATTTACTACTATAATTCAGCTTTTACTCACGGCCGTAGACGATTGACGACTATAATTCAGCTCAGCTTTTAATTGTGAAATGGGCCCAGCTCGGCCGAGCTGGGCCTCGACCGGCCTCGCCACCTAGCCTAAAACCTTCCCGGGGCCCATCCTGACATTTTTTGTATTAGAGGTTCCCTCCTATCTTTCATCGTTCAGGAGATTAGCTTGCGCAGACAAACAAACAAAAACTTTCTTTTATAATATAGAGACAAGAGAGATATGTGAATGGCGACAATACTGGGTACACTAAGTGTTACATCTGAGTGGAAAAATAAAGTTTCAGGAAACAGTAAGTATGCTGTATTATACAACACAACACAACATGCATTTCAAAGGCCATTTTCCCTGCTAGAGCAGGGGTTAGCCTTGCGGTCCCCATGACATTCTTCTCCATTTTGCCCTATTTTCTGCATCTCTCCTTGTTAACCCCCTTGCCCGCATTTCTTCTTCCACCATCTTTAGCCAAGTCTTTCTCGGTCTTCCCCGTCCTCTACTTCCTTCTACATTCATTTCCATCACTCTTCTCAACCAGTCACTTTCATCCTTCCTCAACACATGACCAAACCATCTCAACCTGTTCATCTTCACAGCATCAATCACAGGCTCTATTCCCAACATCTTTCGCAATTCATCAATTGTCTTCCTCTCTCTCAACGATACTCCGCACATCCATCGAACCATTCGCATTTCCACCCTTTCCAACCTTGTTGCTGCTCTCCGTTCATTACCCATGTCTCGCTCCCATAAATCATAACACTTCTCACACATGCAGCATACACCTTTCCCTTCAGCTTCAACGACACTCCCCTCCTCATCAGCACGCCACTCAGTTCCCAAAACTTCTTCCATGCACATCTCACTCGAGCAACCGTTGCCGAGTCTGATCCACCTTCTCCATTCAGCATGTCTCCGAGGTAGCAAAATGTTTTCACACCTTCCAGCTTCACGCCGTCTCCAAGATCCAACTCAACATTTCCTCCATCTGCAGCTCCCTCTGTGCACACCTTACATTTGAATGTAGCTGCCCCACTGGTTAATGACCCTCTCAGACTACTACATTTTTGAGGAACCCACTCAGCGCACATTGTACATTGAATGGAGTTCACACCGACACCCTTCCTACACACAGCACAGGGCCACTTCCCAGTTCTTTCCACCTCACAACATGCTTTGCCACTTGCCATCACCTTCGTCTTTCCGATATTCACCTTCAGACCTTTTGTCTCCATACATTCCTTCCACTTGTTCATCTTTTCCTTCAGTCCATCCATACTTTCCGCAATCAACACCAGATCATCTGCAAACAACAACTCCCACGGTAAACCCTCCTTTACGTTCTGAGCCAGCACCTCCATCACAGCTACAAATAGTAGTGCACTTAGTACCGACCCCTGATGCACTCCCACCTTCACCTCAAACTCACCACTGTTCCCGTCCTTCGTCCTTACAGCTGTGCACGCTCTTTTGTACATTGCCATCACTACTCTGATCAACCATTCCTCCACTCCTAACTTCCTCAATGCCCATGTCAATACTTTGCGTGGAACCCTATCGAATGCTTTCTCCAGATCAACAAACCCAAGAAACAACTTCTTCCTCTTCTCCATGTACTTCTCCTGCAACTGCCTCACAATGAAAAGCGCGTCTGTCGTTGCTCTTCCTGGCATTAATCCAAACTGCATTTTGTCGATCTTCACTTTCTTCCTTATCCTCCTCTCCAACACCCTTTCCAATACCTTCATTCCATGCTCCAATAACTTTATCGCTCGGTACGAGCCACACTCCAGAGGGTCACCTTTCCCCTTGTATAGAAGGACGAGGGTACTCAGTTCCCAATCCACTGGAATGCGGCCTTCTTTCACCACCAGATTACAGATCTCTGTCATTCTCTTCACACCCCAACTTCCTGCTGCCTTCAACATATCTCCCACAACTCCCGTCGGCCCTCCCGCTTTTCTACTCTTCATTGCTTTCATCGCTTCCTCAACGTCCTTCTCAGTTATCTTCTCTGCCGGTCCTAAAACTGGGTTACTCTCTCTGTTGCCATCCCATTCATTCTCTGTATTCAACAGCATTTCCATATATCTTTTCCATCTTCCTTTAATTCCATCTGGGTCCACAACGATTTGTCCCACTTCATCCTTCAAGCAACTCACCCCCATCACATCACACCTCTCTTTCGCTATTTGCTTTGCAATCCTGAATACTGCTCTCTGACCCTCTTCCGAATCCAAGCGTTCTCCGAACATTTTCCTACATGCCTCCTGTGCCTTTGCTACCTCTTTCTTTGCAGCCTTCTTGGCTGCCTTATAACTTTCATGCTCTGCTGTTTCTGCTCCCGTACCCTTCGCCTTCTGCCACTCCTTGAACTTCTTCCTCTTCTCGTCAATCCTCTTTCCAACTTCATCATCCCACCACCATGTTTCCGAGTGCCTTGGTGGTCCTTTTATCCATCCACATACCTCACCAATGGCTCCCAACAGACTAGCTTTCATTGACATCCAACCACTTTCAAGCTCAACCACATCATCCTCGACCCTACTCAGCCTCTCTTTTAATGCCTCCCTTACTGTCACCTCTTTCAACCTCCACACCTTCATTCTCGGTTGGCACTTCACCCGCCGAGCTCTCCTCGCACCTTTCACCCTTACGTCGCAGACAACCAAGTGGTGCTGTGAAACAGCCTCCTCCCCCGGGATCACCTTTGTGTCCCGGAGGTGCCCCCTATCTCGCCTACGCACCATCAGGTAGTCAACGGTTGTCGTCGACCCACCTGACGTGTATGTAACAAGCTTATTATCCTCTTTCTGGAACTGAGTATTACAAATCAACAAATCAGCTCCATCAGCAAACTCCAAAATCCTTTTGCCTTCTCCATTTCTCACACCGTATCCGTAACCTGTATTATGTTGTTCTGTAAATGTTGGAGTATCCGAGTTTGAAGCATCAGACCTGCTACATGCTTTGTTTTCACCAAAATTTCACTAAAATTTCATTATATTCTCTGTAGGTGAGTCTGTAATTCTGTCTGTCTGTCTGGGGGAGTGGCTACACCACGTCTGGGAGGGGCTTCAAAACCAAATATCCACCATTTTGTTTACTCGCATAGCTTTGAGGCCTCTTTTGTTCGGCCACATACAGCCTCTTTTGTTTGTCTTGTGCATTTGTTAGGCCTCTTTTGTTTGTCTTGCTTTCTCTCACAGTTTTATTTCAACTCTAATTCGATATCTCATTTCATTTTTCACAGTCACTAACATGGTTTTACACTCGGTTGAAAAAAACAGGAAGGAAATTCAATTAAAGTTACCGTTTATAGAACGAAATGCATTTTCGAAGGCCTGCAACATAACATCCATTGAGACTCGCTCACGGCTTTATCTCTAATTCACCATCTGATTTCATTTTTCACAGTCGCTAACATAGTTTTAAACTCAGTTGCAAAAAACGGGAAGTAGATTTGTTGAAAGTTAACGCACAGGCAGGAAATAGCTGAGATCAGCATGGTTTATCATACACCGCCCAAATAACACAGACAATAAATATTCGATGAAAGTTAACGTTTATAGAACAAATGCATTTTTAATGAGAAGGCCTGTATAATATAAACTAACTATTGAATACAATATTTATTGATAACGTTTCGTTGTAATCTATTTTTACTTTATAAAGCGAATAGTTTTCGATACATTCAAGTTGACAAATGAAGTCACCTGTGACTGATGTGCATTTTAAGACTGAATCAACACGTCTTCGATCAGAAATTACTTTTTGAAGGAACAGAGGTACATTTTTATTACAGCTCAAGCAAAGGAAACCAGGCAATGCCTGTTTCGTTCGGAGTGATTATACACCGCCCAAAGAAGATGCGTTTCATTTCTCGAGGAAATATAATCGTGAAATCTTTAATAAAAATTTTTTGGGGTTTTCGCACGAGTTTTCAATGCTGAATCGTGTTCACATCCAGGATTAATAAACAAATTCCATTTCACATGTGCATGGACATGTAATTCAAAGATGTGAAATAAATAAATAAACAGACAGAAAATTGCCGAGAGATATTTTTTCGTTCTTATTTTATAGGCTATGTGCACTTATTTAATCAGGTCGGTCTTTTGACTGACACTGGTAACATGTAACCCATTGCTACCTGCCGCATGGTCGGGTAGTCGGCGACTAAACTGGCTACCCTCACTGGCTCGCCAGTGGGGAGGGTAACTGTGACACCCCACAGGACTAAAAACAATACCTGTCAAAGGGTGGATGAGCTCGCTCTGGGAGCCAATGGCCATCCAGTAAGGAGAGGGTGTCTCCAAAAAAACACTCACCCGGTCGGACCGGTTTCTTAGGTAGTAGATTGTTGGCAGCAACCGTTCAGAGTGGTACTACCGTTCGGACTCAGGAGCATTAAAGTGGTGCCCGGAACCATCTTACACTCTCCATGTCAGGATTGCTGAATTTTCTTTCTGTCTCACTCAAACTACAACTACCGGGTTAGCTTTAATCTCTCGCTCTTGCAAACAAACATCGTACACTTTTCATCAAACACTTTTCTTACTCATTTTCACTCCTCACCTTTACATTCTCTCTTCTTTACTTCTCTTTCCTCTCATTTCCTCACATTGTCCAATTAAATATGAAAAAGTCTGAAAAGTTAATGGCCCCTAGTTCCCGGCATTATGGGGTGCGAAGAATCTCCGGTGACCTGCCTGTCTCTGCTACCAACGAGAATGGGGGTGGGGGGGCTCAGGCAGTAGTAGTATCGGTCCCTCCCAAGACCCTTGCCTGTTGAATCAACGTGACTCTTTTGCAATTCATTTCACCAACATTCGTGGTCTTTCTTCAAATCTTTCCTCTGTTGAATATCATCTTGCAAGTTACTCTCCTAATATATTGCTCTCTCAGAGACCCAATTGTCACACGACGTTCTTCTTAACTCCTTTAACATTTCAAACTGCAACCTTCACTCACGATTCCGCTTCAAAGGAGGAGTGTGTGTCTACTCCAACATCAACACGCCTCCTGTTCGCCTTGTGGACCTCGAATCTCCAAACTTTGATGTCATCTTGTTTAAGATTTTCACTTACTGCTCCCCCAACTCTACAAACTTTATAACTCCCTTTGACGATCTTAATTCCTGCCATGAGGCAATGACATCCGAACACCCTCGAGCAGAATTCCTCTATTTAGGAGACTTCAATGTACACCACAGGAAGTGGTTGAAATCATCCCACACGGATGTTGGGGGAGTTGCAGCTTTTACATTTTCCATTCTCAATGATTTGGAACAAATTATCACCCACCCTACCCATATCCCAGATCGTCCAATACTTTGGATTTGTTGTTTACCTCTAATCCGTTGCGTTACAACTACACAATCTCACCTACAATTTGTTCTTCTGATCACAATCGTGTGAACGTCACTTTACTTACCACCACTCCTTCTCCTCCGACTGCTCCGACTAAACTCCAGTATTGGCATTTCAATAGCGCTGACTGGACTGGTTTACGAAACTTCTTTTCTGAGTTTCCCTGGAAAGACGACTGCCTCTCCTCGGCCAATGCCTCTATCTCTGCTGAACGTATAGCTGAGGTTATTGTTGCAGGAATGGAGGCTTATATCCCCTTCTCTTTCAGGTTTACCTCTCCTACCAACTCTTGGTTCAATCATTCCTGCTCTGCAGCCATTCGTTCACGAGATGCGGCAAATCAGACATGGAAAAACTCTTCTTCCTCCGACTCACATTCAGCCTTCATATCTGCTAGAAACCATTGCAAACATGTTATTCGTGAGGCGAAGCATTCCTTTATCCAAAAGAAATGTGACAACCTCTCATCTTCTTCCACGAATAGATCTTTCTGGTCATTAGCCAAAAGTATCTCCAACAACTTCTGCCGCTCTACCTTTCCTTTGCTGTTCTGTTCTGATGATACTATAGCTGTCTCTCTGACTGGTAAAGCAACTCTTTTTGGTTCTCTTTTCTCCTCTAATTCCACTCTGGATGACTCCAACATTCCATCTCCCTCTGATGCACCCCTGACCAATCATATTCCCCTCTCCACAATCTCTTTCCATGCAGTCAAAAAGGTACTCCTCTCTCTGGACACAAGCAAGGCATACGGACAAGATGGCATTCCTCCTCGTGCCTTGAAGGAGTTTGCCTCAGAACTTGCACCCGAGCTTGCTCGTTTGTTTCGTTTTTGTTTAAAAACACAAACTTTTCCTCTTTCCTGGAAATATGCCTTACTACAGCCTATTTTAAAGAAGGGTGATCGTTAAAACCCGTCCGACTACCGTCCTATTTCTCTGACTTCTACTATTTCCAAAGTCTTTGAATGTCTTCTCAATTCCCATTTCCTCGAATCTCACAATCTTCTATCTGACCATCAATATGGCTTCCGCAAGGCAAGATCTACCGGTGATATCCTTTCTTACATTACGAATGTCTGGGCCTCTTCTCTGAGAGACTTTGGGGAATCCTTTGTTGTAGGCCTTGATGTCTCAAAAGCCTTTGACAGAGTTTGGCATCGGGGTCTGATATCCAAGCTTCCCTCTTTTGGCTTTCCTCCTTCACTCTGCTCTCTCATATCGAGCTTTCTCTCCAACCGCTCTATCTCTGTAATTGTCCATGGTTCCACATCTCCCTCTTTCCCTATCAACAGCGGTGTCCATCAGGGTTCCGTCCTGTCTCTAACACTCTTCCTTATTTTTTATCAATGACCTTCTTTCTTCTACAAATAACAAAATGCACTCATATGCTGATGACTCAAAGTTGCATTCCTCCATGTTTTTTCCCATCTGCCCCACCTTCCCTCACTTGATCCACACCTCGTTTTATCACAACCACCTCTTTAAATTCGGATTTGCACAAGATTTCCCAATGGAGCAAATGTATTCATGTTAAATTCAATGCTTCTAAAACTAAATTTCTTCCCATCTCTCTCTCTAAAACTCCTCTCAACTCGCCAATCTCCTTTGAAAGCTCCACAATTGCACCATGTGATTCAATAAACCTACTAGGTATTACCCCAACATCAAATTTATCCTGGAATGCACACATTACACAAATAGCTAAGTCTGCCTCGAAGAAACTGGGAGTCCAGTTCAGATGTCAAAGATTCTTCTCGCAACAGTCGCTTCAACTATATAAAGGATTGATTCTTCCTTGTATATCGTGCTGCTCTCACATCTGGGGAGGTTCTAGCTCCACATACTTACTGGACAGAATTGAATTAAAAGTAATTTGACTTATCAACTCTCCCAATCTGACCTCAAACCTCGACCCGCTCAAATTACCTCGTAAAGTTGGCTCTCTTTCTCTTTTCTACAAATATTACTTCAGTTTCTGCTCCCAAGAACTTGCTGCTTGTATACCTCCGCCATTAGTGAGACCACGGAATACTCGACAAGCCACTACATCTCATGATTATTGTGTGGCCATTGGCAACTCAAGGGTGGTTCGTTATGATGTTTGTTTCTTCCCCTCCACTGCCAAACTCTGGAACTCTTTACCTGTCCATGTCTTTCCAAACACTTATGATCTTCCCCTTTTCAAAAAGCAGATTTTCTGCTTTCTCAAAAACTATTAGACTATCCTCTCCTTCTTCACTTTTCTATCAATGCAGCTCTTTTATTTCGGTCTGGCCTCGATGAGGACCATCTAGTCCGTGCCTGGAGCCTTCTACATAAAAAAACACTTTAAAGAAGTTTATTTGAAATCTTTAATTTTAAAAATGTCATTTTGTATGCTGTAACGAAAAGAATAACTTTGATATCCACCAGACAGAAGGGTGTAAGGTAATGTTCTTATACACCGCCCAAAATACTTTTTTCCCAGGGATGTTTCCATTTGAGCTGTATTCTTTATATAGTGGGAATGTTTCATTCTTTAAACATAGTCACAATAAAAAGTTGCAATAAGGAGAGGGGCGGAGCTTTGTTCTCCAAAGGCTGGTGCCGAACCTGAAGATGAGGTCGAGGTGTTCATGTTGGAACAGATTGAATCGAGTCTGGTAATTACGATTATAATCGCTGCAGAAGTGGCCGCTGCCATTTGTCATGATCCCATGCTGTCACGTGTTGCAGACATTGTTTTGTCAGGTTCTTGGTGTGAGTTGCTCTCGACGTCAGAATATGCACCATATGCGTCTCGTGTATCCGAGCTGATTTTAGCTCAAAGTTGCGTAATGTGGGGCATGTGGGTGGTCATTCCTGTTTCTTTATGTTGGCACTGTCTCAATGAGTTGCATGAGGGTCATTTGTAACTGCCATTTTCAAAATGAATAAAAGAATGAGGGAACATAACGAGACTACCAATGAACGTCGTGATCCTGTCCCCTGTGTGTGACCCACTCCCCCATGTGTGACACTCCCCTGTGTGTGACCCACTCCCCTGAGTGTGACCCACTCCCCCGAGTGTGATCCACTCCCCAGTGCTCTTGCTCTTGAAGCTCTTGAAGTCACATTTTACATAAGGTGTAATGACACATTTCAAACTGTATTTCCCATGTGCACGCACATGCATTCACATGTTATCAGAAGTAAATATATTGTGTGGATCACATCATTTGTGGATCTGATAAACTGCCAGTAACCATTTTGTAAAACTGAATGTGCAGCATCTAAATGAAGATGTCCAAATGTCACACACCTCCATGCCCGTGGGATTCCCACAGGTGCCCCCACTAGCGTGTGTATATATATACAGTATATATATATATATATATATATATATATATATATATATATATATATATATAATTTCTAAAATTATATATATATATATATAATTTCTAAAATTATATATATATATATATAATTTCTGAAATTATGTATATATATATATATATATATATATATATATATATATATATATATATATATATATATATATATATATATATATATATATATATATATATATTGTTGCGGATATGAGGCCTGTATTTTTTTGATTGTGTTGTATTGTGGTAAATTGGTGATAATTATTGTTTATTCTGCGCCCCCCTGCCTCCGGAGCTGTGTAAAGGTGAAAGGGCATCCCATAATTAGTCCACAAGCATACACGTCAGCCAAATAATAGAATACCCCTGTTTGATAGTTATCTCTTATTCTGTGTTTTAGAGTAAGGCTGTGTCTCCCATTAATTGAAGTACTCCATTGCACCAGTGAAAGAGAATAGATCCCCTTTCATTCCCATCCCCAAAATCTCCATTTCCTTTTACATCCCCCCTCTCGTGATTGCCAACCCTCGATTGCCAATTACCTCCCCTCCAAAACCGCCATTGACCACGAGGCAGGGTCGGAGAAGAAAGGCGTGTCTCCACCTCGTCATAGAGGGGAGGAGTGAGCCAGAGGGTCGCATGACCAACCAGGGCCGAGGTGAGCACACCGATGGGCGTGTCCTGAAGGCCGGCGGCTTGATCGCTAGAGGCGCTATAAAGGCGCGCGCGCAAGAAGAGTCAGTCAGAGGAGTCGTCAGTTGGTCGTCAGTGGAGGGTCAGTGGTTGCGTTGGTTGCGGTAAGAAGTCGGTGGTGAGAAGTGGTGGCGTCGAGTGGTCAGTGGTTACGTTGGTTGCGTTGAGTTGTCGGTGGTGAGGAGACACCAGGGCCAAGAGAGAGAAGGTTCAAGGTCAATTACCAGCAGTTGCGCCAGAGATGGCAGACGCGCCCTGAGGTGAGCCAGAGAAGCAGCTTTGGCTCCACAAGCAGCGTTGACTCCACCAGGCAGCTCCAACCCGTTACCCCGCGGGGACCAGATAGCGGTGGCATCGGTGGCCGTCGAGGTCCAGCCGACATCCCGTGCGGGATCAAGCCCGAACCATCTGCCCCAGCTGAACCTTCCCATTCCTCCTTCCAGCATTCATTCCTTTCCTCCACCCTTCTTGTGTACGTGAGTTTGTTCTGTGTGTCTTGTCCCTGGGTATTTAATTAAGTCTGGATAAGCTAGTATTTGCACTGTGTCACCTGCGTCTTATGTGTTGTAAATAAACCTTGATTGCTCCTTTTTGCTTGTGTAAATAATAAATCCCATTACTCGTCTGTACGTCTTCTCATTTTATTCCTTTTCCTCTTTGCATTTCGTCGTTTTAGTCTTTTCCCTCATTGAGCAGCCGCGGTGCGATCCGGCCAACGTTTGGGTGGAATCGGGTTCTAATCGGGGAATAACTGTTAGGTCGCGGAGCCTTCGCTCGGCAAAGTAACATCTAAACCGCGATCAGTAACAATTGGTGTCGGGAAGTGGGATTGGACCCGAAGCGCGCTTAACGCGCTCAAAATTACAAGCTGCCGAAATTGTGTTTTAAAGAAATAAAACCCGAATTTTGAAATCACGCCATGGCTGGTCAAGGCGATCGAATGCCGATGGGTGAGCTAGAGGAGGGGTTAGGAGTAACCCAGGATCAAATGGAGGGGAGCAATGAGGAGGCGGTTGAGGGAGTATCAGACGCACAAAATGGCGTCCTCGCGCACGTGGGTGTAGCGGCACCAAATTTTGCCGCGGCCGCGACCGTAGCAGCGCCGCCGTTGGATTCGGACCTTTTGTTGCTACAAATCGGGGCCCTTATGGACAAAATGAGGGACGAAGCAAGGGCTAATAGTGAGCGATTGGGTGAGCGATTGGAGGAGCAAATGGGGGTAATGAGGGACGAAGCGAGGGCTCAGAGTGAGCAATTGGGGGTAATGAGGGACGAAGCGAGGGGTACCGGTGAGGGATTAGACAAGAAATTTGAGGGGTTAGACAATGGGATAAAAGAGGTGAAAAATGGGTTAATGGAGTTAGAAAATAGGATGGAAGACAAATTGCGGGAAATAGGGGAGCAATCCGCCCGAGAAATTAAACAAATGGGAGAGCAGATAGAGGAGGTAAAAATCGGGGTAGAAAGTAAACTGGATGCTCAGAGGGATGAATTGGGACAGATGAGGGTGGCATCTACAAAAGAGATGGAGGAGATGAAAGAGGGGATACGACGAGGTGTGAGTGAGGAGGTCTCGGGGCTACACGAGGAGGTAAAGCAAGGTGAGAAGCGTATGGAGAAAGAGGTGAGAAATAATACGGCAAGGTTACAAGGGGGAATAGAAGATCTGACGGAGGAGGTGGAACAGCTGACAGAGGGACAGACGGAGTTAGTGGAGCAGGTTCAAAGGAACACTGCAGTACTCGGAGGGTTAAAGGCGACACAAAAAGAAATTAAAAACGAATTAATAGCGACACAGAGGCAATGTCAGATGGTACGTGAGGAACTGACAATGAGGGTGGACGAGGTGACACAGATAATGGAGAAAAAGGACCGGCAGGTGAGGATGCACATAGAAACGGTCACGGTAGCCTTAGAGGACGAACTTGAGGAGACGCACCGGGAAATAAGAGAGGTGAAGCAAAAATTAGAGGAAGTGGAAGAAGAGGTGAGTGAAATTAAGAAGGGACGGACAGAAACTAAGAGGGAGATAAAGGAGGAAGTAATGGAATATGTACAAGGTCGGTGCTCAACTCATGATGTGCTGCTCACTAACCAAATAAAGAGTTTGCAGGTGGCAAAAGAGGTGCGGAGACGAGGTGCCAAGGTGAGTGGCGAAATATTCGGCAATGTATATGATGTGAGGAAAGCTTCAGTCGGCTTGGGGATTGGTTTGGATCCGGGTGTTCGTGAAAGGCCGTTGGCGAAGTGTGCGACAGGTCTGGTGTGCGAAAAAAGAGGTGTGCGAGAATGTCCGACCATGGGGTGTGTGAGGAAAAGGTGCGCGCCGACCAGTGAGTGTGCTGTCAAGAGTGAGTCGGTCGTAGCGCGTGTGCGAGGGAGCACATGGAAGCGCGGTGTGGCGAGTGTTACGGAGGAAGTAACGAAAGAGTGTGCGCAAGAGGATGCGCGAGAAAGGTGTGTAATGGACAGGTGCATAAGGAAAGAGTGTGCTGTCGAGAGTAAGGGTGAGTGCGCTGTCAAGAATGGAGGTGAAAGTAGTGAGAGTGACAAGGAGCGTGAGTTGGTTGTGACAGGTGAGCGAGGATGCACACCTGGAATGGTAGAGCGTGTGTGGGAATGCACACTTGAGTTGGTCGTGAGGCACGTGGTTGGGTGTGCGGGTGAGAGCACACCTGTGGTTGTCACAGAGGAGGTGACCGGGGAGGGGGCGCGAAGAGGTGTGTTGGTGAGGTGTGCGAGCGACGAATGTGTGCCAAGGTGTTCGGTGGTCAGGTGTGTGACCAAGTCGGTGAGCGGAATGAGTGTACCGAGGTGTGTAAGGAAAGGTACGAGGAGCATGGGAACAGCTGGAGGTATGAGCAAGAAAGGGGTAGCGTATGCATGTAAGCATGCAGGTGAAGCATCGACGGTAACCGGGTTAGAGGTTAGAACGACTTATAGCCGAATCGGGCCCTCGGTGCGCGTCGGGCAGCTTCGCGTGCCGCGAGGACCAGCGGGGATCCGAACCACGGCGGTTTCGAAAGAACCGCCGTACGCGATCCACGCTGTGCCTCGCTTGGAACGGCCGCGTCCGGGCTCCACTAGGCGGAGCGGGCAGCCCGATAGGAAGGGTCGTCATGGCGACCACTTTCTATTGAGACGTGCCGGCAGGTCGAGATCGGGAAATTTGATGGCTATGCGCCGAGGTGGTGCGTGGGATCTCGGCACGGGTAAGCCCCCGTCCCTGCCCCGAATGCGGGACGTATCCAGCCGCCGGCACCAAAGAACCCGCGTTCATCGCTCGGCTGTACGAAGCCGAGCTTTGGAAGGGAATTGGCGCACCGAGAGGATGTAATAAGTAGACGGGTGATGAGGATAGTGTTTTGGACCCAAAATTAGAAAAAGGCAAAATTTGATGATTGGTACGGTGATTAGCGGTAAATGGCAAATTTTTGATTTGTGGATTTGGACGAGCGAAATTGATAGGACCTCCCCGATGTGGGGGGATGGCAAATCCACCATCCCTCACAAGGGGGGGGGGCAAAGGAGCACTAGATTATGGGGTTGATGGCAGTGAAAACTAGCCCGGGTGGGTTAGGATATGGTGTGTAGGGCCCTAGAAGATTGACATTAGGTGACGTTAAGATTAGTTAGTGACTGATACCTGTAGTGGGGACGCAGGTAGATAAGCGTGGATGATAATGACGTGGGAGCGCAATAGTTTAAAGGGGCGACTGGGAAGCGCAAGTTTCAGAGGGGAGTAGTTAGCTGAGATGATGCCGTGGGTGTGAGGATTGAACAGGTGTGATTGAACAGGTGTGATTGCACAGGTGTGCAACTGAACAGGTGTGTGGAGCAGCGTATGAGTGAGTGATGGTGATGTGTGTTGTGTTGACCAACTGGTCCAGGAAGAGGAGGAGGGTGCAGGTGGCACCAGGTATGATTGCACAGGTGTGCAACGACAGGTGAATGGAGGACAGGTGTATGGAATAAATGGTATGGAGTATAGGAATGGATGGTCGTGGAGTGAGTATGGTGGAAATTGTGGAGTGGAGTGGATGGTGCGAAGGTGTGAATGGGGGAAGAGTGGACCCCCATCACGGATACCCGGGGCGGGTAGTGTAAGTGTTAGGTAGAGGGTACAGGTAAATTGTGGTTGGATATTGGCATCTGTGGTGCGAGTGAAAGAATGGTCTTTGGATGGGTGCATTAGTGTTGTGGAAATGGCTGGGCGTGTAGCCTGTTAGTGTGTGTAGTTGGTTTGGGCACTCCACCACTGGATGTCGGCCAGGTGAGGCCGCAGGTGGGCTCTGGGAGCCGGTAGTTGTGGATGGGGCCCGAGGATCCGGAGGACGGACCCGGGTAGCCCAGTGCCAGAGGGCACCAAGGGTGACAGAGCCAGGAGGGGCCTTCCCAAATTAGTTAGGTTAGGGTGAGGAGCTAGGTAAGCTCGGGTGGCAACTGCAGTGGTGGAGGTGTGCAGGTGGGTAGACATGCTGGGAGAGCTACACGTCGCAGCCCAGAAATTGTGCGAGGGCACCGGGAGATGAATCGGGGGAGTGAGACCCCAAATTGAGAAGCACCACAGTTTGGTCAATGGGAATTGGTTTTTAGAACCCATAGTGTAAGTTGGCCAATGGATTGGCAGGGAGAGACCCCGGGTAGTGTAAAGTGTGTTAATGTCATTTAGAAAGTAGTTAGGATGAAGTCTCCTCGCACCATCTGCATCCACTCACCTGAGGTGACAGGTACTCCACACCATACCATGTTTTATTATTTTTCATTGATGCAAATGTTTGGATTGTGAGACGCATCATGACGTGGGTGTGACATTGTGCGTAATTCAATCTCTCCCTCCTTATGAGGATTGATGACGAATTGGGTGATGGCAAATTTTGGTTAGAGGGATTGTGGTGACGAATTTGGTATAGAGGAAATATGGGGAAGACATGACAGTAGTGACGAATTTGTAAATGGGTAGATTTTGTAAATATGGGGTAAGGGCAAGGGTAGTGTAGGTGACAGGGGGGTGACGTACGGTAGGGACGAGCTTTCTCACTTCGCCCTCCGTACGCATTTCGCCTTGCATTGCCTTATTGATGTGTACCCTTGTGACCTTACCCCTCACTCAATTGTCTTTCTTTTGTCTCCCACATGACCTGTGCGCCATTGGGCGCCGAGGGGAGCGTGCGTGGGTCGGCCATTGTGCGCCCGAAATTCCCAGAACCAGCTGTCTGCATCGATGCACCACATTATGGACCACATGTCTGTGGCCGAGCACCACTTATGGACCCCATGGGTTGGGGCATGGCCCCTCTGCTGGAACCGGCCATGAGGGCCCGAAATCTTGCTGGCGGACCTTGGCCACAGGGCACCGATGCCCCACAGGTGAACCACACGTAGTCGGCCCTGTGGGCCATAAATAAAATAAATAAAATGGACACGTTTGGGCAAGCTTTATTGCAAATAGGCCGCCAGTAAGAAAATGAAAGAAAGACAACAATTGGAAGACAATAATAATAACCAGCAGAGGGAGCCGAAGAGCAAGAGATCACCTGCAGGGTTAGGGGTTGTTGGTTTATTTTTATTGATGAACAATGGTGACTGCACCGATTGGTGCTTGAGGGTGCTTGTATTGGTGCGTTTTTGGGTGCTTTAATGGTGCATTGATGCAGAGCATACTGTCTCCCCCCCAGAAAGAACAATCACAGGTCCTGGGTTAGTTTTGTAAATAAAAATAGCGTCATTGTAAATAATGCTTCCCACCGTCAGTGTATAGTTTGAAGACCATTCCGCAATTCGGTTAACTGTGGGCGTAAGTCTGTTAGGTCAGGGTGCAATGGAGCAGCGGGACACATTTATTTATGTTTTAAAACTGTCGCACTCAGGGTCAGGTTAAAAGTAGAGGGAACTACACCTACGTGTCACACTAAATAATAGTTGTAGGCCCGGGACGTGCCTAAGAGGAGGAGGGTGCAGTGTTGCGGATATGAGGCCTGTATTTTTTTGATTGTGTTGTATTGTGGTAAATTGGTGATGATTATTGTTTATTCTGCGCCCCCTGCCTCCGGAGCTGTGTAAAGGTGAAAGGGCATCCCATAATTAGTCCACAAGCATACACGTCAGCCAAATAATAGAATACCCCTGTTTGATAGTTATCTCTTATTCTGTGTTTTAGAGTAAGGCTGTGTCTCCCATTAATTGAAGTACTCCATTGCACCAGTGAAAGAGAATAGATCCCCTTTCATTCCCATCCCCAAAATCTCCATTTCCTTTTACATCCCCCCTCTCGTGATTGCCAACCCTCGATTGCCAATTACCTCCCCTCCAAAACCGCCATTGACCACGAGGCAGGGTCGGAGAAGAAAGGCGTGTCTCCACCTCGTCATAGAGGGGAGGAGTGAGCCAGAGGGTCGCATGACCAACCAGGGCCGAGGTGAGCACACCGATGGGCGTGTCCTGAAGGCCGGCGGCTTGATCGCTAGAGGCGCTATAAAGGCGCGCGCGCAAGAAGAGTCAGTCAGAGGAGTCGTCAGTTGGTCGTCAGTGGAGGGTCAGTGGTTGCGTTGGTTGCGGTAAGAAGTCGGTGGTGAGAAGTGGTGGCGTCGAGTGGTCAGTGGTTACGTTGGTTGCGTTGAGTTGTCGGTGGTGAGGAGACACCAGGGCCAAGAGAGAGAAGGTTCAAGGTCAATTACCAGCAGTTGCGCCAGAGACGGCAGACGCGCCCTGAGGTGAGCCAGAGAAGCAGCTTTGGCTCCACAAGCAGCGTTGACTCCACCAGGCAGCTCCAACCCGTTACCCCGCGGGGACCAGATAGCGGTGGCATCGGTGGCCGTCGAGGTCCGCCGACGTCCCGTGCGGGATCAAGCCCGAACCATCTGCCCCAGCTGAACCTTCCCATTCCTCCTTCCAGCATTCATTCCTTTCCTCCACCCTTCTTGTGTATGTGAGTTTGTTCTGTGTGTCTTGTCCCTGGGTATTTAATTAAGTCTGGATAAGCTAGTATTTGCACTGTGTCACCTGCGTCTTATGTGTTGTAAATAAACCTTGATTGCTCCTTTTTGCTTGTGTAAATAATAAATCCCATTACTCGTCTGTACGTCTTCTCGTTTTATTCCTTTTCCTCTTTGCATTTCGTCGTTTTAGTCTTTTCCCTCATTGAGCAGCCGCGGTGCGACCGGCCAACGTTTGGGTGGAATCGGGTTCTAATCGGGGAATAACTGTTAGGTCGCGGAGCCTTCGCTCGGCAAAGTAACATCTAAACCGCGATCAGTAACAATATATATATATATATATATATATATATATATATATATATATATATATATATATATACATACATACAGTCATACATACATATATATATATATATATATATATATATATATATATATATATATATATATATATATCTATCTATAATTCCAGTAATCTCTGTACGTTTGTACGTTTGTACGTTTGTACGTTTGTTTGTCTGTGACCGCTGTTTCTCGACAACCACGGGTCCGATATACTTTTAACTTGCCAGGTATATTGCTGGGGACCCGAGGATGTGCCTTTTCAAGGTTTGAAATTAATCGGACAAGTACTTACCGAGCTATGGCGATTTAGCCGTTCGCCGTTCGCTTTGGCGTTGCGAATGGACCAAACCATTGCATGTAAATAGAGGGGGGGGGGGGGGTTCTGTGGTCGTTGCGAATGGACCAAACCATTCATGTAAATAGAGGGGGGGGGTTCTGTGGTCGTTACTGCCACGTGGTTTCAAAGTTTTTTTTTGCTGTTGTTGTTTGCACGCATGTTTTTTTTGCACCCACGTACGGGCACGCCCTAGGATGTTTACACACACACACCCCTACACAAATTTTTTTTTTTTTTTTTTTTGGCAAGGAACGGGCACCCACGTACGGGCACGTCCTAGCTTATATATAGTACGGGCATGCCCTAGTATCTATAATTCCAGTAATCTCTGTACGTCTGTACGTTTGTTTGTTTGTCTGTGACCGCTGTTTCTCGACAACTACCGGTCCGATATACTTGAAACTTGCCAGGTATATTGCTGGGGACCCGAGGATGTGCCTTTTCAAGGTTTCATATTAATCGGACAATTACTTTCCGAGCTATGTCCAAAAAACGATTCAACCAATCAGAGAGCAGCGAACGATCGCGTGTGCCGAACGTGGAGGACACACTCTGCCTCGGATGGCACATTTGAGAGCGTATTCATTTATTTCACGTTTGCAAACTATGTTGGCGTTAAACTATGTTTTAAAACTAATAAAACCGAATTTGCGATTCATTCGCTTTCCTGCGCGTTTGTGCACGCGATGGCGATTTCTTTACCAAACTCCGGAAGCCGTTCGCTTTGGACCAAACCATTGCATGTAAATAGAGGGGGGGGATTGTCACCGTACTCGCAAGCCGTTCGCTTTGGACCAAACCATTTCATGTAAATAGAGGGGGGGGATATAATTTTAGATATAGATATAGTACGGGCAATGCCCTAGTATATATAATTTAGGGTGGGCTTCAAAAAATCAAAATGCAGATTTTCTCCGGGACATGGTCTATTTTTGTTCCTTTTGGTGTCAAAGGAAACCACACCAAATTTGAATGGAATCCAATAAAATGTAGGGGTGCCACATCAGTGATGAATTTTCCCCCATGCAAAAATAGGAATTCCCATTTTTTGGGCTGTATATACACAAAATAAATACATAATTATATATATACATTAAATCTAATATTAAAAATAAATATATAGTAAATATACATTAAATAATAAATATACATAAATACACATTATACATTATATATATACAATATATTATACATACAGTTTTGAGACTTCCTATGATCACTATCTGGGCAATTTTCATGCATGTTTTGTACAGGTTCCCGGGGTTAGGGGTACGCTTTTTTAGTGTGTAATATGTAGGCCTAACTTATTGACTGTGGCTCTTTTGTAGAGAGTGACCCTGTGGAGTAAGAATTAACAGGATTTTACCCACATTCTTGCTTATTTTGCAGATATGGCATGTGCTAGTACCAGTGTTTCATTGAAAACTCGGGCTCAGGATAATGTGTATCTCATTGGGTCCACTTCTGGAGATGCCATCAAAGGTGCCAAGCTCCCGACTGTGCATCAATCTCTTGTCCTGTTTTTCCATCACCTGAAGAAGGAGAATCGCACTGCCCGGGAGAGTGCAACCCTCACCATTGAAGAGGTTGTGAAGTTCTGGGAAAAAGCTCACCTACCTACGACGAAGCAGCACTGCATCCATCGTTTGGAGAGGCTATATGAAGAATGGAGGAGCCTCCAAAAAGGTGCAAAGCGGGGTGGTGCGACCCAAGAGAAAAAGGAAGCATCCTTTAAGGCCTCCTTGGAGAAGACGTTTGATCTTAGGCATGCAGATTCGGAGGCCATAATCACCAACCCCGAGGACAGGAAGTTTCTTCACGATCAATTCTCAGAGAGGAAGGCTTCAATGGGATCTGTAGACACTGTGTTGGAAGCAAAAACGTTCTTGTGTGTTTGAAAGATCAGCAGCCACGAGATGATTATCGTGAACTCCTAGAACTGACTGTCATCTACATGGGAGGAATCCCACCTCGTGGAATCCGGATCATGGCTCCAGGAGCAATGCACAGAGCCAGATGGATGGCAAAAGCACTATATTCACTACAGGTGTTCATGTTTCGGTCAGAGTTCCACTTGACACTTCGAGAGGCGAGAGAACTCTGAGCCTTCAACATTTTTGTCTGCCTTGTGTATGTACAGGCTTGGTTTCGGGCTCCACAAGCTATTGAGGCTCCCCTGAATGACATTAACCTCTTCAAGAAGTTGGAAAAGTTTGAACAAATCAATCAGAAGATGGCTCAGGCAGCCTTGAAGGCACTTGGCCGCCACACGTGGTACATGAGCCCAGTACTAGTGGCATTTGCATTCTTTGACACCAGAATTGACAAAGAAAGCAAGATCAATATGATTGAAGCATTGAAAAATGACGGTGAAAACCCCTCTCCAAAGAGACCAGCTATCAAACGAGGAACCGCCATGTCAATCGCTGGCCTCATAACAAAACACACCAAGCATTTCTTCAGCATCCTAGGGACCCCAACTGATTGGATGGATAAGGATCCTGGTTCATGGGAGCAAGAAACCAGCTTTCAGGAAGCAAAGAAAGCCGCCAGTGGCTTAGTCGTGGTGAACGACACGGCAGAAAGGGGTGTCGCATTGATACAAGACTACAATAAGCTCCTTACAAAGGATGAAGAGCAAAAGCAAGCTCTGCTCCAAGTTGTTGCTGCTCACAGGAAGATGTACCCCGATGCCAAGAAGGCAACAGTGGTGAAACAGGCCCAGAAATAGGAGTTACATTTGTCATTATATTTGGGTTTTTTAATATTATGTGATATGGCATCTCTTCATTTTATGAACTGAACATTTGGATTGTTATCATTGAATTTGAGTTTTCATAGCAATATAGTGCTATTTGTGCAGCTATTGTAACTTGTGTTTGCTAGAATACAAAGAAAGTGAGTGGAGGGTGGATTTTCATAAAACAAACTTCTGGTTTTGCTTTCGATCCATATATAGAAAAGTTTTGTAGACACCATTAGTTTGAAGGCTGATGTGGCACCCCTACATAAAATCAGATTGCTTTCATATTTGGTGTCTTTTCATTTTGGAACAAAAGGAACAACATAAAGCCATGTCCCAGTAAATATTTTAAAAAATATATTTTGAGCACCACCCTAATATATATATATATATATATATATATATATATATATATATATATATATATATATATATATATATATATATATATATATGTTGTTGCGGATATGAGGATTGTGTTTTTTTTGTGTGTTTTATTGTAGAGGTAAATTGTTGTAAAATATCGCCTTCCTGCCTCCAGTCTGTTGTATAAAGGTCAAAGGGCGTTCCGGTAGTTAATTCCATAAAGCATACATTGAAGGACACTATAATACCCTTGTTCAGTAGCTTATATCCTTATTATGTGTGTTAGGGTAAGGCTGTGTCTCCCATTAATTTAAATACTCCATTGCACCAAGTGAAATAAGAGTAGATCCCCTTTCATTTCATTTCAATGGCCAACTGCATTTTGGGCGGTTTTCTTCAACCACCATTGGCCACGAGGCAAGGTTGGGGAAGAAGGGCGGGTCTGGACCTCGTCATCAAGGGCGGAGCCAGAGGGCTGTGCCCACCAATCAGGGCCGAAGGAGCTCACCGATGGGCGTGTCCGGGAGGCCGGCGGCCTGATTTGCCCGAGGCGATATAAAAGAGCGCGCGCGGAAGCCGTGAGAGAGAGGTCCATGACAAGAGTTGCGGCGAAGAGATCACCGAGAAGAGAGTTGAGTAAGGGATCCCTGAAGAGAGCAGCTTGAGCCACTGCGGCTGCATCCACAGCAGCTTGAGCCACCGAAACTGCATCCACAGCAGCTTGAGCCACCGAAACTGCAGCCACAGCAGCTTGGGGCCTGGATGGACGTTTTGAGCAGGACCGAAAAGGAACGGCGGCTGCCAAACGCGCCGATCGTGCTGCGGTATCCGTGGACCAGCCTCCCCCCCTCCAAGCCATCCACCTCCGCCATTCCTATCATCATTCCCCGTGTGAGTCGTGTTCGTTTGTTCTGTCCTGCGTATTTAATTAAGCTCGTATAAGCTAGCGTTTTCACTGTGACTCTAATATCTTCTGTATATTATTTTCTTATCTTTCCTTCTCCTTGGTTTTTTTGAGCCTGTACATAGTAAATAAATTATAGTAGTATTTTCAACCTTTTTTCATCTTCTTCTTCTTCTTCACATCCGTGTCGCTTTTGTCTTTTCCATATTGAATATCTGTGGTGCGATCCGGCCAACGTTCGGGGATCGGGTTAATCGGGGTAACTGTTAGGCCGCGGTGCCATCCGCTCAGCAAACCAACATCCTTAACCGCGGGCCGTAACAATATATATATATATATATATATATATATATATATATATATATATATATATATATATATATATATATATATATTTATATTGTTGCGATTTTAGAAACCTCACTTGTGTAAATACTTGTAAATAATTCTCATTGTTAAAAGGTCAAAGGTAGCACCCATAGTTAGGCCACAGCAACATGTAGGTCACCTTAGAAATCCCAGTTATTTCATTATTATGTGTTTCAGGTAAGGCCGTGTTCCCAATAGTTGAATCTGCGTTGCATCAATTAAATAAGAATAGGTCCCAATCCATTCCGGCCATTTTGCCAACCTCTCTCTCCCAATTCTGTTACGCGCCTTGGTTAGCGTTCACTCAGGCGCCGCCATTAACCACGCGGTCAAGCTCGAGGAAGAAGGGGGCGGAGCGCCAAGGACAAGGTGTGGCCCTGTCAACCAGCCATCAAAGGCGGAGCCGGTAAGCCCTTACCAGCCAACCAGGGCTGAGGTGAGCTCGCTGGCGGGTGTGGTTTCCAAGCGCGCGGATTTCTCTGAAAGCGCGTTATATAAGCGCGAGCGCCAAGCCCTTTCACGGACTGCGTGAGGGAGCTCGATTGTAACGGACTGCGCTGGGGGACTCCTTTTTGCACGGACTGCGCGGAAACGTCTGATCGTGGAAAAGCCTTTTGATACGGACTGCGCCACGAACTGCCTTTTTGATACGAACATTCATCGAGAGAGAGAGAGAGCGTTTGGCACGATATATGTTTATTACGTACGCAGCATCCCAGTCCCCCCGATATATGTAAGGGCCACTCACGGTCAATGACACGCGGCGCGCTGCCGGCCTGCTGCCTTTTTCCATCACCACCACGGCACGAGTCGGGACCGGGCGAGGAGCCTGGACATCTGCCTGGACCTTCCACCCTACCCACTACAATCCCTTGTGAGTGTGTATGTTCGTCTGGGGTCGTTAAGTTAAGACTGTATAGTTAAGCCTGCCCTGTGTCCTGCTCCTTCTTCTTCTTCTTCTTCTTCCTTGTATATTCCTTTCGTTTCCTCTTCTATTTGGTTGTAAATAAATTCACCTGTTCTTTCTTGGTTTTTCCCTAATCTGATCGCCTCCGTCCTTTCTTTCCATTGAGTACCTGTGGCACGATCGCAACTGCTCAGAATCGGGTTAGTCATTTGTTAACGGCTCGGATTGCGGACTGCTAACCGCTCGGCATTTACCATCATGTCTGTGGTTCGAGCGGGAGTTATTTCTCTGCTCGCGGTTGGTGTTGGTAATTAGGTATTTGGGATCCAAATTGACCAATCACCCTACCCAAGACCGACCGGGAGGAGCGTTGTAGCTTCCAGTACTCGGGACGGCCAGCTTAAAAGGACAAGGGGATTAACCCCCCTTGATAAGGGGAGAGCCGACCCCCGAATCCGCAACAATATATATATATATATATATATATATATATATATATATATATATATATATATATATATAAATATATATATATATATATATATATATATATATATTATATATACAATATATATATCTATCTATATATATATATATATATATATATATATATATATATATATATATATATATATATATATATATATATATATATATATATATATATATATATATATATATATATATATATATGTATATATGTATATATATATATATATATATATATAGATAAATATATATGTAGATATATATATATTGTTGCAGTTTTGAGGTGTACAATAAAGGTTAATTTCCCCCTCATAGTTTAGTCACACTACAACATGTAGCCTCGCGATAGTTCAGTTATTTCTTAGTACTAGGGCGTGCCCGTACGTGGGTGCAAAAAAACATGCGTGCAAACAACAACAACAACAAAAAAAAAAAAACTTTGAAACCACGTGGCAGTAACGACCACAGAACCTCCCCCTCTATTTACATGAAATGGTTTGGTCCATTCGCAAAGCCAAAGCGAACGGCTTGCGAGTACGGTAGAACCCCCCCCCCCTCTATTTACATGAAATGGTTTGGTCCATTCGCAAAGCCAAAGCGAACGGCTTGCGAGTACGGTAGAACCCCCCCCCCCCCTCTATTTACATGAAATGGTTTGGTCCATTCGCAAAGCCAAAGCGAACGGCTTGCGAGTACGGTAGAACCCCCCCCCCCCCCCTCTATTTACATGAAATGGTTTGGTCCATTCGCAAAGCCAAAGCGAACGGTTGGTAAATAAATCGCCATAGCTCGGTAACTACTTCTCCGATTAATATGAAACCTTGAAAAGGCACATCCTCAGGTCCCCAGCAATATACCTGGCAAGTTTCAAGTATATCGGACCCGTGGTTGTCGAGAAACAGCGGTCACAGACAAACAAACAAACACACAGACACACACACACACAGAGATTACTGGAATTATAGATAGATATGTAAGCATAGTCCTTTTCCTGTGTTAGTTTTGCATTGAGTAGATTAATGAGAGTTAGATCCTTCCATTGCTTATGCCGCCTCGGTACTGTGGCTTTGGCGCGAAATCACATGAGGCTGGCCTAAAAAGTCGATCAAGGCCGAAGGAAGGCGGAGGAGAAGCCGACGGTAAGCGCGAGCCGCCAATCAGGGCTCGAAGGGAGTGGCTTAGCACTGCGTCAAAAGGCATGGTTAGAACATTCGATGCGGACTAAGGGCGTGGCAATAAAACCCTTTGCGCAAAGCCCCCACCCCAGTTATGGGGAGAGGCGCTTGTGAGAGTCAAACGAGTTCTGGGGAGGGAGGCGCTCGAGAGTTGAACAAGTTCTGGGGAGAGAGGCGCTTGAGAGTTGAGCAGTTATGGGAGAGGCGCTTGACAAGTGAACAAGTCCTGAGGAGAGGTGCACTGAAAGAAGCCAAACGAGTTTTGAGGGAAGAGGCATTTGAACATGTTAATTGCTCGGTTGAGCTTGAGGCGGATCCTCTCGATTGAGTTACGCGAGTCAAATCACGCCGCTGATTAATAGCGCTGTGAGGAACCACCGAGCCGTGCGAGAGCTGCGTATATTTTCCCACCTGCCTGCTCTGCCTTTGTTTGAGAGACGCGCTGCAAGGATCCCTCCCGCCGCCTGATTGCCTTCATCGAGGGACGTGCTGGGACCGGGGAGGGCCACGCCGGGCGAAGCTGTTCCTGGACGACCAAGCCGGTGCGTTCAGCTCGTGAACACCATCCTTCCTTCATTTCCCCCTGTGAGTGTTATCGGGCCCGTGTCTGGGGATAAGCTAAAACTGTTTAAGTACTGCCCTGTGTCCCTTCTGCTTCTACCAATCCTTGTGTAAATAATAATTATTAAACCTGTGTTCTTCCTTTTATTCGACAGTCTCGTCCCTTCCATCTATTGACTAAGCGTGGTATGAATTATATCACTCTAATCGGGTTCCAATATAAGATAACTGCATGGACCACGTGGTACGCCATCCGCTCGGACGTACTCAAATTACGCGTGGTTCATGCGAGGCTTGATCCCCGCTTCCCTGGCGGCGTAGGTACTTAGGTACATGCGAGAATTGTCCCGGAACCCTACCCTGCGTCTGCCCACGAGGGGCGATTTAAGTCTCTCAGTTGCGACGACCCAAAAAGAACAAGGGGCTTAATCTCCCCTTGGTAAGAGCAGGAGGGTCACGTGGAAACCGTAACAACCACTCACCGTCACCACCTCTGAGCTCTGATTGGCAGCTCGTGCTTACCGTCATCGCTTCTGCCACACTCCACCCTCGACTCCGCCAGACCTTCCTAGGCCTGCCTCGTGTTAACTCGCCCAATAATCAACCAATGCTTAGCAAACTGGATCGAGGCTAGGGTGGCTGGAAAATCGGTGGCAAGTAGGGCCTATTCTCCTGGCTCCTACTCAATGCAGAAGTAACAAAGGAAAAAGACTAAGCTTACAAATACTAAGACATAACTATACTATCGCGAGGCTACATGTTGCTTGTGTGACTAACTATGGGGGGCAAACTTTAACTTTTATTAAACTCACTTGACAGACTCAAAACCGCAACAATATATATATGTATTGAGCAAATGAGGAATTGGTTGAGAATAACCAGGGATCTGTGTATTGAGCAAATGAGGAATTGGTTGAGAATAACCAGGGATTGTATATTGAGCAAATGAGGAATTGGTTGAGAATAACCAGGAATTGTGTATTGAGACAGATGGAGTTGTGCTGGAGTGTATGGGAAAAGGTGTAAGAGCACAAAAGGTGTGCGAATTTGGTGTGCGAGAAAAGTGGTATGCTTGGTGATAAATGGTGTGGAATGAGTGGTGTGGGATGCTTGGTGCGGAATAAAAGGTGTGGAATGCATGGTGCGAAGGAGTGAATGGGGGGAGATGGACCCATTCACAGATACCCGGGGAGGACAGATGGAGTTGTGCTGGAGTGTATGGGAAAAGGTGTAAGAGCACAAAAGGTGTGCGAATTTGGTGTGCGAGAAAAGTGGTATGCTTGGTGATAAATGGTGTGGAATGAGTGGTGTGGGATGCTTGGTGCAGAATAAAAGGTGTGGAATGCATGGTGCGAAGGAGTGAATGGGGGGAGATGGACCCATTCACAGATACCCGGGGAGGGTAGTTTAAAGTCAGGTAGAGGGCTTAGGTAAATTGTTTGGATATTGACACCTGTGGTGCGGGAAGTGGCAAGTAGTGCTTTGGTTGGGTGCATGAGTCAGTGAATGGCTGGGCGTGTGGCTTTGTTGGTACGTATGGTTATTGGAGCACTCCGCCACCGGTAGTTTGTCGGCCAGGTGAGGCCGCAGGTAGGCTCTGGGAGCCAGTTAGGGTTGTGGGTAGTTGTTCAATGGGGCCCGAGGATCCAAAGGAAGGACCCGGGTAGCCCAATGCCAAGGAGGGCATCAGGGGGTAAGAGCCAGGGAGGGCCTTCCCCAGTTTGGTAGTCGCCGGAGCAGGTAAGCTCGGGTGGCGACTTCAGTGGCGGAGGTGCGCAGGTAGGTAGACCTGCTAGTGGAGCCACATGACCCAGCCCCGAAATTGTGCAAGGGCACAGTGTGAAAAATTGGGGAATGAGACCCAAATTCGTAGGGCACCGCAGAGTGGTCAATGGGGAATTCGGTTTTTAGAACCACATAGTTTAAAGAGGCCAATTGGCAGGGTACGACCCTGGGTAGTGTAAATGAGTTAATGTCAGTCGAGTAGTTAGGAAGAGAAATCCCTTTGCGCCATCCACAGCCATTCACCGAGGATGACAAAGCTCCGCACCAGCACCAAGTGACTGATTTGAGTAAGTAAGACGCATCGTGACGTGATGAGATAATGTGTTTGTTCTATCCCTTCCTTCCTGGGAGGGATTGGGAGACGAATATGGACTAGAGGGGGATATGGGAGACAGGACGTAGTGACGAATTTGTAAATACAATTGAAGGGCAAGGGTAATGTAAGCTGACATCGGGGGGGGGGGGGGGTACGAACGGTTAGGGATGAGCTTGCTCTGCTCGCTCTTCCATTCCCCTCATGCTGCATTACCTTGTATTGCTGTGTACCTCTGTGCCCTTTCCGCTTTGCCGGTTGTGCTTTGTCTCTCCCCCACCCCAGGACCATTTTGGAGGTGGAACTGTGCAGCTGCACCCTGCTGCACTTTGCTACACCTGTGCAGCTGAACCTCGCAGCACTTTGCTGCCGTATTCCTTGCATTGGTTCTAACTTTGCTGCACGTGTACAGCACTTGCTGCCACAGATACTTTGCTGCACATTACCACATTACACATTATGGACCACAGGTTTTGTGGCCTTACACTTTTGCTGTGCAGCACTTTGCTGCAACCTCACCTTGCATCTTCGGACCACTTGTTGTGAGTGGCATCAATGTCACGCAGTTGGACCACATAGGGTTGGCCTTGCTGACAAATAAAACGAACACGTGTTTTTGTACATTTTTATTATTGGTGTGCTAGGAAAGAAGAACTGCAAGTTTTATTGCACACAGAAGATGCAGGAAGACAGAAGATGCCAGACACCAACAGCAAATGAACTGTGATTTGAAATGTGTATTTGTGCATTGCTGTGCTTTTGTCTTCCCCTCCAATCTTCTTTCCAAAAAGGACAGGTCCTGGGTCATAGAACTGTAAATAACGTTAGGTTTTGTGATTGTATATAAAATGCTGCCCACCGGCTTTATGTTTAGTTTGAAAATAATTCCGCAATTCGGTTAAATGTGGGTGTGAGTCTGTCAGTTAGCTACTCAACGCAGTAGGTGGGACATATTTCGTGTTGTAAAACTGTCGCATACACGGGTTAGAGTAAATGTTAGGGGGAACCACATCTAAGTGTCCCACAAAATTAAAAGTTAGCCCCAACTCTTTCTCAAAACCGGTCGTTCCAGTTTTTGTAGGTTCGACTCGGGGACGAGTCTGATGAGGGAGGGGGGCAGTGTTGCGCTTTTGAGTCTGTCAAGTGAGTTTAATAAAGGTTAAAGTTTGCCCCCCATAGTTAGTCACACAAGAAACATGTAGCCTCGCGATTGTATAGTTATGTCTTAGTATTAGTAAGCTTACCGGTAGTCCTTTTCCTTTGTTAGTTCTGCGTTGAGTAGGAGCCAGGAGAATAGGCCCTACTTGCCACCGATTTTCCAGCCACCCTAGCATCGATCCAGTTTGCTAAGCATTGGTTGATTATTGGGCGAGTTAACACGAGGCAGGCCTAGGAAGGTCGGGGCGGAGTCGAGGGTGGAGCGGCAGAAGCGATGACGGTAAGCACAAGCCGCCAATCAGAGCTCATAGGTGGTGATGGTGGCGTGGCGTCAGAGGGCGTGGGGAGAAGGTTCGGGTGAGTTCCAGAAGGTTCGGGGGGTGTAGCTATAAAACCGCTGCACGAAAGCCCTCGACAGGACTTGCTGCGTGTAAGAAAGATAGAGGACTCGCAGAAGAACGCGGAACTTACAGTAGAGGACTTGTGGCAAAAGGATTGGCGAAAGAACTTGATGAGCGGTGAAAGCTGTTGAGCAGAGAACTTGCATGAGAACGCGCGCGCTAACCAGCTCGGAGTGTATCGAAGAAGAGGAGTTGGCCGCGTGTGCAAACAGTACATCACGCGGGTGCAGCCAGACGCGCTTATAACGAATACAGCGCATTTGAGACGCGCGAGTAAGCACGGCCGAGTAACCGCCAGCCGCGCTAAAGTCTGCCCTTAGCCGTTCCGCCCCATCATCTGCTTGTTCGGGAGACGCGCCATGAGTCCCTACATTTGCCTGCCACCATCTTCGCGGGATGTGCAGGGGCAGTGGAGAGCCGGACGGGGACCATCTCTCGATGCGTTGGGGAACACCTGCCCATCTTCAATTCCCTGTGTGAGTGTGAGACGGGCCCGTTGTCCAAGGGATAAGTTAAGACTGCTTAAGGATTGCTCTGTGTCTCTTCGTCCTTGAACTTGTAAATACGTGTGGGAAATAATTAAACCATTTGTTCTTCCTTTCTTCCTGATTCGATCGTTCCTGTGGTTTCTCTCATTGATTAAGTGTGGCACGAATAAGATCGCTCCAATCGAGTTCCACTAGTTAAGAATGCACGGACCACGTGTACGCAATCCGCTCAGCGTACTCACATCACACGTGGTTTGTGCGAGGCTTGTTTCCTCGCTCCCAGGGCAGCGCGGGGAATTAGGTACGAGCGAGAAGTAGTCCCGAAACCCTACTCCGCGTTTGTCCGGGAGGGACATAATAAGTCTCGGTTCCGCCAAGGCCCAGCAAAGACAAGGGGATTAATCCCCCCTTGATAAGGGGAAGAAGGCCGGCGTAGAGAACCGTAACAATATATATATATATATATATATATATATATATATATATATATATATATATATATATATATATATTATAATAGCCGTAGATGATTCTGTCTGTCTGTCTGTCTGTCTGTCTGTTGGGCGTCTGTCCGGGGTGTGGCTTACTCGGTTTGCAGAGTAGCTCCACCCATAGCTCCACCCATTCTGGGAGTGGCTTCATATAATTATAAACAAATATCCACCATTTTATTAACTCGCATAGCTTTGAGGCCTGTTTTGTAGGCCCATGGTGTCTTGCTCTCTCTCCCAGTTTTATTTCAAATCAAATTCGATATATCATTTCATTTTTCACAGTCGCTAACATAGTTTTAGACTCGGTTGAAAAAAAATGGGAAGAAAATCCAATGAAAGTTGCCGTTTATAGAACGAAATGAATTCTCAAACGCCTGTAACTTCAAGGCCATTGAGTCTCTCTCACGCCTTTATCGCCAATCTAACTCACCATATGATTTCATTTTTATCGATGGTTTTAGACTCGGTGTCAGCAATAATTGAGAACATTCCACACACGCGGGAAAATGCAGAGATATATTTTTAAAAATCGCGTCATGGTGTATCATACACCGCCCAACATGACACCGACGGCAACGTGTCGATACATATTAAAAATTCGCTTTTGCTTTTCCGTTAAGATATATTACTTTTTCGTTTGATGACAGTCGTCACAAAAACGTCAACAATGATGCCGACATATATTTCTTCGTTTTTATTTCATTCAACATTATTATCCGGAAGTAAAATATGTTTCAGGAAATTACCGAGAGATATTTCTTCGTTTTTTTTATTAGTTATGTGCGCATACACTTTAAATAGGTTTATTTGAAATCTTTAATTTTCCACAATATAATTTACTTGCCATTTATCATTTGATGATTACGAGACAAATTCCTCTTGAGGATCGTGACAATTCATGCGCTGTGTGGAAACTTCTATTTCCAAAATGAATGAGACGATCGATGAAGAACGCAGACTTGAACAGGATGTAGCAAGAAAACGAATGAGACGGGCGAACGAGTCCCTCGACGAACGTCAATGCAAACTTGTGGGGTCACCCGTGGGAATCCCACGGGCATGGATGTGTGTGACATTTCGACATATTGAGTTAGATGCTGCACATTCATTTTTACAAAATGGTTACTGGCAAGTCATCAGATCCAGAAATGGTGTAATGAACACAATTTATTTACGCGCAAGCACGAAAGCAAGACGGGCCGATTTCCGATTCCGACGGGCGAGACGGGCCGATTTGGAGCAAGAAAAAGAACGAGACGGGAGAAAAACGAGAGAAACGAGACGGGGAAAGCCGATTGGAGAGGCGAGTGAGGAGCTATTGGAGAGGCGAGTGAGGAGCGATTGGAGAGGCGAGTGAGGAGCGATTGGAGAGGCGAGTGAGGAGCGATTGGAGAGGCGAGTGAGGAGCGATTGGAGAGGCGAGTGAGGAGCGATTGGAGAGGCGAGTGAGGAGCGATTGGAGAGGCGAGTGAGGAGCGATTGGAGAGGCGAGTGAGGAGCGATTGGAGAGGCGAGTGAGGAGCGATTGGACAGGCGAGTGAGGAGCGATTGGAGAGGTGAGTGAGGGGCGATTGGAGAGGAGAGTGAGGAGTGATTGGAGGGGAGTGTGAGGCGCGATTGGAGAGGAGTGTGAGGCGCGATTGGAGAGGCGTGTGAGGCACGATTGGAGAGGAGTGTGAGGCGCAATTGGAGAGGTGTGTGAGGCGCGATTGGAGAGGAGTGTGAGGCGCGATTGGAGAGGAGTGTGAGGCGCAATTGGAGAGGAGTGTGAGGCACGATTGGAGAGGAGTGTGAGGCGCGATTGGAGAGGAGTGTGAGGCGCGATTGGAGAGGAGTGATTGGAGGGGAGTGTGAGGCGCGATTGGAGAGGAGTGTGAGGCGCAATTGGAGAGGAGTGTGAGGCGCGATTGGAGAGGCGTGTGAGGCGCGATTGGAGAGGAGTGTGAGGCGCGATTGGAGAGGCATGTGAGGGATTGGAGAGGTGAGGAGTGTGAGGGATTGGAGACGTGAGGGATTGGAAAGGAGAGGAATGTGAGGGATTGGAGAGGAGAGGAGTGCTAGGTGGAGAGAGGAGAGTGTCAGGTGGAGAGGAGTGAGGGGTCACATATTATGTGAAATAAAAAAATTGTGTTCATTACACCATTTCTGGATCTGATGACTTGCCAGTAACCATTTTGTAAAAATGAATGTGCAGCATCTAACTCAATATGTCGAAATGTCACACACATCCATGCCCGTGGGATTCCCACGGGTGACCTCGCTAGTATATATATAAAAGGCTAATCCTGTATGTCTGTCTGTCTGGTTACTGTCTCACCATGAAACACTGAAATGTTCCTCGGAGAGAAAATAATTATTCAGTAAATGTTGTTTTAAATGAATCCAAATCGATGGGAAAATTATGTTTTCCGCTTCTGGGTCCGCTTCCGGTCCGCTCGAGCAAGGAGGCTTGCTTCGATCTCTCCACAGCATCGAAGTCCTTTCCAAGGGTGTGGTGCTGACCGGGCCGCCGTGGTGTTCGCATTACAGCCCGACCGAATATCGTCGCTTCGTGGCTGCTTTCCGCCGCCGAAATCCAGCGCGGCTTGGGCGATTCTGCCCCTGTTTGGAGAACACCCAGCGAGGCCTTCAGCTTCATCGGGGCCGAGCGAGCAAGGCTTCCGCTGCCGAAATCCAGCGTGGCTTGGGCGATTTTGCCCCTGTTTGGAGAACACTCAGCGAGGCCTTCATCGGGGCCAAGCGAGCAAGGGCGTGTCGGGACCTGGTTCGCGCCATTGACTGAGTGGTTCGCACCAACCGGAGCTGTTTTCGGATGACGTGCTGATGTCCTTGGACTTTGCGCCAGGCTCTGGGCCGACGGGGCCGACGTGGTGTGTGGTGCTGATATTTTGAGAGGCTTGATTTAATACCCCAACCTCTCAACCCCACCTCCTTTTCTGCTACCCCACCGTTATTATTTGCGAGTATTTTTAGTGAAAGCCCACAATATATTATATCCTTATATATATGTGCACATTATATATATATGTGCTTATATATATGGACTTCCGCTTCCGGTCCGCTCGAGCAAGGAGGCTTGCTTCGACCTCTCCACAGCATCGAAGTCCTTTCCAAGGGTGTGGTGCTGACCGGGCCGCCATGGTGCTGACCGGGCAAACGTGGTGTGGTGCTGACCGGGCCGACGTGTTGTGATGCTGACCGGGCCGCTGTGGTGTGGTGCTGACTGGGCTGACGTGGTGTGGTGCTGACCGGGCCGACGTGGTGTGGTGCTGACCGGGCCGACGTGGTGTGGTGCTGACCGGGCTGACGTGGTGTGGTGCTGACAGGGCCGACGTGGTGTGGTGCTGATCGGGCCGACGTGTTGTGGTGCTGACCGGGCCGATGTGGTGTGGTGTTGACCGGGCCGACGTGGTGTGGTGCTGACCGGGCCGACGTGGTGTGGTGCTGACCGAGCCGCCGTGGCGTGGTGCTGACCGGGCCGCCGTGGCGTGGTGCTGACGGGGCCCCCGCAGCCGTGATGCCCCCCCCCCACCACTCCCCCTCCCCCGACCCCCCTCCAGAATTTCCATGTTTTAAACGTTTCACAGTGTGTACCCTGGATTAGTATAGGTACACCGTATCCCTGCGTGTCATAAGAGACGACTAAGAGGGTTGGCGTCAGGAAGGGCATCCGGCCATAAAAACATTGCCTCAAAAAGAGAACCATCACAATTACAACTACATATGGGCAGGGTACAGACCGAAGTGGAGATCGGTTTCTGAGGTTTGGGACATGGAATGTAGGGACAATGACAGGGAGATCAGGAGAAGTGGTGGAAGTATTGGTCAGAAGAAGAGTGGACATATGTTGTGTGCAATAGACGACATGGAAGGGAAGTGGTGTGAGAATGGTGAAGGGTAGGCACTAGACAGGGACAGAAATACAAGTTTGTGTGGCAAGGGTGCCTGGAGGGCGTGAATGGTGTTGGTGTCCTGTTTTCTGAGGAGTTTGTAGACAGTGTGGTGAGTGTGACTAGAGTGAGTGATAGGTTGATGATGGTGAAAATGATGAGGAAAGCTCTTGGTGAACGTCATCACGGGATATGCTCCGCAGGTTGGTCGGAGCGATGAAGAGAAGGACAAGTTCTGGTGTGCGATAGAGAAGCTGATGGAAAACGTGAAAGATGAGGAAGTTGTTGTGGTAGGAGGAGACCTAAATGGACATGTGGGAAGGAGTATGGATGGTTTTGAGGGAGTTCATGGGGGTTACGGATATGGTTTGAGAAATGGAGAAGGTGAAAGGATTTTGGAGTTTGCTGATGGAGCTGATTTGTTGATTTGTAATACTCAGTTCCAGAAAGAGCTTGTTACATACACGTCAGGTGGGTCGACGACAACCGTTGACTACCTGATGGTGCGTAGGCGAGATAGGGGGCACCTCCGGGACACAAAGGTGATCCCGGGGGAGGAGGCTGGTTCACAGCACCACTTGGTTGTCTGCGACATAAGGGTGAAAGGTGCGAGGAGAGCTCGGCGGGTGAAGTACCAACCGAGAATGAAGGTGTGGAGGTTGAAAGAGGTGACAGTAAGGGACGCATTAAAAGAGAGGCTGAGTAGGGTAGAGGCTGATGTGGTTGAGCTTGAAAGTGGTTGGTTGTCAATGAAAGCTAGTCTGTTGGGAGCCGTTGGTGAGGTATGTGGATGGACAAAAGGACCACCGAGGCACTCGGAAACATGGTGGTGGGATGATGAAGTTGGAAAGAGGATTGACGAGAAGAGGAAGAAGTTCAAGGAGTGGCAGAAGGCGAAGGGTACGGGAGCAGAAACAGCAGAGCATGAAAGTTATAAGGCAGCCAAGAAGGCTGCAAAGAAAGAGGTAGCAAAGGCGCAGGAGGCATGTAGAAAAATGTTCGGAGAACGCTTGGATTCGGAAGATGGTCAGAGAGCAGTATTCAGGATTGCAAAGCAGATAGCGAAAGAGAGGTGTGATGTGATGGGGGTGAGTTGCTTGAAGGATGAAGTTGGACAAATCGTTGTGGACCCAGATGGAATTAAAGGAAGATGGAAAAGATATATGGAAATGCTGTTGAATACAGAGAATGAATGGGATAGCAACCTCGAGAGTTACCCAGTTTTAGGACCGGCAGAGAAGATAACTGAGAAGGAAGTTGAGGAAGCGATAAAAGCAATGAAGAGTAGAAAAGCGGGAGGGCCGACGGGAGTTGTGGGAGATATGTTGAAGGCAGCAGGAGGTTGGGGTGTGAAGAGAATGACAGAGATCTGTAATCTGGCGGTGAAAGCAGGCCGCATTCCAGTGGATTGGGAACTGAGTACCCTCGTCCCTCTATACAAGGGGAAAGGTGACCCTCTAGAGTGTGGCTCGTACCAAGCGATAAAGTTATTGGAGCATGGAAAGGAGGTATTGGAAAGGGTGTTGGAGAGGAGGATAAGGAAGAAAGTGAAGATCGACGAAATGCAGTTTGGATTTATGCCAGGAAGAGGAACGACAGACTCGCTTTTTATTGTGAGGCAGTTGCAGGAGAAGTACATGGAGGAGAGGAAGAAGTTGTTTCTTGGGTTTGTTGATCTGGAGAAAGCATTCGATTGGGTTCCACGCGAAGTATTGACATGGGCAATGAGAAAGTTGGGAGTGGAGGAAAGGTTGATCAGAGTAGGGATGGCAATGTACAAAAGAGTGCGCACAGCTGTAAGGACGAAGGATGGGAACAGTGGTGAGTTTTCGGTGAAGGTGGGAGTGCATCAGGGGTTGGTACTAAGTCCACTACTATTTGTAGCTGTGATGGAGGTGCTGGCTCAGAACGTAAAGGAGGGTTTACCGTGGGAGTTGTTGTATGCAGATGATCTGGTGTTGATTGCGGAAAGTATGGATGGACTGAAGGAAAAGATGAACAAGTGGAAGGAATGTATGGAGACAAAAGGTCTGAAGGTGAATATCGGAAAGACGAAGGTGATGGCATGTGGTAAAGCATGTGGTGAGGTGGAAAGAACTGGGAAGTGGCCCTGTGCTGTGTGTAGGAAGGGTGTCGGAGTGAACTCCATTCAATGTACAATGTGCGCTGAGTGGGTTAATCAAAAATGTAGTGGTATGAGAGGGTCATTAACCAGTGTGGCAGCTACATTCAAATGTGAGGTGTGCACAGAGGGAGCTGCAGATGGAGGAAATGTTGAGTTGGATCTTGGAGACGGCGTGAAGCTGGAAGGTGTGAAAACATTTTGCTACCTCGGAGACATGCTGAATGGAGAAGGTGGATCAGACTCGGCAACGGTTGCTAGAGTGAGATGTGCATGCAAGAAGTTTCGGGAACTGAGTGGCGTGCTGATGAGGAGGGGAGTGTCGTTGAAGCTGAAGGGAAAGGTGTATGCTGCATGTGTGAGGAGTGTTATGATTTATGGGAGCGAGACATGGGTAATGAACGTAGAGCAGCAACGATGGTTGGAAAGGGTGGAAATGCGAATGGTTCGATGGATGTGCGGAGTATCGTTGAGAGAGAGAGGAAGACAAATGAATTACGAAAAATGATGGGAATAGAGCCTGTGATTGATGCTGTGAAGAGGAACAGGTTGAGATGGTTTGGTCATGTGTTGAGGAAGGATGAAAGTGACTGGTTGAGAAGAGTGATGTAAATAAATGTAGAAGGAAGTAGAGGACGGGGAAGACCAAGAAAGACTTGGCTAAAGATGGTGGAAGAAGAAATGCGGGCAAGGGGGTTAACAAGGAGAGATGCAGAAAATAGGGCAAGATGGAGAAGATTGTCATGGGGACCGCAAGGCTAACCCCCGCTCTAGCAGGGAAAATGGCCTTAAAATGCATGTTGTTGTGTGTTGTTGATGGGAAAATTATGATTTTCTCAATCACAAAATAATTAAAGCTGGATGGTGTATCGGCAACAGACCGCTGCCTACATCGCTCCTCATTTTTTTCTTTGCTGCGAAGAAATATATAACCTTCCATTTTTGAGCTCTTACAACGAGCACAAGAATAAAAGGCTTCCTTTTTATACCATGGTATTTTTTAACATGAGCTATTGCTGGGTAGTTATTAAACATCTCCCTTTCCTGTTCAGGCTGGAGTTCCCCAAGGTAGTATTCTGGGCCCTGTGCTTTTTCTGGTCTTCAACAATGATCTCTCTGACTCTCTGGAAAATCGTATCTATCTCTTTGCTGATGACTCCACTCTCTGCCGCTCCATTCCTCAGTTCGGCAGTCTGCAGCCTCCTCACTCTCTGCAGACCTGGACAAAATCAGACTGGTCAAACAAGTGGATCATGTCTTTCAATCCTGACAAATGTCACACTCCTACTATGTCTCTCCGAAAAGACCGTCTGGACAACCTTCACATCTACTTTATGAAAAATCCTCTCCAAGAAGTTGTGTCACTCAAGCTCTTGGGTCTCACTATCTGGGATGATCATTCCTGGGAAAACCACACTTCCAAGCTGGCCTCCAATGCCAGTCGCCGACTGGGCATCCTCCATCGTGCGTTCATTCCTTGGCACACCTGAGCTCCTCACCACATACAAGGCTTTCATCCGCAGCTCGATGGAATACTGCCCTCCCGTCTGGGCCGGTGCTCCTGCCTCACACCTAGCTCGGCTTCACGCTGTTGAAACCAAAGCATTCAGAATCATTGGAATCTCCCGCGATGAAGCTAACGCCTAGGGCCTTTCACTTACTCACCGCAGGCAGGTAGGTGGTCTTTCTGTCTTCTAGCGACTCTCCGGCCTTGCTCCCCCAGCCCTGTCTGTGCTCTGTCCCCCAAATATTCCTACAGGTCGCACAAGATCTTGAAGATCCTCTTCTGGTGAAACTGCCAAAATCTAGGATCTCTGCTCACCTTCACCCTTTCATTCCTCTTTTCTCCCGCCTCTGGAACAAACTCCCTCACTCTCTTCAATCCCACTCCTCCCTGCAGGTCTTTAAAACAGCTGTTCACCACCATCTCTTATCTTCCCCCATCCAAAAAATCTTTTCTACCCCTGTTAATTCACCCCAGATCCACTTTTTTGAAATTCCGACTTCTTTCCTGGAAGTCCAAGCTGTGTTCATGTGTTTTTTTTACCTCCCCCACCCCAACCCCCTTTCCACGCCTCCTCTCCCCAAGCCCTCTCCCTCCCACAGATCTCCCGATGTCCCCGCTCCAAATGTTGTGCTTGTGTGCTTCCCCCTCTCCCCATCTTGTCTCCTGCTCCCTTTGTTTTGTCTTTTGTGTCCGTTTCTTTTTTCGTCATTGATGTTATTAGCTCTTGCACGAGCGTCGACCTTGTATACAAAAAACAAACAAACAACAAAAAAAGCCAGCATACCTGGGATAACAAAGTTACGTGCAACAAAAATTGTAATCATACCTGAGTATGATGTCCTCACATTTTTAACCTTTTTTTTTGCCCTGGAGGAATCTCAGCATGTCAAACATACCACATCATGGTAACATGGGAAAAACAGCATCTTATTGGTTTTGCATGCAGTATGGCGTTGCACTGTGGTGAGCATACATATACCATAAAATCATCAAATAATAGTTTTTGACAACACTAGATGGTGAAGAATGAATATTTGCCTATGTCCTTCCATCCATCGATCCGCCCACCAAAAATGAAAAAGAGAAACTTTCTAAACCACTGTGTTTAATTCTAAAGGTTTCTAAAGTGTAATTCCAATCGGTAATTCCAAAAGATAATTCTAAAGGGTAATTCTAATGGGTCGCTAGTTAAATAGAGGCGCATGATTGGTGTATACATGTCGGATCGCCAGTTAAATGGAGGTGCATGATTGGTGTATACATGTCGGATCGCCCGTTAAATAGAGGTGCATGATTGGTGTATACATGTCGGATCGCTAGTTAAATAGAGGCGCATGATTGGTGTATACATGTCGGATCGCCAGTTAAATAGAGGTGCATGATTGGTGTATACATGTCGGATCGCCAGTTAAATAGAGGTGCATGATTGGTGTATACATGTCGGATCGCCAGTTAAATAGAGGCGCATGATTGGTGTATACATGTCGGATCGCCAGTTAAATAGAGGTGCATGATTGGTGTATACATGTCGGATCGCCCGTTAAATGGAGGTGCATGATTGGTGTATACATGTTGGATCGCTAGTTAAATGGAGGTGCATGATTGGTGTATACATGTCGGATCGCCAGTTAAATGGAGGTGCATGATTGGTGTATACATGTTGGATCGCTAGTTAAATAGAGGCGCATGATTGGTGTATACATGTCGGATCGCCAGTTAAATAGAGGTGCATGATTGGTGTATACATGTCGGATCGCCAGTTAAATAGAGGTGCATGATTGGTGTATACATGTCGGATCGCCAGTTAAATAGAGGTGCATGATTGGTGTATACATGTCGGATCGCCAGTTAAATGGAGGTGCATGATTGGTGTATACATGTCGGATCGCCCGTTAAATAGAGGTGCATGATTGGTGTATACATGTCGGATCGCCAGTTAAATGGAGGTGCATGATTGGTGTATACATGTCGGATCGCTAGTTAAATAGAGGCGCATGATTGGTGTATACATGTCGGATCGCCAGTTAAATAGAGGTGCATGATTGGTGTATACATGTCGGATCGCCAGTTAAATAGAAGTGCATGATTGGTGTATACATGTCGGATCGCCAGTTAAATAGAGGTGCATGATTGGTGTATACATGTCGGATCGCCAGTTAAATGGAGGTGCATGATTGGTGTATACATGTCGGATCGCCCGTTAAATAGAGGTGCATGATTGGTGTATACATGTCGGATCGCCAGTTAAATAGAGGTGCATGATTGGTGTATACATGTCGGATCGCTAGTTAAATAGAGGCGCATGATTGGTGTATACATGTCGGATCGCCAGTTAAATGGAGGTGCATGATTGGTGTATACATGTCGGATCGCCAGTTAAATAGAGGTGCATGATTGGTGTATACATGTCGGATCGCCAGTTAAATGGAGGTGCATGATTGGTGTATACGTGATGGATCGCCCGTTAAATAGAGGTGCATGATTGGTGTATACATGTCGGATCGCCAGTTAAATAGAGGTGCATGATTGGTGTATACATGTCGGATCGCTAGTTAAATAGAGGCGCATGATTGGTGTATACATGTCGGATCGCCAGTTAAATAGAGGCGCATGATTGGTGTATACATGTCGGATCGCTAGTTAAATAGAGGCGCATGATTGGTGTATACATGTCGGATCGCCAGTTAAATAGAGGTGCATGATTGGTGTATACATGTCGGATCGCCAGTTAAATAGAGGCGCATGATTGGTGTATACATGTCGGATCGCCAGTTAAATAGAGGTGCATGATTGGTGTATACATGTCGGATCGCTCGTTAAATAGAGGCGCATGATTGGTGTATACATGTCGGATCGCTAGTTAAATAGAGGTGCATGATTGGTGTATACATGTCGGATCGCTAGTTAAATAGAGGCGCATGATTGGTGTACACATGTCGGATCGCCAGTTAAATAGAGGTGCATGATTGGTGTATACATGTCGGATCGCCAGTTAAATGGAGGTGCATGATTGGTGTATACGTGTCGGATCGCTCGTTAAATAGAGGCGCATGATTGGTGTATACGTGGCGGATCGCTAGTTAAAGACAGGGACATGATTGGCGTATACCTGTCGGATCGCTAGTTAAAGAGAGATGCATTATTGGTGTATACGTGGCGGATCGCTAGTTAAAGACAGGCACATGATTGGCGTATACCTGTCGGATTGCTAGTTAAAGAGAGATGCATGATTGGTATATGCGTGTTGGATCGCTAGTTAAAGACAGGTACATGATTGGTGTATACGTGATGGATTGCTAGTTAAAGAGAGGTACATGATTGGTGTGTACGTGATGGATCGCTAGTTAAAGAGAGGTGCATGATTGTTGTATCGCATATACCTGTCGGATCGCTAGTTAAAGAGAGGTGCATGATTAGTGTATAGCGTATACGTGTTGGATTGCTAGTTAAAGAGAGGTACATGAATGGTGTATATGTGTTGGATCGCTCGTTAATGAGAGACACATGAATGGTATCTACACGTTGGATCGCTAGTTCAAGAGAGACCCATGATTGGTGTATACATCTCGGATTGATAGTTAAAGAGAGGTGCATGATTAGTGCATAGCGTATACGTTTCGGATTGCTGGTTAAAGAGAGACCCATGATTGGTGTATACATCTCGGATTGATAGTTAAAGAGAGGTGCATGATTAGTGCATAGCGTATACGTTTCGGATTGCTGGTTAAAGAGAGGCACATGAATGGTGTATATGTGTTGGATCGCAAGTTAAAGAGAGATACATGAATGGTATATACACGTTGGATCGCTAGTTAAAGAGAGAAACATGATTGGTGTATACATCTCGGATCGCTAGTCAAAGAGAGGTCCACGATTGGTGTGTAGCGTAATCTTGTCGGATCGCGTGTTCAAGAGAGGAGCATGATTGGTATATACATCTCGGATCGCTGGTTAAATAGAGGATCATGATTTGTGTATACGTCTCGGATGGCTAGTTAAATAGAGGATTAAAGCGCGGCGTTACGCGCGCTGCTTGTGAGCAAGGAGGAAGCGGACAAGCGGTAACATATGAACGTCTTTATTGTAAGACTACACTGTAACACTGAACTCCTCCGGGTTGGTCGCCCGGTGTATATCATGAGGCCACGCCTACCCCTCGGGCGTGGCCACCGCCCACTTGGTGCGTGGAATGATGTCACCACGCCAGTGGGCTTTTGTGTCCGCCACACGCGCCCCCCCAGAATTCCCGCGCACCTGGAGGGCCAGTTTGTGGGGCCGACGAATGACCCGGCCGAAGCGCCCCCTGGCGATCGGCGGCGTCCGGGGTGCAGGGATACCAGGTGGGATGCCCCTGGCTGCCCCTGGGATGGGTGCAGGACCGGGGGGCGCCGTGGCGGCGGGGCTGGGCGGTGCCGGGGGTCCGCCCGCAGGAGGGCGGCCCCGACGTGGGGGTCGGGCCACTGGCGGTGGATGGTCCACATCGAGGTGGGCCGGCTTGAGGCGGTCTACCGAAACGCGGTCAGGAGTACCGCCGATGTCCAGGGTGAAGTGCTTCGCCCCGGTCTCCAGCACGCGGAAAGGCCCGTCGTACGGGGGCCGCAGTGGTGTCCGATGGGCATCGTGGCGGACGAAGACGTACTCCGCCGTGCAAAGCTCCGGGGCGACGTGCGTCGGTGGGTGCCCGTGGCATGCCGTTGGCACCGGGGCGAACCTCTGGGCGGTCTCTTGCAGAGCGGAGCGCTGCTGTGCCGCGGACCATGGTGCCGTGGAGTCGGGGAGGAACTCGCCCGGCACCCGCAGCGGTTGCCCGAAGACCAACTCCGCCGCGGATGCGCGCAGGTCCTCCTTGGGCGCCGTCCGGAGGCCCAGCAGGACCCAGGGGAGCCTGTCGACCCAGCCGCCGTCGCGGAGGGTGGCCCGGAGCGCGGCCTTCAATGAGCGGTGAAATCGCTCACACAGGCCGTTAGCCTGGGGGTGGTAGGCCGTGGTTCGGTGCAGCCGGACCCCGAGCCCCTGCGCAACCGCCCCCCAGAGCTCCGAGGTGAACTGGGGGCCGCGGTCGGATGAAATGTCTGAGGGGGCGCCGAACCGGGCGACCCAGGTGGCGATGAAAGCCTGCGCGACATCGGCCGCCGTTGTCGACGCCAAGGGCACGGCCTCCGGCCACCGGGTGGTGCGGTCCACCATGGTGAGGACGTGGGTGAAACCCTGCGAGGGGGGCAGAGGTCCCACCAGGTCCACGTGGACGTGGTCAAACCGGCGTTCCGGCACCGTGAACGGGGCCAACGGGGCCTGGGTGTGCCGGTGCACCTTGGCGCGCTGGCATGCGAGGCATGTCCTGGCCCAGCCGCGGACGGCCTTCCGGAGGCCATGCCAGACGAACTTGTCGGCGATCAGCCTTTGGGAGGCCCTCGCGCCCGGGTGGGACAGGCCGTGGATGGCGTCAAACACCTGGCGCTGCCAGCCCGCGGGCACAATGGGGCGAGGACGCCCGAGGGAGACGTCGCACAAGAGGGCCGCGCCCGCGCCGTCGAACGGCACCTCGGTGACGCGGAGGCCCGTGACAGCGGTCCGCAAGGCCTGGACGTCGGGGTCAGCGGCCTGGTCCGCTGCCATCCGGGCATAGTCGATGCCGAGGTGGACTGCGTGGGCGACGGCCCGGGAAAGGCAATCCGCCACCGGGTTGTCCTTCCCCGCGACGTGCTGGATGTCCGTCGTGTACTCGGACACGGCCGAGAGGTGACGCTGCTGCCGGGCCGACCACGGCTCGGTGACCTTGCCCATCGCGAAGATCAGCGGCTTGTGGTCGACGAAGGCAGTGAACGCCCGGCCCTCGAGCAGATGGCGGAAGTGCCTGACCGCCAAGTGAAGTCCGAGCAACTCGCGGTCGAAGGTACTGTAACGGCGTTCGGGCGGGCGAAGCTGCCGGCTAAAGAACGCCAGCGGTTGCCAAGCTCCACGCACCCATTGCTCGTGCACCGCGCCCACCGCGTAGTCCGAGGCATCGGTGGTGAGGGCGATCGGTGCATCGGGCGCCGGGTGCGCGAGCATGGTGGCGTTAGCCAAGGCGAGCTTCGCGCCCGTGAACGCCGTGTCCATCTGCTCGGTCCAGGTAACGTCGCCTTTGCCCGGCTTACCTCGGAGAGCTTCGTGCAGGGGGCGCAGGAGCTGGGCGATACGGGGCAGGAACCGATGGTAAAAGTTCACCATGCCCAGGAACTCCTGCAGCCCTCTGATCGTGCGGGGGCGCGGAAACCCCTTCACCGCCTCCACCTTGGCCGGCAGGGGGATGGCTCCGTGCCTGGTGACACGGTGCCCCAGAAAATCGATTGTGGCGGCGCCGAACCGGCACTTTGCGGGGTTCACAATCAGGCCATGCTGGCCCAGGCATTCGAAGAGCGTGCGGAGGTGGCGTAGGTGCTCTTCGCGGGACGCGCTGGCGACGAGGATATCGTCCAGGTAGACGTAGACAAAATCCAAGTCGCGCAGGACGCTGTCCATCAGTCGCTGGAACGCCTGAGCCGCATTCTTCAGACCGAAGGGCATGCGCAGGAACTCGAAGAGTCCGAATGGCATGATGACCGCCGTCTTCGGGACGTCCTCCGGCCTGACGGGGACCTGATGGTAGCCGCGTATGAGGTCCACCTTCGAGAAGAAGGACCTGCCCGCCAAACGGGCGGAAAAGTCCTGAATGTGGGGGACGGGGTAGCGGTCGGGAGTCGTGGCGTCATTGAGACGGCGATAGTCCCCGCACGGTCGCCATCCCCCGCCGGGCTTCGGCACGATGTGCAGCGGCGACGCCCAAGCGCTCTCTGAGCGCCGAACGATGCCGAGTCGCTCCAGGGTAGCGAACGCCGCTTTTGCCACCGCCAGCTTCGTCGGCTCGAGGCGGCGTGCCCGGGCGTAGACCGGTGGCCCGACGGTGGGGATGTGATGGGCCACCCCGTGCTTGACGGCCCCCGCCGAGAAGGTGGGCCGCGTGAGGGCCGGGAAGCCGGCGAGGAGGCGGGTGAATGCGTCCGCTGCCGGAAGCGTACAGACCAACGTGGCCGGAACCGAATCGTTCGGCAAGCCGCTTGGCAAGCCGCTCGTTGAGCTGGGCAACGCACATGCGAGCGAGCTGAACGTCTCGGCCTGGACAAGCCGTCTGCGCTTGACGTCGACCAGGAGCCCATTAGCGCACAGGAAGTCCGCGCCAAGCAGTGCCATGGGCACGTCGGCGGTGACGAACGTCCATCGGAAAACCTGCCCTCCAAACCGCAGAGAGAGGCAGCGTTTTCCGTACGTACGGATGGGCGTCCCGTTCGCGGCAAGCAGCGCGGGGCCCCCACCCGCAGCGTGCTTGTCTGACGTGCCGGCGGGAATGACACTCACCTGTGCTCCCGTGTCGCACAGGTAACGGCGCCCGGAGAAGGTGTCCGTTATGAACAGCAGGCTGCTCGAACGGCCGGCGCTCATCGCCACAATTGAGCGCCGGCCCGGGCGTTTCCCGACCCGTTGAAGGAGCACGGCGGATGACACCGCCGAGCTTCGTGGCCGAACTTGGCGTGGAACCAGCACCAGGTGGTGGAGCTGGAGGAGCGCGGCTGGCTCCGCCAGGCCGGTGGAGTCGACGGGTTTCCCCGCGGTGGCGGTTTTCGCCGCGGCGGTGGGCGGGGCGTGGCGGCGTTCACGAGGTGCGTATCAGCATGCTGCTGAAACTCAGCGTGCTGTAGAAGATGATGCTGTGGAACAGCAGCGTCGAAGGCCGTGACGGCCACGCCAACGCTCGCCCGCGTGTCCGAAGCGGCGAAGTACTTGTCCGCCTCGGCCGCCAATGCTCGGGGTTCCGTTAGCCCGGTCCCGGCCAACGCGAGGCGAACCTGCGCTGGAAGTTGGCGACGGAAATGCGCCCGGAATAGCGAACCGGGGGCTTCGTCGCCCAACAGTGACAGCATATGGTCCATTCGGACCGACGGGCACGTCTCACCGAGCTCGGGGAGATCCAGGAGGCGGTCGGCCCGTGCGTCGTCCGTGAGGCTGAACGTGGCTAGGAGTAGCCGCTTGAGTGCCTCGTACTTGTGGCCGTCCGGTGGGTGGCGAAGGACGGACACAACTTGAGCGGCCGTGCCGGGCCCGAGGGAGGCGACGACATGGCAGTAGCGCAGGTCGTCGTTGGTGAGGCGCCGAAGCTGAAATTGGGCTTCGGCTTGAACGAACCAGACCTCGGCCTGGGCCTCCCAAAATTCGGGAAGTTTAATCGCCATTGACTTGTCGTTGGCCATTGCAATGGCGTCGTGTTCAGAAGGATCGCTACGGCAGATCCAACATCGAGGGTCACCAGTAAAGCGCGGCGTTACGCGCGCTGCTTGTGAGCAAGGAGGAAGCGGACAAGCGGTAACATATGAACGTCTTTATTGTAAGACTACACTGTAACACTGAACTCCTCCGGGCTGGTCGCCCGGTGTATATCATGAGGCCACACCTACCCCTCGGGCGTGGCCACCGCCCACTTGGTGCGTGGAATGATGTCACCACGCCAGTGGGCTTTTGTGTCCGCCACAGGATCATGATTGGTATAAACGTCTCGGATCGCTCGTTAAATAGAGGAGCATGATTGGTGTATACGTCTCGGATCGCTGGTTAAACAGAGGAGCATGATTGGTGTATACGTGTCAGATCACTAATTAAAGAGAGGCACATGATTCGTGTATACGTGTCAGGTCGCTAGTTAGAGAGAGGTGCATGATTGGTGTATACGTGTGTTACGTGCCCCTCCCCAAACCCCGGTCACGGTGTACCTCCGAGCCCTGAGAGGAGTCACGGCAGAAAGATGTGTTATTCTGTATGTCAAAGATCAATGGTCAAACCACACCAATTGTTACCAACAAACAAGTATTGTTTTAAGATCACACAAGAATAACAGTACAACAACAATAGTAATCAATTGTACAACCAATATATATTTCCTATGATGGTACCATCAGGTTCGTACAATATAACTCACTGTGCTCCAAGTGAGCGAAAAGAAGAACATTCCCAAGGTCTCTATTCCGGCATCAAGCCAAAGTCGATCCGCTCCAGTAATCGTCAGAACGATGTCTAATCGAGGCCAGAATCCCGTTTGGATGACAGTCAGAGTCCCGCTGCCAAAGCTGCGCAAAGGTGCCCTCAAGGCGACTGGGAAATCACACCCTCGGGTGTGGACGTTCCACAGCTCCCACTCGGCGAACCGCAGATTTCCCACTCAAAAGCCACATTGCACACACACACCAGATTAACGTCTGAATGCGGTGAAAATGGTTGAAGCAAGATGAAAAACCTTGAGCGAAGCGCAAATCCTGCGCGAGGTAAAAATGGCTGACGGCCCGTTCTCATGGCGTAACGGCACTTTGATGATTCTCTCCAGAATCAACTGCAAAACCTGTCACGCAGGTTTATCTGTCACAGCGATGACAACTCTGTTGCAGGATCCCTTTCCCGGGAAACCCAAAGTTCACTCGTGACCCTCGTTCGCCAATCGTTCGCTCCAGACCTCATAGCAGCTCGGCTTCTTGTCCGCCTCACTCACTCCGCCTTCTTTTTTTCCCCTCCTCTTCCTCTTCATCGTCGTCCGGTTCCGGTTTCATTTAAAACATTAACTTTTTTACCTTTTGAAAATAGTAATCTCTATTTCCCCCAAACGACAACAATAATAGTACATGGAATCAAAAATGTTTACAGTGGATGAAAACCACAACAACGGAAGTGACGAATCTGTAACAACGTGTCAGATCGCTAGTTATAGAGAGATGCATGATTGTTGTATATGTGTCAGATCACTCGTAAAAGATAGGTGCATGATTGGTGTATATGTGTCAGATCGCTAGTTAGAGAGAGGTGCATGATTGGTGTATACGTGTCAGATCACTAGTTAAAGAGAGGTGCATGATTCGTGTATACGTGTCAGATCACGAGTTAAAGAGAGGTACATGATTGTTGTATACGTGTCAGATCACTCGTTAAAGACAGGTGCATGATTGTTGTATACGTGTCAGATCGCTAGTCAGAGAGAGGTGCATGATTGGTGTATACGTGTCAGATCGCTAGTTAGAGAGAGGTGCATGATTGGTGTATACGTGTCAGATCGCTAGTCAGAGAGAGGTGCATGATTGGTGTATACGTGTCAGATCGCTAGTTAGAGAGAGGTGCATGATTGTTGTATACGTGTCAGATCACTCGTTAAAGACAGGTGCATGATTGTTGCATACTGTCAGATCGCTAGTTAGAGAGAGGTGCATGATTGGTGTATACGTGTCAGATCGCTCGTTAGAGAGAGGTGCATGATTGGTGTATGTAGTAAAATTATACCAAGGTGAACCCAGGGTGTGCTCGCTACAGAAGGGGCGTCTATAAGACCCGGGACAACCGGGGCGCGCGGACACTCCAGCGGAACTCACTGTGACATAGTCCTGTAGTTTGAATGGTATGTACGCCCCTAAATGCTGCGCTGACTGTCCTCTCTGTTGGACCATTGCTATATTGAATCGACCATTGCTCATGAAATACTCTGATTTCAATGCCTGTTGCATGCATGTATTCTTACAGGATGTACTACAGATCTAAATGATATTAAACCTACCCAGAGGTCAAGTCGTGTCTGAGCTTGATTTTCACGACATTTAATATCATTTAGATCGCCGGAATGGCTGACCACAACATGATCGTGGTACCGATTCTCGGAGCCGACCCTCAAGCTGAGGGATCAGCATCGGAGTTCACTCACTGGCTCAAAACGCTGGAGAATTACTTTGCTGCTCACGAAACAGAGCCCACCGCAGCGATAAAGCTGTCCGTGTTACAGTCGAAGGTCTATCACACCGTTTTCCGGAACATTTATCGATTTGGGACGTACGCTACGGCTCTAGCCGAGCTGAAGCGCCTCTACGTAAAGACACGGAGCGCTGTGCACGGCCGGCATCAACTCTCTCAGTGGCGACAGCAACCATCTGAATCGATCGATCGCTTCGCGCAGGAGTTGCGCTACCTGTTGGCAGACTGCGTGCAGGACGTCCGGACCCACGAGCAAGTGCAGGACGACTTGCTCCGAGATTCATTCATCTCCGGAATTAATTCTGGAGTCTTGCGGCTCCGACTCCTGGAGGTCGCGGATCTGACATTTACAGAACCACTACGGCTGGCACGTGTATACACAGATGCCCGAGAACAATCCACCGCATATGATCACCCACGAGTCGTGGCGGGGACCTCGCAACTCGCGCGACCGGAGAGGGCTACCGCCGAGGATACGGAGGAGGACCCGACCACTACGGCCGAGTCTCTGGGAGCTCCTGAAGCGGACTCCGCTTCCAGCCTCACTGCTGCCGCCGCTGCCCGGCCACGGCCTGACCGGTATGCAAAATGTTATTTTTGCGGGAATCGGCAGCACCCTCGCTCTGAATGCCCGGCCCGGGAGGCTACATGCCACCTGTGCTCCACCAAGGGCCATTTTGCAAAGGTCTGCAGGAAGGCCGCTCGGGGCATGCATCCCCGCGCGACCTTGAATGGGCTCATCGCGGAGCCAACGGATCGAGCGCCGGACGGGGCGCCTCACTCGGCTTTGAAGAGCCGCTCTCCTTCTCGCGGGCCTCTGGCTACATGCCCGACCTTGGTGAGATACACCGGGCCGCCGAAACAAATGGCGCGAACGCGACCAGCCACAGCGCGACCGACCTTGACTGGCGTTCGAACGCCTACTTCAAACAAGCGACATGCTCCTGCTTTGGAAACTCCTCTCGATGTGCGGCAAACGCAGCACGTGACTCGAGCCCCATCTGACGGCGGCTTTTACGAATTACATGCACCCACTTTGGCATATGAAACTGCAGACGGCAGAGATCTTTCTCACGTGACGCGAGCGCCATCTGGCGGCGGCTCTTACGAATTACATGCACCCACTTTGGCATATGAATCTGCAGACGGCAGAGATCTTTCTCACGTGACTCGAGCGCCATCTGGCGGCTGCTCTTACGACCTACACACACCCACTCTGGCAAATGAAACTGCTGATGAGCCAACTGACTTCAATGCTCCTGCTGAGGCCCAACCTGCCGACGCTGCCCGAAGGATTGCAGCCAGCGTGGGATCCACCCGCGAGGCGCGATCTTCTCGCCCGGCCGGTACAATACCTGCCGGGTCTGCCGGCCTTGCGCAGGCCATCATTCCGCTCATGGTCGCGGGCGTATTTGCGCAAGCATTGATTGACATGGGGTCCATGGATAGTTTTATCGATCAGCGACTCGTGCATCAACATGGGTGGCCGGTTCTCGGGACAACCCGCCGGATCTTCATGGCCTCTCAGGGACTTCGGTTGAGCACAAAAGGGGCATGTCGATTGAAACTTGTGATAAAGGGATGCACGTTCCCGGACGTGTATCTCATGGTATTACCTGCGTTATGCGCTGACGTTCTGTTAGGACTTGATTTCCTTAAGCGGCATGGACGTTTGGAAATAGACTTCGGTGGGCCGGACACGCTCGCTGTGTGCGCCCTCGCCCAAATGGACATGGAGCCACTCTCACTGTTCCCCAACCTGACCACTGATTGTACCCCTGTAGCCGTCAAATCGCGGTGCTACTCTCGCGCGGACGCGCAATTCATTGCGGAAGAAACGGCCCTGCTCTTAAAGGACGGTATTATAGAACACAGTAGGTCACCGTGGCGGGCCCAAGTCTTAGTGGTGCGGAGTGAGGCCCACCGCCAGCGCATGGTAATCGACTATTCGCAGACGATTAATCGTTTTACACAGCTGGATGCCTACCCCTTACCGGGGATGGACGCCCTGGTACGCCAGGTGGCCCTGTATTCCGTTTATAGCACTCTCGATCTGCGTAGTGCGTATCATCAAGTCCCCATCTCTAGGGCTGATCGCGTCTTTACAGCCTTTGAATCGGGTCAGCGGTTGTACCAGTTCACGAGACTTCCCTTTGGGGTAACTAACGGAGTCTCTTGTTTCCAGAGGGCTATGGATGACCTCGTTGCGAAGGAGAATTTGACCGATGTCTTTGTCTATCTGGACAATCTTACGGTATGTGGGTATGACCAGGAGCATCACGACGCTAATCTGAAACGCTTCCTCGAGGTCGCGCGGAAATATCGCCTAACCATGAATGCGGCTAAGTGTCGATACTCTCTACGCATGGTAGACCTTTTGGGGTACACCGTGATCCATGGCTCCGTCTCTCCGGATAAGGAGCGTCTGCGCCCTTTGCTCGATATGGCTCCGCCTAGCGATCGGGCTTCGCTGAAACGCGCTCTAGGGCTGTTCGCCCACTACTCAAAGTGGGTGCAAACTTTCTCCACGAAGCTCCGCCCCCTCGTGGCCTGCGACACTTTCCCCATGGGCCCGGCCGCCCTGGCGGCCTTCGAGGGCCTTAAAGTCGACATCGCTGGCGCCGCTGTCGCGACGATTGACGAGAGTGCCTCTTTCGTTTTGGAGAGTGATGCCTTGGATCATGCGATAGCGGCGACTCTCTCCCAAGGAGGCCGCCCTGTGGCTTTCTTCTCGCGGACTCTCACCTCCGCCGAGCGGAGGCATTCGTCTGTCGAAAAGGAAGCGTACGCAATCGTCGAATCAATTCGGCGATGGTGGCCGTATCTGCTTGGGCGGAGTTTCCAAATCGTCACGGACCAACAGAGTGTTGCGTTTATGTACGACACCTTACATGCTCAGTGCATTAAGAATGAGAAAATCACCCGTTGGCGTATCGAACTCGCCGACTTCTGCTACACCATCAAATACCGCCCGGGGAAGGATAACCTGGTCGCTGACGCCTTATCGAGGCCGGCCACTTGCACGGGGGTTGTAACTTTGGAGGGGCTGCGCACTTTGCACGGCACTATGTGTCATCCCGGGGTAACGCGCTTCGCGCATTTTGTGCGTGAGGGCAATCTGCCGTACTCGATTGAGGACATCCGCCGCATCTGCCGTGATTGCGCGATCTGTGCGGAACTCAAACCGCGTTTTTATAACCCTCCTATGGGGACACTCGTTAGGGCTACTAGACCGTGGGAGCGCTTGGCGATGGACTTCAAAGGGCCGCTGCCAGTGTCGAGCAACCCTCGCTATCTGCTCACTATCGTCGATGAGTATTCCCGATTCCCCTTTGCTTACACGTGCGGGGATATGTCGGCTGCCACGGTTATTCGGTGCCTGCAGAATTTGTTTTCTATGTTCGGGTATCCGGCCTATGTGCATACCGATCGGGGTGCGGTGTTCCTGTCCCAGGAGGTGAGGGGCTACTTGCTCCAGCATAATGTCGCTTCGAGCTACACCACCCCGTACCGGCCCCAAGCGAATGGGCAGATCGAACGCTTTAATGGGATTATATGGAGGGCCGTCATGCTAAGCCTTCGGACCCTCGGCCGAGGCCTCGATAAATGGGCGTGGTCGCTACCTGCCGCTCTAAACTCGATCCGGGCTCTCCTATGTACTGCCACCAACCAGACTCCTCACGAACGACTGTTCCACCACCCTAGAAGCTCCGGCAGTATCCAATCTTTACCCAGCTGGCTCGCTGAACCGGGGCCCGCCTATCTCAAACGAGCGGTTCGCGCTAGCAAGTACGACCCCCTTGTTGACAAGGTGCAGGTCCTCCAGGCTAATCCCGAGCATGCTCGCGTGTTAACGGCGGATGGCCGCGAGTCTACTGTCTCCGTACGCCATCTCGCCCCATGTGGGGACGACGACAGGGATATCGACGAACCCGTCTACGAGTCTATGGACTCTACCGAAGCTTCCCCTATGGAACTACCACCGTTACTCCCGTCGTTCCCCACTCCCGTGCCTGAAGGCGCAGGGGCGCCCCCTCCGACTCCCACCTCCGGCGGCTATTCCGACGTGGGGGACTCCGGGCTTGGGGACGCCGTGCCCGGTAGATTCCGAACACGAACTGGCAGGGAAGTTCGCCGCCCCGACCGCTACGGGTGGACCGACTGACGTGGATTGACGTGACCCATTCGTTTATTGCTGATGCTTGCTTGCAACCTGCCGAGCGGCAGTATAGTTCTAACGGCGGGGAGAATGTAGTGAAATTATACCAAGGTGAACCCAGGGTGTGCTCGCTACAGAAGGGGCGTCTATAAGACCCGGGACAACCGGGGCGCGCGGACA
>NC_136267.1:3942817-3957817 GCF_964187855.1 Myxine glutinosa | reverse complement strand
TGTGTGTTTGTGTGTACGAATATGTGTGTGTGGGTGTGTGTGTATCGGCTCCCTCACTCCTTAAATAACTTCCATGAGAGACCGGTTGGGACGGGCCAGACCACGAGACCCCCCATCAAGTAACAATTCTCATCATCATTTTTCACGATTTGAACTAATTCAAGTAATTCTTTCTCAAGGTTATTGTCCACAAATCCCGTTTATAGGATAAAAACTTTTGCTTTTTCTCCACAATTATTTTGTGAAACAACAGTATTTAAACATTCTTGATAACAATTACAACAATGATAATGAAAATTAATAATTCAATAATAATTTTCATGAGTCTCTCCCCACTCTTCATGCCATTTCCCCAGACAAAGCAAACATTGATGTTCACAATGCAGACATTGATGTTCACAATGCAGACATTGATGTTCACAATGCAGACATTGATGCCCACAATGCAGACATTGATGTTCACAATGCAGACATTGCTGTTCACAATGCAGACATTGATGTTCACAATGCAGACATTGATGTTCACAATGCAGACATTGATGTTCACAATGCAGACATTGATGTTCACAATGCAGACATTGATGTTCACAATGCAGACATTGATGCCCACAATGCAGACATTGATGTTCACAATGCAGACATTGATGCTCACAATTCAGTCAATGATGTTCATAATGCATACATTGATGTTCACAATACAGACATTAATGTTCACAATACAGACATTGATGTTCACAATGCAGACATTGATGCTCACAATTCAGTCAATGATGTTCATAATGCATACATTGATGTTCACAATACAGACATTAATGTTCACAACGCAGACATTGGTGTTCACAATACAGACATCGATGTTCACAGCGCAGACATTGATGTTCACAGCGCAGACATTGATGTTCACAACACAGATATTGATGTTCACAACGCAGACATTGATGTTCACAGCGCAGACATTGATGTTCACAACACTGATATTGATGTTCACAACACAGACATTGATGTTCACAACGCAGACATTGATGTTCATAACGCAGACATTGATGTTCACAACACAGACATTGATGTTCACACCACAGACATTGATGTTCGCAATGCAGACATTGATGTTCACAATACATACAATAATGTTTACAACGCAGACATTGATGTTCACAATGCAGACATTGATGTTCACAATACAGACAATAATGTTCACAACGCGGACATTGATGTTCACAATACAGACATTGATGTTCACAATACAGACATTGATGTTCACAATACAGACATTGATGTTCACACCACAGACAATAATGTTCACAACGCAGACATTGATGTTTACAACACAGACATTGATGTTTACAACACAGACATTGATGTTCACAATACAGACATTGATGTTTACAACACAGACATTGATGTTCACAATACAGATATTGATGTTCACAATGCAGATATTGATGTTCACAATGCAGATATTGATGTTCACAATACAGATATTGATGTTCACAATGCAAATATTGATGTTCACAATACAGACATTGATGTTCACAATACAGATATTGATGTTCACAATACAGACATTGATGTTCACAATACAGACATTGATGTTCACAATACAGATATTGATGTTCACAATACAGATATTGATGTTGCCAACACATCCATTGATGTTCACAATACAGACATTGATGTTCACAATACAGACATTGATGTTCACAATACAGACATTGATGTTCACAATACACACATTGATGTTCACAACACAGACATTGATCTTCACAATACAGATGTTGATGTTGCCAACACATCCATTGATGTTCACAATACATCCATTGATGTTCACAACACATCCATTGATGTTCACAACACATCCATTGATGTTCACAACACATCCATTGATGTTCACAACACATCCATTGATGTTCACAACACATCCATTGATGTTCACAACACATCCATTGATGTTCACAACACATCTATTGATGTTCACAACACATCCATTGATGTTCACAACACCGACATTGATGTTGCCAACACATCCATTGATGTTCACAACACATCCATTGATGTTCACAACACATCCATTGATGTTCACAACACATCCATTGATGTTCACAACACATCCATTGATGTTCACAACACAGACATTGATGTTCACAACACATCCATTGATGTTCACAACACATCCATTGATGTTCACAACACATCCATTGATGTTCACAACATAGACATTGATGTTCACAACACATCCATTGATGTTCACAACACATCCATTGATGTTCACAACACAGACATTGATGTTCACAACACAGACATTAATGTTCCCAACACATCCATTGATGTTCACAACACATCCATTGATGTTCACAACACAGATATTAATGTTCACAACACATCCATTGATGTTCACAATACAGACATTGATGTTCACAACACATCTATTGATGTTCACAACACAGATATTGATGTTCACAACACATCCATTGATGTTCACAACACATCCATTGATGTTCACAACACAGACATTGATGTTCACAACACATCCATTGATGTTCACAACACAGACATTGATGTTCACAACACAGACATTAATGTTCACAACACATCTATTGATGTTCACAACACAGATATTGATGTTCACAACACATCCATTGATGTTCACAACACATCCATTGATGTTCACAACACATCCATTGATGTTCACAACACATCCGTTGATGTTCACAACACATCCATTGATGTTCACAACACATCCATTGATGTTCACAACACATCCATTGATGTTCACAACACATCCATTGATGTTCACAACACAGACATTGATGTTCACAACACATCCGTTGATGTTCACAACACATCCATTGATGTTCACAACACATCCATTGATGTTCACAACACATCCATTGATGTTCACAACACATCCATTGATGTTCACAACACATCCATTGATGTTCACAACACATCCATTGATGTTCACAACACATCCATTGATGTTCACAACACATCCATTGATGTTCACATCACATCCATTGATGTTCACAACACAGCCATTGATGTTCACAACACATCCATTGATGTTCACAACACATCCATTGATGTTCACAACACATCCATTGATGTTCACAACACATCCATTGATGTTCACAACACATCCGTTGATGTTCACAACACATCCATTGATGTTCACAACACATCAATTGATGTTCACAACACATCCATTGATGTTCACAACACAGACATTGATGTTCACAATACATCCGTTGATGTTCACAACACATCCATTGATGTTCACAACACATCCATTGATGTTCACAACACATCCATTGATGTTCACAACACATCCATTGATGTTCACAACACATCCATTGATGTTCACAACACATCCATTGATGTTCACAATGCAAACATTGATGTCAAGGTCGCCTAAAATTGTTTGCATTTTCAGATGCCTTCTTGTTTTTAATGTGATGGCCCATGGCATGGAGTGTCTCAGTAGCTGAATGGGTAAGGTCTTGTTATGAAACCCCTTGGAGCGACACTCTGTGGCAGAATATGGTGAATTTGGTGGGATCTCGGATGAACAGTTAAATTGGTGTATCCACAATTGTATGGAATAATATCACCTCGACTGGCCTCGCTCTATATTCCGGCCAAGTTGCATTGCTGGTGAGTCAAGGAAGCTTTGAGAAAGCAAAACAATTTGTTTAGAGTTGGTGAACTTAATGAATTGTGTTTGAACACATTTGTCCCCATCAGATCTTTATTGCATCACATGGAAAGTGCTATAGGTTTTAGCTCTAGTTTATGGCCAATAACATGCGGCGGAAATGTTTGGAGACCAGAGGGGATAAGCAAAGCTTTTACCAGTGAGGCATCAAAGACAACTCTGGCAGAAAAGCTCCAACTGCAAGCAAATGAAAATTCCGAACAATAAGGTGGACTGAGACATGAAGACGTTGTATTGAGTCACAGTGCTCCGATCACAGGAAGGGAATTACTCCCGCAGTGCAAGTTGCAAAGAGAGAGAGAGAGCTCCGAAAATGTCACGCTGACATGCGCTTGGCAGCAACACTGAGCCCCAGTGTTTCAACAGGTGACGTATTTGCCCACAACGGGACAAAGAGTGCTTTTGCTCACGTCTACCGAAGAATGACGCAGGTACCCCTCACCTCTGTGTGCACTTTTAAATACCAATCACTACAATAATGCTCCTAATTCTTTATCTGCTGCATACAATTAAGTCATTGCATGAAGAATACTAGAAGGGCACTCGGAAGAGCTCAAACCTCCACCCGGCCGAACAGTTTACGTTTTGTATCCCACTGATAGGTCAGATCTGGTTCCGGATATTCACCAAAAATCGAATTGGCTTGTTCTTGTCACCTAACCAACTCATCCACCAACTCTTGTCATAATCCATCCAATTTTTTTGAAATATGGTGCTCTATGTATAGTTTTTTCCCCATCTCTCAATGGTGAAGAATCACTTTAAATATATATTTAAAATTATCGTTTCTGGACTCGAATCTTCACTAAAATCGGATTGGCTTGTTCTTTTCACCGACCCAACTCATCCACCAATTTTTTTCATAATCTGTCCACGATTTTCGAAATATCATGTTATATATCGTTTTTGATCACATCTCTCAATGGTGAAGAATCACTTCGAAATATAAAAAAAATTCTCATTTCTGGATCCGGATTCGAATCTTCACCAAAATCCAATCAGATAGTTCATGTTTCCTAACCAACTCATCCACATAGTTTTGTCATAATCCCTCCACAACATTTTGAAATATCGTGTTTGTTCACATCTCTCAATGGTGAAGAATCACTTTTTTAAAAATTAAGAAATTCTAGTATCCCTATCTGCAACTGAATCTTCACCAAAATCTAATCGGCTTGTTCTTGTCACCGACCCGACTCATCCAACAAGTTTTGTCTGAATGTGTCCATAATTGCTTGAGATATCCTGCTCACAGACGGACGGACAAACAGGAGTGAAAACCGAACATCCGTCCACGTTGTGTGGCAGAGGTAAAGATGAGCTTTTCACAACAGACAAAGGGTTGATATAGGAAGAGAAGCTGAATCTCCTGCACAGACCAGCGCACAGTGGGTTAAATTTGGGCCACCGTGGCAAAGGAATTGATGAATCATTAAACCTTCACCGGTTCGCATACAGAAACCCCCCGATCCCTCCTTTACTGTGGAAGTCAGATTTAATTGAGATTCACCACTGGAAACTAAGCGTGGCAGCTGAAGATAAGTCCCAATGCCTTCTTTCTCTTGACCATATCCTTGTCCCTTTTCCCATTCCAAAAATGTTGGTGTTTTTCCACTAGTTGTTGTTGTTGATGTTGTTGTTGTTGCTGTGACTCCATTTATCCGGAGTCCGGAAACTTAATAGCACTGCTAACCTTACCCAATCACAACTAAGTCTTAGAAATAAAGAATAGACTGGTCCGTAACAACACACACAACCTAAACTGCCTACATACTACTAATGCAGACCCTTATTAATTGATAGAATCATGAGCTGATACAATTATACCTTTATAAAATCACAAGTTGTTCAAACACCTAGAATATGTCTTTCAATCCAGACAAATCTCACTCACCGAAAGGACCATCTCGCAACAGCTCCCCTCACTCGCCCCCCTCATCTAATTTCTTAACAATCCTCCTGAAGATATTCCTTTTTCCCACCAGTGGAACAAACTTCCACATCATCAATCTCATTGTTCCCTCCAGGTTTTCAAGACCGCTGTTCACCACAATCTCTCCTCACTTCCATCCACACCATGATCTTTTCTACCCTCATTACCCCTCCCAAAACCCACCTCTTTCCAGGTTTCCAGTTTTTCTTTCCACTTCTGTGATTGAGAATTTCTGGCTGTGTCCATGTTGTTCATTCCCTTTGTCCTCCCCTTGCTCTCATTCCTCCCCTTGCTCTCATTCCTCCCCTCGTCCCTCATTTCTCAGGGTCTGCCTCTGTTTTGTCCCTCAATCTTGCTGTTGTCGTGTTTCCTTCCTCTTCTATTTCGGTTGTTATTAATTTCGTTCTGTTGCGTCCTGATTTGTTCTGTGTTCTAGCTTCTCCATGAGAGTCTACACTGTTTACAAAACTAGAACGGCACTCTTCGACGTCACGACATCGACTGATATGCCTCCTCCAACATTATTACATCATTGTAATACTTGTATCAAGTTTGATTTAAATCCGTTCAGCTGTGCCCAAGTTAGCACATTTTTACCTGACCTGACCTTTGACCTCTTGAACCCCAAAATGTATCAGTTCATGTTTACATCATTATACATTGCTGTACCAAGTTTTAATTTAAATCAGTTCAGCTGTTCACAAGTTCTCACATTTTTACCTGACATGACTTGTGACCTTTGGCCTTTGACCTCGGGACCCCCAAAATCTAATCAGTGAATCTTTACATCATTATACATATATATACCAAGATTGAATGATAGCACTTCAACCATTCACAAGTTATAGACCTATTACAGATTTGACCTTTGACCTTCGACCCCAAAATCTAATCAGTTCATCTTTGCATCATTATACATATCTGTACCAAGTTTGAATTAGATCACTTGAGCCATTCTCAAGTTCTAGACCTATTACAGACTTTGACCTTTGACCTTTAACCTCTTGACCCCAAAATCTAATCAGTTTATATTTACATCATTCTACATAATTGTACCAAATTTGGTCAAATCCTATCACTGGTTCACAAGTTATCGCGGTAACAGTATTTTTACCTAACAAGATCTCTGACCTTTTTCCTTCAGCCTCGTGACCCAAAAATCGATTAAGTTAATCTATACATCATTATACATACCTGTACCAAGTATTAATTGTATCACTTCAGCCGTTCTCAAGTTATAGACCTATTACAGATTTGACCTTTGAACCCAAAATGTAATAAGTTAATCTATACATCATTATACATACCTGTATCAAGTTTGAATTATATCACTTCAGCCGTTCTCAAGTTATAGACCTATTACAGATTTGACCTTTGAACCCAAAATGTAATAAGTTAATCTATACATCATTATACATACCTGTATCAAGTTTGAATTATATCACTTCAGCCGTTCTCAAGTTATAGACCTATTACAGATTTGACCTTTGAACCCAAAATGTAATAAGTTAATCTATACATCATTATACATACCTGTATCAAGTTTGAATTATATCACTTCAGCCGTTCTCAAGTTATAGACCTATTACAGATTTGACCTTTGAACCCAAAATGTAATAAGTTAATCTATACATCATTATACATACCTGTATCAAGTTTGAATTATATCACTTCAGCCGTTCTCAAGTTATAGACCTATTACAGATTTGACCTTTGAACCCAAAATGTAATAAGTTAATCTATACATCATTATACATACCTGTATCGAGTTTGAATTATATCACTTCAGCCATTCTCAAGTTATAGACCTATTACAGACTTTGACCTTTGAACCCAAAATGTAATAAGTTAATCTATACATCATTATACATACCTGTATCAAGTTTGAATTATATCACTTCAGCCGTTCTCAAGTTATAGACCTATTACAGATTTGACCTTTGAACCCAAAATGTAATAAGTTAATCTATACATCATTATACATACCTGTATCGAGTTTGAATTATATCACTTCAGCCATTCTCAAGTTATAGACCTATTACAGACTTTGACCTTTGACCCTTGACCTCTTGACCCCAAAATCTAATCAGTTTATATTTACATCATTCTACATAATTGTACCAAATTTGGTCAGAATCCCATCACTGATTCACAAGTTATCGCGGTAACAGTATTTTTACCGAACAAGACCTCTGACCTTTTTCCTTCGGCCTCGTGACCCCAAAATCTAATAAGTTAATCTGTACATCATTATACATACCTGTACCAAGATTGACTAAGATCCCTTCAGCTGTTCTCAAGTTATCGCGGTAACGAAAACCTATCACGGTTTATACTTTTAGTATGTAGAAAGTGAAAACAAACGTCACATCCGTTACAGTACTTTGTCTTCCAAAGCACATCCAAGCCAAGAGCAGTGGATTATTTTATCTCTAACTCCTAATGTGACTCCAACGCCTCCCCCAAACCACTCCCAAGGTGTGTCTTGGTAATTTCCAAGTAACCTTAGCAGTAATAAGTCACTGAAGGTAGAAGGTTAAACGTGTACATTTGTGACGTCTATAACAATGCACCCTTTGTGACCCATTTTACATCAGTTCCAGCATGTACAAGTCGACGAATGGAGGTCCAGGGTTGACATCACCAGCTGAAGTTGGTGCCAGAGAAACTTCTCAATTGCTTTTGCTGTAAAATATCTGCCCAGATCAGGTGCAAAGAGCGTTCCATTTCCACCTGTATAGAGATGTGGGTGGAAAAGGTCTGCTGGGTAATATGCCCATCGTCGTCGGCTTTTTTCTGGCGTCGTACATTCATCCAGGAGGGTTTTGGTGGGAGAAGGAGACTTACCGATGGAGAATAAGCAGTTGGACGAGTTGGAACGCGAGGCTTTTGGATTGTGTGTTGAAGCAACGCGGAGGTTGGGATTTTCTGGGTGGAGGGGTCTAGCGACTGGTGTTCTTGGCCTCTGTGGGCATATTTTATCAGTCTGGGTGGTACCGGGTCTCCGCGTGCCCAACTGTGACGCCCTATTGTCGAGGAGGCACCGACCGAGGAATCCAGGCTTTATTAAATTCCTCGTCTCTCCTTTTCTATTCAAGCTTTGGGAGGGGAAAGGGAGTATTTGGGCAGCAGGTGGCATGACTTGAGGTTTCGGGAAGTGGGTGTTGGGGTTCCATTTAATAAGGGGAAAACCGGGGCCTTATTCACACATATTATGCTGGTTAGGATTTAGGATTCTGTTCGGAAATAATTTTGAGCGGCCACAAAAGCCTTTCCGTCTATCCTTATTCTTTTGTTCTTCTGTTCTGTTTCCTGAAGATTTTTTTTTTCTTGAACCCCCACTTCCCCTCTCCCCTCCCCCCACACGCCCCCAACCGCCCTGGCCTTCCTTCCTTCCTTCCGACACACAATCCCTCCCTCTTCGACTTCCTTGCACATTTCTTGGCCTTGCGTCTGTTCCGCTAGTACTCAAGGCCAGCTCATCCATCTTTGAATATTCTCTGCTTCCCTGCTTGTAATTTCCAATTTTCCTTCTTGTGCTTTATTATTGTTAATATTCGGTTGGAAACTTGATATTCAATCATTTTCCTACAAAATTACTTGGAGTGCAACAACGGCGGGCCCCGTTCGATGAAATTTGACTTGAATACAAAGCAAGAACTCAGATTGTTTTTCATCATTACTGAGGTTGTGCTAGTCTGACAACTGTGTATAATAATAAGGCAAAATATACAACAAGAAGACGTCATGAGTAGCACGATACTTGCAAAATCCGCCCCACCCCCCCCCCCCAAAAGTTTTCCATTGATACAGCAAATTGTCCATTTCATGAAGATTAAAATTTACAATCTTGGTCAAAGCTTGGGTCAACAGGATGAAAAGTGACGATTTTTCAGATGAAAAATGATGATTTTGGAAGGTTGACCTTGAGCTGACCTTTGACCTTTTGACCTCACAAATAGTTAGTTTCCCTATTTAGTGACTCAATGTGCAAATGCTGTTCAACTTTCAAGTCAATCGGATGAAAATTGAGGATATTAAAAATTTGGCCAATGTTGAACTTTTGGCCTATGTTTACCTAAAATATAATACGTGGTTGAATTCAGTGACCACATATGCAAGTCCTCTTCAAATTTCAAGTCAATCAGATGAAAATTGAGGATTTGTTTTTTTTTTGTTTGTTTTGTTTTTGTATACTGAATCGAGGCTCGTGAAAGAACTAACATTAACTTCACAAACAAATCGCCCAGACAAACAAAATACACAAAAAGAGGGAGCGGAAGACAAGATGGGGAGCAAAGGGGAAGCACACACACACAACATCCGAGAGCAGGGAGATGTGTGGAAGGGAGAGGGCCCGGGGGGAGGAGGCGTGGGAAGGGGGGGGGGGGAGGGGAGGGAGAAGTATAAAGCACAAGGACACCAAGGACTTCCAGGACAAAAGTTGATATTTCAAAAAGTGGAATTGGGGTGAAATTAGCGGGGGTAGAAAAGATCAAGGTTTTGGATGGGGGAAGATAAGAGATGGTGGTGAACAGCCGTTTTAAAGACTTGGAGGGTGGAGTGGGATTGAAGAGAGTGAGGGAGTTTGTTCCAGAGGTGGGAGAAAAGAGGAATGAAGGAGTGAAGGTGAGCAGAGAGTCTTGATTTTGGCAGTTTAACCAAAAGAGGGTTGCAGGCAGATCTTGTGCGACCTGTAGGAATATTTGCGGGACAGAGCCCAGAGAGAGCTGGGGGGGCAAGGCCAGAGAGGAGTCGGTAGAAGACGGAAAGACCACCAACCTGCCTGCGGTGAGTGAGTGAGAGGCCCTTGGAGTTAGCTTCATCGCGGGAGATTCCAATGATTCTGAACGCTTTCGTTTCAACAGCGTGAAGACGAGCTAGGTGTGAGGAAGGAGCACCAGCCCAGAGGGGAGAGCAGTATTCCATTGAGCTGCGGATGAAAGCCTTGTATGTGGTGAGGAGCTCAGGTGTGCCAAGGAAGGACTTCGCACGACGGAGGATGCCCAGTCGGCGACTGGCTTTGGAGGCCAGATTTGAAATGTGGTTTTTCCAGGAAAGATCATGGCAGATAGTGAGACCCAAAAGCTTGAGTGACAGAACTTCTTGGAGAGGATTATTCAGAAAGTGGATGGGAGGGTTGTCCAGTCGGTCTTTTCGGAGAGACATCGTAAGAGTGTGAGATTTGTCAGGATTGAAAGACATGTTCCACTTGTTTGCCCAGTCTGTGATTTTGTCAAGGTCTGCAGAGAGTGAGGAGGCTGCAGACTGCCGATCTGAGGGATGAAGAATGGAGCGACAGAGAGTAGAGTCGTCAGCAAAGAGATAGAGAGGATTTTCAAGAGAGTCAGAGAGATCATTGATGAAGACCAGAAAAAGCACAGGGCCCAGAACACTGCCTTGGGGAACTCCAGCCTGAACAGGAAGAGGAGATGAGAGAAACCCATTCAGGGCCACACGTTGACTACGACTAGAGAGGAAGTCCGCCAGCCATGCGTGGAGATTTCCATGGATACCAAAAGAGGAGGGTTTGGTGAGCAGAGCGGGGTGCCAGACTGTATCGAAGGCACGTGATATGTCAAGGGAGACTGCTCTAATTTCCTGTTTGGCATTGAGGACCTCCATCCATTGTTGAGAAAGCAGAAGCAGCATGTCCAGAGTGGAGTGTCCAGGTCTGAAACCAAATTGATGATCAGAGATCAAGCCATTGGAGAAGAGGAAAGATTTCATATCTGAAGCAATGATGGATTCCATGACTTTGCTGATAATTGGGAGAAGGCTGATTGGTCTGTAGTTGCTGGGATCTGTTTTTGCACCTTTATTGTGCAAAGCGGTGATGTTGGCAGATTTCCAAGCAGATGGAAGATGACCTTGAGCAAAAGAGAGGGTGAAGAGAACAGAGAGGGGGAGTGAAAGAGCAGAAGAACATGATTTTAGGACCCGTGGGCTGATGCCGTCAGGTCCAGTTGCAGAATCAGAGTCGAGGGTTGACAGAAACGTTTCCACCTTGTCAGGAGGAAAGGACACAGAGTCCAGGAGCAGCTGGGTACGACTGGGTACGGTGGGTACAGAGAGGGATGGGTTTGGGACACAAGATTTAGAGGCAAACACAGAGTTGAGGCATTCAGCTTATTAGAAATTCAGCTTTTTAGCAGATTTTAGAAATTTGGCCTATGTTGACCTTTTGGCCAATGTTGACCTCAAGTATACTTGGTGGTTGAATTCAGTGACCAGATATGCAAGTCCTCTTCAAATTTCAAGTCAATCAGATGAAAATTGAGGATTTTAGAAATGTGGCCCATGTTGACCTTTTGGCCTATGTTGACCTCAAATATACTTGGTGGTTGAATTCTGTGACCAGATATGCAAGTCCTCTTCAAATTTCAAGTCAATTGGATGAAAATTGAGGATTTTAGAAATTTGGCCTATGTTGACCTTTTGGCCTATGTTGACCTCAAATATACTTGGTGGTTGAATTCCGTGACCAGATATGCAAGTCCTCTTCAAATTTCAAGTCAAATGGATGAAAATTGAGGATTTTAGAAATTTGGCCTATGTTGACCATTTGGCCTATGTTGACCTCAAAAATACTTGGTGGTTGAATTCAGTGACCAGATATGCAAGTCCTCTTCAAATTTCAAGTCAATCGGATGAAAGTTGAGGATTTTAGAAATTTAGCAAAGTTGGTGACCTTTGGCCCATGTTGACCTTTTGACCCATTGACCCGAAAAACAATAGTCTTCTTGTTTTTGACCAACGCTACCATTTGGTGAAGTTTCGTGAAGATCGGTTGAAAATTGCTTGTAGGCCGGTGACAAACAAACAGATAGACAGACAGACAGACAGACAGACAGACAAACAGACAAACAGACAGAACCACAAACACAACCAACCAATATACTTGAAAAATGTTCGATTTTGCAAGTAATAATTCTAAGTCTGTGTTGAATGTCCAGAAATTCATTTCAGGTGACGTTGTTTTCTTCAGTAAACCACATGCGTCTTGTACTTGTACACGAGCGAAGATATTGAAGCAGGCCTAACACAAAGGCCTAACACGAAGGCCGAACACGAAAAGGCCTAACAAGAAGGCATAACAAGGAGGCCTAACACTTTAATGTTCTGTATTATGGTACTTGAGCAATCCAATTTAATTTTGTTATTATGCCGAGTCCTATTTTACGTGGAGATGGAGATGCATTATGGAGACCTTTTCCACCCACACCCCCATGCAGGTGATGTACGTGGAGATGCATTCGTTTGGAATCCTTCCAAATCTTTTGTTACTTCAAAGGAAAGCTGCAGCCTTCGACAACCAAGCGATTCGCACGTCGCCAGGCAACCGGCGTCTGCTGCTGTATGTCTGAGGACGGAACTGGACCTCTCGGTTAGCTCAGCAAGCAATAAGCTTTTGTTCGGTAACTAAGATGGCGGATTAACGCAGCAAGCGGATCTTGTACTTGGACATCCAAGGCACGAGAAGAGTGCGGTTGGCGATTTATGCAGCACGGTTAACCATGGAGAACGGTCAACTGAGGAAGCAGACTTCACAAGGAAGCAGACTTCACAAGGAAGCAGACTTCACAAATAAGCAGACTTCACAAGTAAGCAGACTTCACAAGTAAGCAGACTTAACAAGTAAGCAGACTTCACATTTCACAAGGAAGCAGACTTCACAAGTAAGCAGACTTCACAAGTAAGCAGACTTCACAAGTAAGCAGACTTCACATTTCACAAGGAAGCAGACATCACAAGTAAGCAGACTTCACATTTCACAAGTAAGCAGACTTCACAAGGAAGCAGACTTCACAAGTAAGCAGACTTCACAAGGAAGCAGACTTCACAAGTAAGCAGACTTCACAAGTAAGCAGACTTCACAAATAAGCAGACTTCTCAAGTAAGCAGACTTCACAAATAAGCAGACTTCACATGTAAGCAGACTTCACAAGTAAGCAGACTTCACAAGTAAGCAGACTTCACAAATAAGCAGACTTCACAAGTAAGCAGACTTCACAAATAAGCAGACTTCACAAGTAAGCAGACTTCACAAGTAAGCAGACTTCACAAGTAAGCAGACTTCACAAGTAAGCAGACTTCACAAGTAAGCAGACTTCACAAATAAGCAGACTTCACAAGTAAGCAGACTTCACATTTCACAAGGAAGCAGACTTCACAAGTAAGCAGATTTCACAAGTAAGCAGACCTCACAAGTAAGCAGACTTCACATTTCACAAGGAAGCAGACATCACAAGAAAGCAGACTTCACATTTCATAAGTAAGCAGACTTCACAAGGAAGCAGACTTCACAAGTAAGCAGACTTCACAAGTAAGCAGACTTCACAAATAAGCAGACTTCACAAGTAAGCAGACTTCACAAGTAAGGAGACTTCACAAGTAAGCAGACTTCACAAGTAAGCAGACCACAAATAAACAGACTTCACAAGTAAGCAGACTTCACAAGGAAGCAGACTTCACAAGTAAGCAGACTTCACAAGTAAGCAGACTTCGCAAGTAAACAGGCTTCACAAGTAAGCAGACTTCACAAGGAAGCAGACTTCACAAGTAAGCAGACTTCACAAATAAGCAGACTTCACAAGTAAGCAGACTTCACAAGTAAGCAGACTTCACAAGTAAGCAGACTTCACAAGTAAGCAGACTTCACATTTCACAAGGAAGCAGACTTCACAAGTAAGCAGACTTCACAAGTAAGCAGACTTCACAAGTAAGCAGACTTCACAAGTAAGCAGACTTCACATTTCACAAGGAAGCAGACATCACAAGTAAGCAGACTTCACATTTCACAAGTAAGCAGACTTCACAAGGAAGCAGACTTCACAAGTAAGCAGACTTCACAAATAAGCAGACTTCACAAGTAAGCAGACTTCACAAATAAGCAGACTTCACAAGTAAGCAGACTTCACAAGTAAGCAGACTTCACAAGTAAGCAGACTTCACAAGGAAGCAGACTTCACAAGTAAGCAGACTTCACAAGTAAGCAGACTTCACAAATAAGCAGACTTCACAAGTAAGCAGACTTCACAAGTAAGGAGACGTCACAAGTAAGCAGACTTCACAAGTAAGCAGACTTCACAAGTAAGCAGACCACAAATAATCAGACTTCACAAGTAAGCAGACTTCACAAGGAAGCAGACTTCACAAGTAAGCAGACTTCACAAGTAAGCAGACTTCGCAAGTAAACAGGCTTCACAAGTAAGCAGACTTCACAAGGAAGCAGACTTCACAAGTAAGCAGACTTCACAAGTAAGCAGACTTCACAAGTAAGCAGGAAAACTGAAGGGAAGGGTGTTTTGGCATTGGGAATGCGCAATATCAGACGATAACTCCAAAATGAGAA
>NC_136267.1:3875317-3937817 GCF_964187855.1 Myxine glutinosa | reverse complement strand
GAGGAGGAAAGACAGCAACACAGACACCGTAGGAGAAGGAAGACAGTGCAAGGCAGACATTTGGAATCGCAAAATAAATTGTGGCAGAAGGAATTTATCGACGACATTGAGAGGACTTCTCACAGAGCAGCCTTTGTTTTGTCCCAAGCATTGGCTTCCTTCCGGCCTTTTGTGTGAGGCCCGGCATTCCCAGTTTCTTCCATCAGTTTTCTGGAAGTAAAAGCCAACGTGAGCCCATAAGGGTTGCGGAAGGAGTTGAGGGTTGCTGTGGGAGGCAGAACGAATGAAAGAAGAATTAATGGAGAAGGGAGATCAACAAGAGGCATTGGATCGTGAAAGGAAAAAAAAAATGGACAAAGATTTGTATGGAAGCTTGTTATTGATGAGCAGGTGTTAACAGGACAACGAATTGCCACAAGAATCACAAGCAAAGCAGAAACATATGAACTCTTATTTATACATCGCCATTTTTATGTGAGACTCTCCGCAAGAAGGTTGCCTTTAGTTGGGAGAAAAGTCGACCTAAACAAATGGCCAATCCGTGGAGAGATCGCCCGAGACCTCCAGGCTTTACCCCAAAATAGATGGGGTTAAATGGTCACGTGGGTATTCACAAATCCCCAGTAATACGAATCCGAGACGGAACTTTTTCTGCCAAAATGGCTTCATCTTAGGGTTAGTTAGTATGGTTAAAATAACCTCTTGGGGGGAAAAAGAGGATAACGTGAGTAAAACGGTGCTGCAAACACAAATACCTGAACTGGAAAAGGTAGAAAGAAACAAAGGTAGAAACACAAATAGACTACAGATTTATAGAACAAGGTACCCCACCTAGTGTAAAGGTATGTGCATCGACCACTAACACAAATAGACTACAGATTTATAGAACAAGGTACCCCACGTAGTGTAAAGGTATGTGCATCGACCACTAACACAAAGAGACTACAGATTTATAGAACAAGGTACCCCACGTAGTGTAAAGGTATGTGCATCGACCACTAACACAAAGAGACTACAGATTTATAGAACAAGGTACCCCACCTAGTGTAAAGGTATGTACATCGACCACTAACACAAATAGACTACAGATTTATAGAACAAGGTACCCCACCTAGTGTAAAGTTGTGTACATCGACCACTAACATAAATAGACTACAGATTTATAGAACAAGGTACCCCACCTAGTGTAAAGGTGTGTACATCGACCACTAACATAAAAGACTACAGATTTATAGAACAAGGTACCCCACCTAGTGTAAAGGTGTGTGCATCGACCACTAACACAAATAGACTACAGATTTATAGAACAAGGTACCCCACCTAGTGTAAAGTTGTGTACATCGACCACTAACATAAAAGACTACAGATTTATAGAACAAGGTACCCCACCTAGTGTAAAGGTGTGTACATCGACCACTAACACAAATAGACTACAGATTTATAGAACAAGGTACCCCACCTAGTGTAAAGGTATGTACATCGACCACTAACACAAATAGACTACAGATTTATAGAACAAGGTACCCCACCTAGTGTAAAGGTATGTACATCGACCACTAACACAAATAGACTACAGATTTATAGAACAAGGTACCCCACCTAGTGTAAAGATATGTACATCGACCACTAACACAAATAGACTACAGATTTATAGAACAAGGTACCCCACCTAGTGTAAAGGTATGTACATCGACCACTAACACAAATAGACTACAGATTTATAGAACAACGTACCCCACCTAGTGTAAAGGTATGTACATCGACCACTCCATCTTGCATCTTCAGATACATGGGGATGCTGAAGCAGTTTCCGTACTCATTTTGCCGACCTCGGAAGGATTTTTTTTTTTTTTTTGAATACAAGATCGAGGCTCGTGTAAGAGCTAACATTAATAACAAAAAGACAAGCTGACACATAAAACATATAATAAAGGGAGTGGGAGACAAGATGGGGAAAGAGGGGGTGGGGAGAGAGGGAAGCGCACAAGTACAACATTTGAGATCAGGGACATCGGGAGATCTATGGGAGTGAGGGGGCTTGGGGGGAGGAGGCGTGGGAAGGGGTTGTGGGGGGGGGGGGGGCGGGGGGTGGGAGAGGTCTAAAACACATGGACACTGCTAGAACTTCCAGGAAACAAGTCGGTATTTCAAAAAAAAAGTGGGTTTGGGGTGAATTAATGGGGGTCGAAGAGATCGAGGTTTTGGATGGGGGAAGATAAGAGATGGTGGTGAACAGCTGTTTTAAAGACCTGGATTAGAGGCTGAGTCAACCCACCTGGTGTCAATTCAAGGGCATGACAAGGACTTGAACTCAAGAACTTGAACTCAAGACCTTGTGATCTCAAGCCAGCCACCTTAATTGTTAAGCCAACAACTGGCTCGTATCTACAGTACTTCAATTTTAATAAAATAGTAATTTAAAGATCGTTTTAAAATTCCGGAAGTTTAGCACTACTGAAGCAATCTTATACACCACCCTAATCCTGTTATTCATTTCCAATTGATCACCTGTTTTGACACCAATACAATTTTTTATTATGGACCTTCGGCATCAAAAATATACATATATTGAACAAACTGTTTCAAATGGAGCACCTCGCCACCATTAGAGTATTTACATTGCATCAGATGTGGCAATAAATGGGAATTGTTGCTCCCAGCTTGCTGGCTCAAAGACAGACGACACCATTTGTATTTTTGCCGCCTTCATTCGTACCCCGTTTAGAATCCCGTGCAGGCATGGGCAACTTGTACACTGCCGTAAGGCGATGCTAAGTCACAGTTTAGGATCAATAACCATAGAACGGAGCGTCAATTGGCATCATACATAACCATAATCTATGGCCTCTTCTTTACCCCGACACCGCACCCTCTCTCATGCCACGCCCACTTCCCAGAGGCTGCGCTTGCCAGCTCCTATTACATACACCACCCGATCGAGCTTGTCCAAGTCCTGCAAAACTGGAGTTCTTGGAAGTATGATGAAGGCAATGTGTATGTATGTATGTGTGTATATGTAAGTATGGATGTTTGTCCCTTACACCGGCATTCTGCGGGTTTATTCCCTTAAAATTCGTTTTCTCTGCAACCGTTGGTCCGGTTGATACTAAATTTTCACAATAGAAGCATCTCTTCTTGTATATTTTATATATTAATTATGACGTCATAGATCACGTGGTACGGGCGCCATCTTGGGAAAAACGAAAAACTTTGCACCTCTATATCTCCAAAACCGCTCCATGAAAAAAAATTGAAACGTGGCTCATTGTAAAATACTCCCCATGAGGAAAAACATATTGTCGCTTCTACCCTGGAGTGAAGACCTCAGAGTGACGGATGGCCAAAATGAGCTTTAACTTCGACGCGTATACCCCAAAATATGGCAGTGTTATCTCCTTGACACGCGCGGGGGAGTGATACCGAGGCCCTTACCTGCACGGATGGACGCGGTGGGGGTTTATCCGAACCCACAAACAAATAAACGTACAAGACAGGCACGACAAAGAAATGCAATAAATAATGGGTTTAATGAAAAAAATGCAGGCAATTAAAATCAATGCACGGTAAACTAAAACTCGTATACAGACACAGGGAGAAATAAAAGAAAAGAGAATGCTGTGGTAAGGTGGCCGATACTCAGCCTGCTCCAACGAGGACAAGCGCGGATGGTCTTCGAGTCTCCGCGAGGAAACGCACAGGATGGCGTGAATCGCCACATGGCACCCTGAGCCATGAAGCGGCAGCAACCCGTCCTCCTCCTCCGGTGGTTCCATGCTGCACAAAACTCCCCTCGTGATACCGACTCTATCCCGATCTGCTCTTGCCCAGCATTTTCTTTCACAAATGCACCCAAGCACATGAGCCAGGAAAATGCAACCGCCAGAGGGAGAGCAATATGTGACCGTCCGCCATGCAGCCAGCACCAGAGAGAGAGAAAATGTCGGGACGTTTGCCTTTTCTTCCTCCGTTCTCAAAGGTTCCCTCTGACGTCACGCTCGCTCCAATCACCATGCGCGATTCAATCACCCCATCGCTCCTCAACCAATCCTCATCCGGGGCGTGACCTCATGGCCATTCTTGATGCCCATCAAGAATGTTCGGCTGGACGGGGTCGTAATTTCTGGGTACTGTCGGCGATTATGGTGGTTGTAATTATGTGCTGATTGCATGGCTCGCGAGTGAGTGTTGTAAGAACAAAGGAAAAAAATCACGAGGGCAATTACACACTGGGGATTATTCTTAAGCCCTACCTAATTAGCATAGCTGCACCCCATGTATCGAGACACACAAACGCTTACACGGACACTCGGCCTAACGGATTCCCTACTTAGTTACATGAATGTGGGCTTCTTCTTCTTCTTCGCGTCGGCGGAGCATTCTAAACCGACACAATTCTATCTGGACTAAGGTATTTCGTTACCTACCCCCACACATGTAACAATATGGTAATGATGATGTCATAGGGTGACTTCAGTATGACGTCATAAATCTGCAAGTAGAACGATCAGTATGAAATCCGATCAGTATGATCCGATCAGTATTAAATTTCTTGAGCATGATATAGGGAAAAATTGGTGGAGAAAAAAAATTGATGATGTCATGAGTCACGTGGTTCGGCAGCCAAATTTTTACGGCGTAGCCGGTAGGGTAATGCTGTCTGGAACAACGTTTGTCTGTCTGTCCGGTATATGTATGTATGTATGTATGTATGTATATATGTATGGCCCTCACAAACATCCACCAATCAGAATGGAGGATCTGGTCATATGACAGGGGCACAATAGTTCCTCCACCAAGCAGACCCAAGCCTGGCTATGCCATTGTTAGACTATCGGTCTTGTTTTTTTCTTATTGATCTTCCCCCTTCTTTCCAACCCTTTATATATGACATCCCAGCTATTTGCACATTCCTCATGAGACTATCAAATGTGCGGTACCTTTTTATCCTGCCTATTTGTCTTTGCCCTTTGTCTGCCTTTTCCTCTCTTCTGCATTCTTGGTGTGCGAGACTTTAACCCTATGTTGTTTAGCTCTTCAATGAGTGTAGACCTCTGCTCAAGACTATTCTGCAAGCTGAAGTGACCGATATTTGACTGTTTCTGACTCCAAGGCATTGAAGGATGGCTGTTTCTGGCTCCAATAAATTAAAATATGGCTGTTTCTGGTTCCAAGGCATTAAAAGATGGCTGTTTCTGGCTCCAAGGCATTAAAGGATGGCTGTTTCTGGCTCCAAGGCATTAAAAGATGGCTGTTTCTGGCTCCAAGGCATTAAAAGATGGCTGTTTCTGGCTCCAAGGCATTAAAAGATGGCTGTTTCTGGCTCCAAGGCATTAAAATATGGCTGTTGCTGGCTCCAAGGCATTAAAAGATGGCTGTTTCTGGCTCCAAGGCATTAAAAGATGGCTGTTTATGGCTCCAAGGCAATAAAAGATGGCTGTTTCTGGCTCCAAGGCATTAAAAGATGGCTGTTTCTGGCGCCAAGGCATTAAAATATGGCTGTTTCTGGCTCCAAGGCATTAAAAGATGACTGTTTATGGCTCCAAGGCATTAAAATACGGCTGTTTCTGGCTCCATGGCATTAAAAGATGGCTGTTTCTGGCTCCAAGGTATTAAAATATGGCTGTTTCTGCCTCCAAGGCATTAAAAGATGGCTGTTTCTGGCTCCAAGGCATTAAAATATGGCTGTTTCTGGCTCCAAGGCATTAAAAGATGGCTGTTTCTGGCTCCAAGGCATTAAAAGATGGCTGTTTCTGGCTTCAAGGCATTAAAAGATGGCTGTTTCTGGCTCCAAGGCATTAAAAGATGGCTGTTTCTGGCTCCAAGGCATTAAAAGATGGCTGTTTCTGGCTTCAAGGCAATAAAAGATGGCTGTTTCTGGCTCCAAGGCATTAAAAGATGGCTGTTTCTGGCTCCAAGGCATTAAAAGATGGCTGTTTCTGGCTCCAAGGCATTAAAAGATGGCTGTTTCTGGCTCCAAGGCATTAAAATATGGCTGTTTCTGGCTCCAAGGCATTAAAATATGGCTGTTTCTGGCTCCAAGGCATTAAAAGATAGCTGTTTCTGGCTCCAAGGCATTAAAATATGGCTGTTTCTGGTTCCAAGGCAATAAACGATGGCTGTTTCTGGCTCCAAGGCATTAAAAGATGGCTGTTTCTGGCTCCAAGGCATTAAAAGATGGCTGTTTCTGGCTCCAAGACATTAAAAGATGGCTGTTTCTGGCTCCAAGGCATTAAAAGATGCCTGTTTCTGGCTCCAAGGCAATAAAAGATGGCTGTTTCTGGCACCAAGGCATTAAAAGATGGCTGTTTCTGGCTCCAAGGCATTAAAAGATGACTGTTTATGGCTCCAAGGCAATAAAGATGACTGTTTCTGGCTCCATGGCAATAAATATGGCTGTTTCTGGCTCCAAGGAATTAAAAGATGAATGTTTCTGGCTCCAAGGTCTCCCCTCTCCCTCACACCGCTCTCCTTTCTCTTCTCTCCTCGCTCTCAACCTCGCTCTCTCCCCTCTCTCTCTCGCCTCTCTCCCTCACCCTCTCTCTTTCTCACCCTCTCTCTTTCTCACCCTCTCTCAATCTCACTCTCCCTCTCACCCCCTGCTGGCTGTCCATGTGTTTGGGTGTGTCAAGATGGCGGCTGTGCAGATTTGGTGAGGTACGAGCTGCTCTGACCTTCAAGCTTTCTCCCCCCTTTTTCTCGTCGTTTTCACCTTTTCTTACCCATTTTTGTTCATCTGCACGTTGTTTACTCTCCGTCTACCTCCACCACTCCCTTTTCATCAGCCCCGACACCATGTACACCACATCCTCCCCTCTCACTTTCCTATCCCGCTTTCCTCTCCCCACCTTTCAGTCCCCCCCACCCGTTCTCCCCTATCCCCCCCATTGCACTCCTCGTTTGTGTTGCTATCTCCTATTTCATTTTTCTCCACTTTCTTTTATTTACCTCAGAAAGAGAAAGCCCACGCCTTTCAGTGAGGTCGACCGGGTGAGTGTTATTCCATCGGCACTCTGAAGGGTTGCCATGGTTTCTCACTCTTTTCCTCATTTAGAGGTGTGTTTTTTCGCGATAATTTCGTGTTGGTGTACGCCGAGTAGTGCTTTCTCCTTTTTCCCTGCTTGTACAGATATTGAAAACTTTCAGAAAGAAGAATACGCCTCGGGATGTCCCACCACCTCATAAGGAAAAGAAGGTGGTGTTAGACTCTGAAGCGATGGACACAGTACTGTGGGGGTTACCTTATTGGGACATAATCCACAGGCACGGGCCAGTGGGGCTTAGGATGGTGTGGGCGTGGCGTGCGCGGGGTTGTTGGAGCCATGCCCCCCGAAGCGGGATTTTGGGTTATAAAAAGCTGTATGAGTTCCGGTCGCGAGCGCTTTCTGTGGAAATAAATGAGCTTTGAACAGCTAAGAAGTGTCTCGTCCTCTCGCTATCCGCAACTCCTACATTGGTGACCCCGTCTTGCTCTCGACGTTTCGGAGCTTCAAACGAACATGGCGACAAGTGCAGTTTCGATTAAACTGCCGGAGTTTTGGGAATGACAAGCGGCCGTCTGGCTCGCACAAGCTGAGGTTCAATTCGCCATTTGCAACATTTATGCGGACGACACGAAGTATTATTACGTCGTGTCTGCGCTCAGCTGCTCCACTGCGACCAGAGTGGTGAGCCTTCTTCAGGATCCTCCGAGGGACCGCAAGTACAAGACGCTAAAAGCGCTGCTGCTCGTAACCGTCGAGTGCGCTGAGGCCGAGTGCGCCCGCGAACTACTTTCTCTACCCGGGCTGGGCGATTCCAAGCCGTCGGAGCTTATGGACCACATGTTGTCTCTCCTGGGCAGCCACCGACCATGGGACCCCAGCCCCGTCGAGCCTATGTCGCTGACGGACACCGTCGCGCTTTACTGAAGAGGGCCGTGAGGAACCTCAGCAGCCTCGGGAGTCTACAACTCGCAACTCGCTACAACTCGATACTCGCTACACCCGGGAGGCCCGTGAGGAACCTCAGCAGCCTCGAGAGGCCCGTGAGGAACCTCAGCAGCCTCGGGAGGCCCGTGAGGAACCTCAGCAGCCTCGGGAGGCCCGTGAGGAACCTCAGCAGCCTCGAGAGGTCCGTGAGGAACCTCAGCAGCCTCGGGAGGCCCGTGAGGAACCTCAGCAGCCTCGGGAGGCCCGTGAGGAACCTCAGCAGCCTCGGGTGGCCCGTGAGGAACCTCAGCAGCCTCGGGAGGCCCGTGAGGAACCTCAGCAGCCTCGGGAGGCCCGTGAGGAACCTCAGCAGCCTCCCGAGGCCTAGACCAGCCCCTCGGTTGGCTCAACCCCCACGGTGGGGTCGTCCCCTGTTGGGAAAGTCCCCGGTTGGCCCGCCCACCGCCGAGCCGCTGAAAGTCCTTGCTCGGGTCATCAGTCGTTTCGGAAAAACCGACATTGCCCGTGCGTCAGTGCGTGTGAATTCTGGGGGGGGGGGCGCATGTGGGGGTTACCTTATTGGGACATAATCCACAGGCACGGCCCAGTGGGGCTTTGGGCTTTGGATGGTGTGGGCGTGTCGTGTGCGCGGTTGTTGGAGCCACGCCCCCCGAAGCGGCATTTTGGGTTATAAAAAGCTGTATGAGTTCCGGTCGCGAGTGAGTTCTGTGGAAATAGAGGAGCTTTGAACAGCTAAGAAGTGTCTCGTCCTCTGACCATCCGCAACTCCTACAGTACCACCTGATAAAATATCGTTGAGTAATCGATATGAAATATTGGTAAATGATAATGCAGATTCTATACCTGCAGCCGATCGGGACCTTCAGCTTAATGTGGAGGAGTTGCATGCGCTACCTCCAGAAAAGGTTAGAATTCAGTCTACCTTACATCATTGTGCGGATGATGACAAGTCCGGTCGAGACTCGACTGGGGGGAAAAAAGATCAAAATTCAACCTCACAGTGTTCCAACGCACGAGATGACGACCCTTCAATCCCAATACCGTAGCCGTTGTGCCGCCAGGGCCGGCGCCAGACTATTTTGCGCCCTAGGCAAGGCCAGCTACTTGCATCCCCTCCCCCTCCCCCCCCCAATTATTTTTTTTGCCAACTTCGATTATTAATAACATGTTTTGTAGAAAAAATAAAAAGCAGAAAACTTGAAACTGCTAAATTTATTTTAAATTGCAAGAATAAGTACCGTAAGATGCCAACAGCACCAATATTAAAGGCGCAATATCCATTAATATGGCAGTGGCCCTGTTACCCCACGCTTTGGGGCAAATGGGCTTTCACTTAAAAAAAATATGACACCATGTGGTTTGCAATGCAAAATAAAGAAAGTGGTCCCTTTATGAGTGTGTGAATGGAAATTACAGATAGAACAAAACAGTTTTTGGTTTGAGCAATAAGTTTTAGATATGCAAAATCAAAATTTTAAATAAGCAATCTTTGATTATCTTTCGCAAATACAAAATAAAATATTTTGGCACACAAATCATTTTGAACTAAAGGGCACTCGGTATAATGCATACCTCAGCCATTGGCAACACAACATTCAAACCTTTTACTTCACACACCTTTAAGTATATTGTTGCGGATCTCCCCGTCGGACGTTTTCCCCCTTACAAAGGGGGGATTAATCCCCTTGTTTGTGACTGACCGACGTGAGTCCTGAAGCTGCCCAGCTCCCTCCAGGGAGGCAGGTGAGCAACCTCGTTCGAGACCGCGGACAAGATGTTAATTGCCGAGCGGATTAGCAGCCGCGGCTCGAACCATTAGCATTCACTAACCTGATTATAAACATTGGCCAAATCGTGCCACAGGTATTCAAAGGGGGAAATCACAAAGACGATCGGATGTGAGGAAACCAGAAGGTAAGGAAGAACAAATATAATTTATTACTAATATTTACAAGACCAAAAAAACCAAGGAAGAAGGAAAGATACGAAAATAATTTACAGAAGAGGCAGACACAGTGCAAATATTAACTTACCTATACAAGCTTACTTATACCCCAGGACAAGACACACAAAACAGACGACAATCAGACTTACACGAATGGAAAATGAAGGCAGGAACGAATGGCTGGAAGGGGAGGAAGGCTCAGCTGGAGCTTGCTCCCACACGGGACGTCGGGCTCGACCTCGACGGCCACCGATGCTACCGATGCCACCGCAATCTGGTTCCCGCGTAGCAGCGGGTCGAAGCTGCGTGTCACAGGGGGGGCTGGACTACGGTGGTCTCAAAGCTGCGGTTGGTTCAGCTGTGGTGGGTTCAAATGCGCATCCCAGCTCCTCCTCAACTGGACTCCGGTGGACGGCTCACTCATCTCTCGTGGGGGCGTCACGTGACGGGTTATATAGCGCCACACCCTGGAACGTTCGTGAAACTGCCCGATCGTTCTCTCTCCGCCCTCTCTAGCCAAACCCCTCATCCTTGGTTGGTTGATCGGGGCTGGTTCACTCCTCCCTCTGATGACAAGGTGGAGACACGCCTTTCTTCTCCGAGCTGACCGCGTGCGTAATGGAGGACTGGTGTAGTGGGTAATGCGGTTGGCAATGCGGTCGGCAATGGAGGTTTTGGGCAATTGAAAGGGGATCTATCTTATTTGATTCGGTGCGATGCAGAGTCAACTAGTGGGAGACAGAGCCTTATACTGACATAGAATAAAGAAATAACAATAGAAAGGTTCTATGGTGGCCTACGTGCTTGTATATGGACTAGCTACGGTGCACTCATATCAATTAACAGCCAATTAAAGGGGAAATGTACATAGGAGACTTTAATACTAAATTTACAAAGTGAAGGTTCTAAAAACCGTAACACAGCACCCTCATTCCTCACGGCACGACTCGGGCCGACAAAACTTTAACTTAGTGTGGCACGTAGGTGTAGTTCCCTCTACAATTAACCTAACCCTGAGTGTGACAGTTTTAAAACACAAATAAGTATGTCCCTCTGCTGCATTGCACCCTGCCTAACAGATTCACGCCCACAGGATAACCGAATTGCGGAATGGTTCTCAAACTAAACATGAATGGTGGGGAGCATTATTTACAAGTGACGCTGATTGTATTTACAAAACGCAACCCAGGACCTGTGATTTTTCTTTTTGGGGGAGGGGGGGGGGGGATACAGCCTGTGCTGCATCGATGCACCAGCACCAAGAAAGAGCGCCATAAAGCACCATAAAGCACCATAAACGCACCAGTCACCACAGTTCCATTAACAACAACTAAAAAAACTGATGGTGGTTTTGCTCTTCGCCTCCCTCTGCTGGCCGTTGTTCTTCCTGATGTTGTCAACTTCATCTTCTTACTGGCGGCCTATTTGCAATAATAATAAAAAGCACAGAACGTGTCCATTTTTATTTTATTTATGGCCCACAGGGGCCGACTATGGGTGGTTCATCTGTGTGGCGTAGGTGCCATGTCACTGAGGTCCGCAAGTAAGTTCTTGGGCCATCGTGGCCGGTCCCAGCAGAGGGGCCATGCCCCAACCCGTGGGGTCCATGAGTGGTGCTCAGCCACAGACATGTGGTCCATAAGTGGTGCATCGATGCAGGCAGCTGGTGGCGGGGGTTCGGGCACACAATGGCGGACTCCCGCACGCTCCCCTCAGTGCCCAGAGAGCACGATCCATGGGTCGGGGAAGGAAGACAGAGAGGGCAGGTTAGCGAGGGGTAAGGGCTCAAGGGTACAAATCAATAAAGGCAATGCAAGGTGAGGTGCGCCTGGAGACCGAGCGGAGAAAAGCTCGTCCCTATCGTACATCACCCCACCCGTCACCTGTTCTACCCTTGCCCCTTACACCCGTATGTACAAAAATCTACACCTTTACCAATCCGTCGCTACCGTCTCGTCCTCCCCATATTTCCCTAAACCAAATTCATCCACAATCCCAATTTCTAACCAAATTTGCCATCACCCAATTCATCATCAATCCTCATAAGGAGGGAGAGATGGAACAACAACACAATGTCACACCCACATCATGATGCGTCTCACAATCCAAACATTTGCACAAAAAATACCCAAAAACCTGGCACGGTGTGGAGCTCTGTCACCTCAGGTGAGTGGATGTAGATGGTGTGAGGAGATTCTCAATCCTAACTATCCTCTAAATGACTTTAATACACTTTACACTACCTGGGGTCTCTCCCTGCCAATCCATTGGCCATCTTACACTCTATGCGGTTTTAAGAACCAAATTCCCATTGACCAAGCTGTGGTGCTTTCTCAATTTGGGGTCTCACTCCCCCGATTCAACTCCCTGTGCCTTTGCACAATTTCAGGACTGGGTCGTGTGGCTCTCCCAGCAGGTCTACCCACCTGCACACCTCCACCTCTGCAGTTGCCTCCGAGCTTACCTGCTCCTTACCCTAACCTATCTACCTGGGGAAGGCCCTCTGGCGCTTTCCCCACTCGGTGCCCTCTCTGGCACAGTGCTACCCGGGTCCATCCTCCGGATCCTCGGGCCCCATCCACAACAACTCTACCGACTCCCAGAGCCCACCTGCGGCCTCACCTGGCCGACATCCTAACAGTGGCGGAGTGCCCATTTAACTACACACACTAACAGGCCACACGCCCAGCCATTTCCACGACACTAATGCACCCATCCAAACACCATTCTTCCACCACGCACCACAGATGCCAATATCCAACCACAATTTACCTACTCCCACTACCTAACTCTTAAACTACCCTCCCCGGGTATTCGTGATAGGGGTCCACTTTTCCCCCATTCACACCTTCGCACCATCCACTCCACTCCACAGTTTTCACCATACTCACTCCACACCATCCATTCCATACTCCATATATTCCATACTCCATGTATTCCACACACCTGTTCATTTGCACACCTGTGCAATCACACCTGGTGCCACCTGCACCCTCCTTCCTCCAGGACCATTCGGTCAACACAACACACAATCACCATTACTCACTCATATACTGCTCCATACACCTGTTCACTTCTCAAACACACGGCATCATCTGATCTAACTACTCCCCTCTGAAACTCACGCTTCCCAGTCGCCCCTTACATTATTGCGCTCCCTCGTCGTTATAATCCTGCTACCCTACTCTCTACGTCCCCGCTACAGGTATAATGTCGCTACTTAACGCTACTGTTACCTATTGTCCTTCTTCTCTAGATCCCTATCATTTTATCCTAACCCTCCCTGGCTAGTTTTCACTGCCAAACCCCATAAAACTAGCGCTCATGTGCCCCATTTGTGTGTGAGGGATGGCAGAGTTGCCATCCCACCACATCGGGCATCTTCTACTATCAATTTGGCCCATAAAATTCCAGCCAATCAAAAATTTGCCAATCACTGCCAATCATTCTACCTATCAGTTGCCAATCAAATTTTGCCAATCACAAATTCCCTATCCCTACCGCATGTCCTTTCACTGGAGCCTCGGTGCGTTGTTACCTTCACAAAGCTCGACTTCGTGAAGCCGAGCAATGAATGCGAGTGGTTGGTTGCCGGCGGTTGGGTCCGTCCGGCATGCGGTGCAGGGAAGGAGGCTTACTCGGGCCGAGATTCCACGCACCATCTCGGCACGGAACCGTCCGATGCCCCAATCTCGGCCGGCCAGAGCGCTGCAACCACGAGGGGTCGCCGTGTCGACCCTTCCTAGGTGTCCTCAAACCGGGCCGCCCGCTCCGCTTAGCGGAGCACGGACGCGACCGTTCAGAGCGAGGCCCGGTGTGGATCCCGCACGGCGGTTCTTTCGAAACCGCCGTGGTTACGATCCACGCTGGTTCCCGCTGCACACAAAACCCGGCACGAACTGAGGGCTCGCTTCGGCTACAAGTCGATCTAACCGCTGCTCTGTTTAACATCGATGTTTCACTTGCATGCTCACACCACGCGTTCCGTTCCTTATTCACACATCCAGGTGTCTCCATACACTCCGTCATTGCACCTTCTCTTACACACCCCCCAGGTTCACTCATTACGCTCACAGACTTCGTCACACACCTGACCACTGCACACCTTGGCACACACTCGTCTTTCGCACACCTCATCAACACACCTCCTCGTGCCCACTCCTAGGTCACATCCTCTGTGACAACCACGAGTGTGCACTCACCTGCACACCCAATCACGTACCTCACTACCAACTCAAGTGTGCATTCCCACATGCGCTCGTCCATTCCAGGTGTGCATCCTTCCATTCCAGGTGTGCATCCTCTCTCACCTGCTACAACCAACTCGTGCTCCGTGTCACTCTCGTCACTCTCACCACCACACTCGGTCGCGCATTCACCCTTACTCTCGACAGCGCACTCTGTTATCATGCACCCGTCCGTTACACACCTTTCTTGTGCATCCTCTTGTGCACACTCTCCCGTTACGTCCTCCGTAACACTCACCACAGGTGTGCACTCTTCCGTTACATCCCCTGTAACACTCCCCATCACACGCTTCAAGGTGCCCCCCCGCACCCGCGCCACGACCAACTCACTCTCGACAGCACACTCACTCCTCGGCGCGCACTTTTTCCTCACACACCCCATAGTCGGACATCCTCGCAATTCTCCTCTTTCCATACACTCCGGACCAGTCATACACCTCACCATTGGTCCCTCACGAGCACCCGGGTCTAAACCAACACCCAAGCTGACTGAATCTCCCCTCACACTATATACATTTCCGAGTATATCGCCACTCACCTCGGCACCTCGTCTTCGCTCCTCCTCCACCACCTGCAAACTCTTTATTTGGTTAGTAAGAACATCATCACGATTTGAGCACAGACCTTGCACCAATTCAATCACCTCCTCCTTTATCTCTCTCTTAGTTTCTCTCCATCTCTTCTTAATTTCACTCACCCCCTCTTCCACTTCCTCTAACTTTTGCTTCACCTCTTTCATTTCCCGGTGCGCCCCCTCAATTTCTGCCTCTAATGCCACCTTGGTCATCTCTATGTGCGTCCTTACTTCCCGTTCTTTCGTCTCCATTGCTTCTGTTACCTCATCCAACCTCTTTGTCAACCCCTCATGTACCATCTGACATTCCCTCTTCATCGCTACGAGTTCTTTTTTTAATCTCTTTCTGTGTTGCCTTCAACCCCACGATTACCGCGGTGTTCTTCTCCACTTGCTCCCCTAATTCCTTTTGTCCCACCGTCAGCTGCTCTACTCCCCTCGTCAGATCCTCTATGCCCCCCTGTAACCTAGCCGTACTACTTCTCACCTCTTTCTCCATACGCTCCTCACCTCTCTTTACCTCCTCGCGTACCCACGCGAGCTCCTCGCCCACACCTCGTCTGATCTCCTCCCCCATTTCTCCCATCTCTTTGGTAGATGCTGCCCTCATCTGTTCCAAAGCATTCCTCTGGGCATCCAATTTGGTTTCTAACCCGATTCTCACCTCCTCTATCTGATCTCCCATTTGTTTAATTTCCCGGGCGAATTGCTCCCCTATTTCCCTCAATTTGCCTTCCATTGTGTTTTCTAACCCCGTTAACCCATTCTTCACCCCTTTCATCCCGTTGTCTAACCCCTCAAATTTGTTGTCGAAACCCTCAAATTTACTGTCTAAACCCTCAAATTTGGCTTCTAGCCCCCCGATTTTGCCGTCGAGCCCCCCGATTTGGCTTCCTATATCATTCCTCAATTCCCCTATTTGATTTTCTAATCCCCCAATTTTACTGTCCAACTTCCCAATTTGGGCGCTGGTACCCCACGCTTCGTCCCTCATTCTGCTTTCCATCCCTTCCATTTCTGCCCTTGATTTGTCCCCCGACTCGGCCATAAGGGCCCTTATTTGCTCCATGAATAGGCCCCATTCCATCGGCGGCACTGCTTCGGTCACGGGCGCGGCGACATTTGGTGCCGCTGCAACCCCGTGCGCGAGGGCGCCATCTTGTGCGCCTGAAACCTTTGCAACCACATCCTCCTTGCTCTCCTCCTCTCTCTCCCCCATATACATTTCCCTGGGGTCCTGGGTCTCTTCTACTCCCCCTTCTAACTCACCCACTGGCATCCGGTCGCCTTGACCATCCATGGCACAATTTTAAATTTGGATGTAATTACAATCTCGGCCGCTCCAAATTTTGAGTGCGCTAAGTGCCCTTCAGGTCCGAATCTCGCTCCTGACACCAATTGTTGCGGATCTCCCCGTCGGCCCTTTTCCCCCTTACCAAGGGGGGATTAATCCCCTTGTTTGTGACTGACCGATGTGAGTCCTGAAGCTGCCCAGCTCCCTCCATGGAGGCAGGTGAGCAACCTCGTTCGAGACCGCGGACAAGATGTTAATTGCCGAGCGGATTAGCAGCCGCGGCTCGAACCATTAGCATTCACTAACCCGATTCTAAACGTTGGCCAAATCGTGCCACAGGTATTCAAAGGGGGAAATCACAAAGACGATCGGATGTGAGGAAACCAGAAGGTAAGGAAGAACAAATATAATTTATTACTAATATTTACAAGACCAAAAAAACCAAGGAAGAAGGAAAGATACGAAAATAATTTACAGAAGAGGCAGACACAGTGCAAATATTAACTTACCTATACAAGCTTACTTATACCCCAGGACAAGACACACAAAACAGACGACAATCAGACTTGCACGAATGGAAAATGAAGGCAGGAACGAATGGCTGGAAGGGGAGGAAGGTTCAGCTGGAGCTTGCTCCCACACGGGACGTCGGGCTCGACCTCGACGGCCACCGATGCCACCGATGCCACCGCAATCTGGTTCCCGCGTAGCAGCGGGTCGAAGCTGCGTGTCACAGGGGGGGCTGGACTACGGTGGTCTCAAAGCTGCGGTTGGTTCAGCTGCGGTGGGTTCAAATGCGCATCCCAGCTCCTCCTCAACTGGACTCCGGTGGACGGCTCACTCATCTCTCGTGGGGGCGTCGCGTGATGGGTTATATAGCGCCACACCCTGGAACGTTCGCGAAACTGCCCGATCGTTCTCTCTCCGCCCTCTCAAGCCAAACCCCTCATCCTTGGTTGGTTGATCGGGGCTGGTTCACTCCTCCCTCTGATGACGAGGTGGAGACACGCCTTTCTTCTCCGAGCTGACCGCGTGCGTAATGGAGGACTGGTGTAGTGGGTAATGCGGTTGGCAATGCGGTCGGCAATGGAGGTTTTGGGCAATTGAAAGGGGATCTATCTTATTTAATTCGGTGCAATGCAGAGTCAACTAGTGGGAGACAGAACCTTACACTGACATAGAAAAAAGAAATAACTATAGAAAGGTTCTATGGTGGCCTACGTGCTTGTATATGGACTAGCTATGGTGCACTCATTTCAATTAACAGCCAATTAAAGGGGAAATGTACATAGGAAATTTTAATTCGAAATTTACGAAGTGAAGGTTCTAAAAACCGTAACAATATATACCATTTAAGGATACTTAGCGTAACCAACCCGTCATGTCACCACAATATATCGCTTACTGTCAGACAGAGAAACAAACAAAAAAACAGACAAACAGCGTTACAAATGGTCTCATAAAAGTTTCAATTTCAGACACATCAACATCTCACTTTGCGTGCCTTTTCCTTTGCAAATTTTGTCACAAATTCAACCAGATCAAGTGCTGATGCCTGGGCATGTTCAATTGATGTAGTTGCCAAGCCAACTCGTCTCTTTTCCAACATTGTAGAGCGTATGTAAGTTTTTATAACTTTGAGCTTTGAGAAACTACGTTCACCACTTGCCACTGATACTGGAAGTGTGAGAAGGATCCTTAAAGCAACGGAAACATTAGGCACATTATCCAGGAGTTTTTGTTGTAGTATGAAGAGAAGTACTTCTTGTGGCAGCATAGACTTTGGAAGTCTTCGAGCTATTGCTGCAAGTTCAGTGATGCGCCCCTCTGATGTCTGCGCCCCAGGCAGCTGCCTAGTTGGCCTAATGGTAGCGCCGGCCCTGTGTGTCGCCTACCTTAGAAAACATACCTGAGCACAATGATCGTTCCAAGGAAGAACCTCAAATTGTCCGACATGTTGCAGAATCGCCCCTCCCCCCTACATTACCCGAGGTTCTGGTAGAACCTCCCCCTCAACCTGCTCCTACAGAAACAGGGCAGGCTGACACCTGCACACCACAGAGTAACACCGGTACCGGTATCTCAAGAGCCAGGGGTTGTAAGTGTCCCGGATAGTGCTTCTGACATGTCTGAGGAGGAATCCGATGACATTGAGGAAGTCCCCACATACAGTGATTGCAACGTCTTACCATCACAAATACTCAAATTCCTAAACCAGACTTTTAGAAAAAGATATATTGAAATAAAAGATCATTTTTCTGATCTACATGGGTTTATTGAAATGGCAAGGTGTATTATTCGCCGACCCAGTGACCACAATGTCACATAATCCCAAGGCAGTAGGCTTAAGAAATACATTGTTCAAGCTAAAAATGAACTAAAACGAGGATACGCTTATTTCCCTTTCCCTACCTTTTTTACATCTCTCTGACTATCTTTGATAGCCTCAATATATATGGTGGTGCGAGCCAGTCTAGGATGCTCCAAGTGGTCAACCTTGTAAGGCAACGGAAACTAGATGTGGCTTTCTTACAAGAAACCCACTCTACACCATCCTCTCACGCTATATGGAATCGAATGATGAAAAAGGCCGGCTACTTTAGCGATTCAACCACTCTCGAAGAAGTCACTGTTCATGCTCAAAGAGCTTTCTGTTGCCCTCAGAAGGGTTCCTTTTTGTTTTTGTTGCTATTTTGTTGCTTTTTCTTTTTCACAGCTTTTCACAGCAACAAAAAGTTGCTATTTCACAGCAGGAGTTGCTATTTCACAGCAGGAGTTGCTTTTGCACAGCAGGAGTTGCTTTTGCACAGCAGGAGTTGCTGTTGCACAGCAGGAGTTGCTATTTCACAGCAGGAGTTCCTATTTCACAGCAGGAGTTGCTATTTCACAGCAGGAGTTGCTATTTCACAGCAGGAGTTGCTATTTCACAGCAGGAGTTGCTATTTCACAGCAGGAGTTGCTATTTCACTGCAGGAGTTGCTATTTCACAGCAGGAGTTGCTATTTCACAGCAGGAGTTGCTATTTCACAGCAGGAGTTGCTATTTTACAGCAGGAGTTGCTATTTCACAGCAGGAGTTGCTTTTGCACAGCAGGAGTTGCTATTTTACAGAAGGAGTTGCTATTTCGGAGCAGGAGTTGCTTTTGCACAGCAGGAGTTGCTATTTCAAAGGCAGGAGTTGCTTTTGCACAGCAGGAGTTGCTTTTGCACTGCAGGAGTTGCTATTTCACAGCAGTAGTTGCTATTTCACAGCAGTAGTTGCTATTTCACAGCAGGAGTTGCTATTTCACAGCAGGAGTTGCTTTTGCATAGCAGGAGTTGCTTTTGCACAGCAGGAGTTGCTTTTGCACAGCAGGAGTTGCTATTTCACAGCAGGAGTTGCTTTTGCACAGCAGTAGTTGCTATTTCACAGCAGGAGTTGATTTTGCACAGCAGGAGTTGCTTTTGCACAGCAGGAGTTGCTATTTCAAAGGCAGGAGTTGCTTTTGCACAGCAGGAGTTGCTTTTGCACTGCAGGAGTTGCTATTTCACAGCAGTAGTTGCTATTTCACAGCAGTAGTTGCTATTTCACAGCAGGAGTTGCTATTTCACAGCAGGAGTTGCTTTTGCATAGCAGGAGTTGCTTTTGCACAGCAGGAGTTGCTTTTGCACAGCAGGAGTTGCTATTTCACAGCAGGAGTTGCTTTTGCACAGCAGTAGTTGCTATTTCACAGCAGGAGTTGATTTTGCACAGCAGGAGTTGCTTTTGCACAGCAGGAGTTGCTATTTCACAGCAGGAGTCGCTTTTGCACAGCAGTAGTTGCTATTTCACAGCAGGAGTTGATTTTGCACAGCAGGAGTTGCTTTTCTAATTAATCCTCATTTTTGCCTACTCCAACTCACATTTTAGGAAATAATCCCAGGTCACTTAGCTTCACTGGATTTTGTTGATAGAGATATAAATTTTACTTTAATAAATGTCTGCGTCGAACCTTCTATGACAGGTTACGACTCCACATGAGGCAGTTAGACCTGCAGAAGTTCATCATAATGGAGGTGATTTTAATTGCATCCTGCAACTTGAGTGCGATCAGAATGGTGCAAAACCTCACCCCGGACCAGCCAGACTGTTATCTAAAATAATAAGACATTTTGGTTTTCAAGACATCTGGTGGATACAAAATCCAGGCATCCATCAATTTACCTGGTGTAAGGTTGCTAATAATCAGGTGGCCCTCGCTGGGCTTGATAGATTGTATATAAATTTGCTCTTTCCCAACCTCTCCCCTACCACGGAATTTTCCCGTCTGGTTTCTCCGACCATGACCTCATTACCATGAGTTACCGTGAAGGGTCATCTCCAAATCGCCACTCTTTTTGGAAGCTGAACATTTCCATATGAGATAACCTCTTCTTAATAATATGATTGCCAATCAAACCCAAGGAGCGCGAACGAGATTACGCTTCCAGCACCTTTACCTCCTGGATTCCCCAACCAGGTTTTTCTTTGATTTTGAATCAACATCTCCTCATTCCCTAATTACTGCCTTGAAACGTCCTAACAACGCGATCATGACGAACCCTGTAGAAATTAAGGAGGATGCAAGACTCTTCTTCTCTAAACTTTACCAGGCAACAGATATCAATGCAGACTTTGTTCCCATTTTGGTTGATGGTGTTTGTTGGTACTCTAACCCCCAAGCAAAGGACGGATTTGGAGTCACCACTCACGCTTGAAGAACTCTCTGTTGCCCTTAAAAGCCTGGACAGAGGGAAATCACCTGGCCTGGATGGTCTGCCAGTGGAGTTCTTCAAAACTTTTGGGACTTGATTGGACCCGAATTGCTTCTGGTTTTCCTGGAGAGTTTGAAGAAGGGTGAACTTCCACTGAGCTGCAAGAGAGCCGTGCTTACTCTGCTTCCTAGAAAAGGAAATTCATTGCTCATTTCACAGTGGAGGCCAGTGTTGTTGTCCTTGTTGTCCAGCAAGTGTCCTTGTTGTGAATGGACTATAACATTTTCTCAAAGGCTTTGGCCTTGGGTCTCTCACCCCTGCTAAAAGACATTATACACATGGACCCAACTTATTGTGTTCCTGGTCGCAATATTCAGGATAATATCTCTGTTGTTTGAGATGTCATTGAAATCTGTGAGATTAACCATGAAAGTTGTGGTTTGATCTTCCTCGACCAGGAGAACGCTTTTGACTGTGCCTCTCACACCTACCTTTTTGAAGTTCTAAAATGTTTTGGTTTTGGACCTATTTTTCTATCCTATTTCCGTTATGTTACTCAAACATATCGGCTATTTTAAAGATAAACAATTAACTTGTACCCGCCTTTTGTGTTGGGAGAGGGGTAAGGCAGGGCTGCCCTCTTTCAGGGATTTTGTACGCTTTATCCCTTTAGCCCCTCTTAAATACCTTTCGGAAGTCCTTGTCTGGTGTTACTTTTGAAACCCACCACTTAAAAAGCATTGCTTATGCAGATGACATCTGTGTCTGCATCAGACAGTCAGAAGACGTTGATTTGATGATGAGTGCATTGAATCTGTTCAGCAGGGCATCATCGGCCAAGATCAATTGGACAAAAACAGACGTGCTGTGGCTTCAACCCTCTACCTAACCCCTACCCACCCGCTATTCCATCTACCATTCTACCCCCTCGTCTCCCTGCCAATCTTTCTTGGAGAAGAGATGGGATTAAGTTGCTGGGGGTGTTTCTTGGCCCTGGAAATGTTGTGAGGCATAACTAGGAAGGCTTGTTGGCACACATTGAATTACTTTTACTGAAATAGAAGAACTTGATCTGCCAACTGTCCTACCAAGGTAGGGTACTAGTCATCAACAGTCTGGTCACCTCTACGTTATGGTACAAGGTTCTTTCCCTACAGCAACCCACAACTCTGGTGGATGCAATACAAAAATGCATCACTCGTATCTTCTGGCCCGGAAACCACAAACCACTGGAGATCCGAAACTTACCAACGGCAGAGGGTGGCCAATGGCTTGTGAATGTCAAGTGCCACATCATGGCTTTCCATCTACGAACAGCATGTCGCTTCTTGTATGAACCTTGTTTGGCCTGGAGACAGCTTACCAGTTGCATCTTTCATCAAAATGGGAAGTTGGACCTTGCACAGGAGCTGTTCCTTATGGATACGACCAAGATAGACATATTCTGGCTACCTTCCTTTCAACAAAGCCGACTGAATTGGTGGCAGACCTTTATCTGTCTCCGTGACCCCTTGACTTATGTTCGATCCATGTTCTTCTTGACGAACCATGATTTCACAACTCTTTATTTGGTGAGTGTGTGAATGAAAGCATCTTCATTCAACAGTTGATAAATGCCTCAGCAACAAAAGTGTGTCATTTGAGAGATGCCACCAATACAACAACAAACAACAACAGGCATTTTAAGGCCATTTTCCCTGCTAGAGTGGGGGTTAGCCTTGCTGGCCCCATGACAATCTTTTCCATTTTGCCCGATTTTCTGCATCTCCCCTTGTTAACCCCCTTGCCCGCATTTCTTCTTCCACCACCTTTAGCCAAGTCTTTCTCGGCCTTCCCCGTCCTCTACTTCCTTCTACATTAATTTCAATCACTCTTCTCAACCAGTGACTTTCATCCTTCCTCAACACATGACCAAACCATCTCAATCTGCTTCTCTTCACATCATCCATCACAGGCTTTATTCCCATCATCTTTCGCAATTCGTCACTTGTCTTCCTCTCTCTGAAAGATACTCCGTACATCCACCGAACCATTCGCATTTCCACCCTTTCCAGCCTTCGTTGCTGCTCTATGTTCATTACCCATGTCTCGCTCCCATAAAGCACAACACTTCTCACACATGCAGCACACACCTTTCCCTTCAGCCTCAACGACACTCTCCTCCTCATCAGCATGCCACTCAGTTCCCCAAACTTGTTCCATGCACATCTCACTCGAGCAACCGTTGCCGAGTCTGATCCACCTTCTCCATTCAGCATGTCTCCGAGGTAGCAAAATGTTTTCACACCTTCCAGCTTCACGCCGTCTCCAAGATCCAACTCAACATTTCCTCCATCTGCAGCTCCCTCTGTGCACACCTTACATTTGAATGTAGCTGCCACACTGGTTAATGACCCTCTCAGACCACTACATTTTTGATGAACCCACTCAGCGCACATTGTACATTGAATGGAGTTCACTCCGACACCGTTCCTGCACACAGCACACGGCCACTTCCCAGTTCTTTCCACCTCATCACATGCTTTCCCATTCGCCATCACCTTTGTTTTTCCGACATTCACCTTCAGACCTTTTGTCTCCATACATTTCTTCCACTTGTTCATCTTCTCCTTCCGTCCGTCCATACTTTCCACAATCAACACCAAATCATCTGCACACAACAACTCCCACGGTAAACCCTCCTTTACATTCCAAGCCAGGACCTCCATCACAGCTACAAATAGTAGTGGATTAGTACCGACCATCAAAAAGGAAAAGATGAACACGTGGAAGGAATGTATGGAGGCAAAAGGTCTGAAGGTGAATATCGGAAAGACGAAGGTGATGGCAAGTGGTAAAGCATGTGGTGAGGTGGAAAGAACTGGGAAGTGGCCCTGTGCTGTGTGTAGGAAGGGTGTCGGAGTGAACTCCATTCAGTGTACAATGTGCGCTGAGTGGGTTCATCAAAAATGTAGTGGTCTGAGAGGGTCATTAACCAGTGTGGCAGCTACATTCAAATGTAAGGTGTGCACAGAGGGAGCTGCAGATGGAGGAAATGTTGAGTTGGATCTTGGAGACGGCATGAAGCTGGAAGGTGTGAAAACATTTTGCTACCTCGAAGACATGCTGAATGGAGAAGGTGGATCAGACTCGGCAACGGTTGCTCGAGTGAGATGTGCATGGAAGAGGTTTCGGGAATTGAGTGGCGTGCTGATGATGAGGGGAGTGTCGTTGAAGCTGAAGGGAAATGTGTATGCTGCATGTGTGAGAAGTGTTATGATTTATGGGAGCGAGACATGGGTAATGAATGTAGAGCAGCAACGAAGGTTGGAAAGGGTGGAAATGCGAATGGTTCGACGGATGTGCGGAGTATCGTTGAGAGAGAGGAAGACAAATGATGAATTGCGAAAGATGATGGGAATAGAGCCTGTGATTGATGCTGTGAAGAGGAACAGGTTGAGATGGTTTGGTCATGTGTTGAGAAAGGATGAAAGTGACTGGTTGAGAAGAGTGATGGAAATGAATGTAGAAGGAAGTAGAAGACGGGGAAGACCGAGAAAGACTTTGCTAAAGATGGTGGAAGAAGAAATGCGGGCAAGGGGGTTAACAAGGAGAGATGCAGAAAATTGGGCAAAATGGAGAAGATTGTCATGGGGACCGCAAGGCTAACCCCCGCTCTAGCAGGGAAAATGGCCTTTAAAATGCATGTTGTTGTTGTTGTTGTTGTTAGTACCGACCGCTGATGCTCTCCCACCTTCACCTCAAACTCACCACTGTTCCGGTCCTTCGTCCTTACAGCTGTGCACGCTCTCTCGTACATTGCCATCACGATTCTGATCAACCATTCCTCCACTCCTAACTTCCTCAATGCCCATGTCACTACTTCGTGTGGAACCCTATCGAATGCTTTCTCCAGATCAACAAACCCAAGAAACAACTTCTTCCTCTTCTCCATGTACTTCTCGTGCAACTGTATTACAATAAAAAGCGCGTCTGTCGTTCCTCTTTCTGGGATAAATCCAAACTGAATTTAGTCGATCTTCACTTCCTTCCTCATCCTCCTCTCCAACACCCTTTCCAATACCTTCATTCCATGCTCCAATAACTTTATCGCTCGATACCAGCCACAGTCCAGAGGGTCACCTTTCCCCTTGTATAGAGGGATGAGGATACTCAGTTCTCAATCCACTGGAATGCGGCCTACTTTCCCCAACAGATTACAGATCTGTCATTCTCTTACACCTCAACTTCCCGCTGCCTTCAACATATCTCCCACAACTCCCGTCGGCCCTCCCGCTTTTCTACTCTTCATTGGTTTTATCACTTCCTCAACTTCCTTCTCAGTTATCTTCTCCGCCGGACCTAAAACTGGGTTACTCTCCATGTTGCCGTCCCATTCATATCCTGCATTCAATAGCATTTCCATATGTCTCTCTTCCGTCTTCCTTTAATTCCATCTGGGTCCACAACAATTTGTCCCACTTCATCATTCAAGCAACTCACCCCCATCAAATCACACTTCTCTTTCGCTATCTGCTTTGCAATCCTGAATACCGCTCTCTGACACTCTTCTGAATCCAAGCGTTCTCTGAACATTTTCCTACATGCCTCCTGTGCTTTTGCTACCTCTTTCTTTGCAGCCTTCTTGGCTGCCTTATAACTTTCATGCCCTGCCTCTTCTGCCCCCGTACTCTTCACCTTCTGCCACTCCTTGAACTTCTTCCTCTTCTCGTCAATCCTCTTTCCAACTTCATCATCCCACCACCATGTTTCCCAGTGCCTCGGTGGTCCTTTCGTCCATCCACATACCTCACAAACAGCCCCCAACAGACTATCTTTCATTGACATCCAGCAACTTTCAAGCTCAACCACATCATCCTCTACCCTACTCAGCCTCTCTTTTAATGCCTCCCTCACTGTCACCTCTTTCAACCTCCACACCTTCATTCTCGGTTGGTACTTCACCCATCGACCTCTCCTCGCAACTTTCACCCTTATGTCGCAGACAACCAAGTGGTGCTGTGAAACGGCCTCCTCCCCCGGGATCACCTTTGTGTCCTGGAGGTTCCCCCGATCTCGCCTACGCACCATCAGGTAGTCAACGGTGGTCGTCGACCAACCTGACTTGTATGTAACAAGCTTATTATCCTCTTTCTGGAACTGAGTATTACAAATCAACAAACCAGCTCCATCAGCAAACCCCAAAATCCTTTCACCTTCTCCATTCCTCACACCATATCCGTAACCCCCAGGACCTCCATCGAAACCATCTATACTCCTTCCCACATGTCCATTTAGGTCTCCTCCTACCACAACAACTTCCTCCTCCTTCCCGTTTTCCATCAGCTTCTCTATCGCACACCAGAACCTGTCCCTCTCTTCATCACTCCGACCGACCTGCAGAGCATATCCCGAGATGACGTTCACCAAGAGCTTTCCATTCATCATTTTCACCATCATCAACCTTTCACTCACTCTAGTCACACTCACCACACTGTCTACAAACTCCTGAGAAAACAGGACACCAACACCATGCATGCCTTCCGGGCACCCTTGCCACACAAACTTGTATTTCTGTCCTTGCCTACCCTTCACCATTCTCACACCACTTCCCCTTCCATCTCGTCTCCTGCACACAACATTTGTCCACTCTTCTTCTGACCAATACTTTCACTACTTCTCCTGATCTCCCTGTCATTGTCCCGACATTCCATGTCCCAAACCTCAGAAACCGATCTCCACGTCGGGCATCAGACGTTTCGTCGTCATAAATGGAGTGATTTCCACACTTGGTTCGATCGGGTTCCCCATGTTGAGTTTTGACGAGAGGGAGTGAGGTCACCCACGGGGTACTTCGGGCTGTACCCTGCCCATATGTAATTGTAATTGTCATGGTTCCCTTTTTGAGGCAATGTTTTAATGGCCGGATGCCCTTCCTGACGCCAACCCTTTTAGTCTCCTATTACGACACACAGGGATACGGTGTACCTATTCTAAACTGGGATACACACCGGGTAGAGATGCCACCAATGAAAGGTGGAAAAGTGCTACTGCTCTGGTTTTGATAGTTGGCATTGATTGTGTCGCAGAGTTGACAGCTTTTTGAAATTGGTGCTTCGCATCTACTGTGCCTCACATGTTTGGGCAAATGACCGTCCCTTACCCACCTCTAAATCTTCTCCACCCTTCCCCAATCTGTGTCGATCTGGTTCTCTTAGTTTGGAACCAATTAGGTCTGTCCTTTTCTGCGAGCAATCGAAAGACCCTGTATGTGCAATGCTCAAACGTCCTTTTTTCCTTTGTTGTCCTCCCCTGTACCCTGTAGATGGCCTGCAGTCGTGCCGAATGCCCCTCCCCTGTACTCTGTAGATGTCCTGCAGTCCTTCCGAATGCCCCTCCCCTTTACGCTGTAGCTGGCCTGCAGTCGTGCCGAATGCCCCTCCCCTGTACTCTGTAGATGTCCTGCAGTCCTTCCGAATGCCCCTCCCCTTTACGCTGTAGCTGGCCTGCAGTCCTGTCGAATGCCCCTCACCTGTACCCTGTAGATGGCCTGCAGTCCTGCCGAATTCCCTTCCCCTTTATGCTGTAGATGGCCTGCAGTCCTGCCGAACGCCCCTCCCCTGTACCCTGTAGATGGCCTGCAGTCCTGCCGAATGCCCCTCCCCTGTACCCTGTAGATGGCATGCAGTCCTGCCGAATGCCCCTCCCCTGTACCCTGTAGATGGCCTGCAGTCCTGCCGAATGCCCCTCCTCTTTACGCTGTAGATGGCCTGCAGTCCTGCCGAAAACCCCTCCCCTTTACCCTATTTGGGGTTGGTACTATAAACAGCCTGTGCCGAAACGTGTTGGGGATCTTCAATGGAGAATTGCTCATTGGATCCTACCTACAAATAAATTCCCTAATTCACCGCTTCTCACAAGCGATAAGTGAGCAATGTCCCTTTTGTGGACAAACTGAAACCTTGCCCCATGCGTATGTATGCTGTGACTGTTTAACTCCTTTATTTGTTTTCTTTAAAATGTTACTCGCATATCTTTCCTTTGTTTTTGATTTTCCTACCTTTATTTTTGGCCCCTGTGGGCCTTTCACTTCCCCAACAACAATTTAAATTCATGCTTTTTTATTTCACAAGCCAAGTTGGTGATATATAAGACCAGGAAATCAAAGATATGTAATGATTCGTTTCGTACAGATGTTTTGGAAATGTTTAAAGCTCTCTGTGTTTCAAGAGTTCAGCTGGAATTTTGTTGCTGTTCTGAGGTACAACTCTTTGAGAAGCAGTGGTGTGTGAGAGAGGCATTTTGCAAAAAAGCTGAGGGTCTGTTAGTATTTACTATGTAGTTGATTTCCTTAATACTCTCTTGTTTGTTTACTTATATTTTCTTTATTTATCATGCAAAGGTTTGTGGAACTGTTGTGATTGTTTCCTTTGAATCACTTTCATTTGTTTTGTTTATACTTTTGTAATACAAGGAACTTGTTATACAAGGAGACTTTCAGGGGAAAAAAGTCTTTCTCTCTGTCGCCCCCTGCCGGCTGTTGCGATTTGGGTGTGGCATCATGGCGGCTGTGAGCAACTGCTCTGTGTTGTTGTGAGTCCTTTGTGTGTTTTTCTCCTCTCCTGCCTTACCCCTCCCTCTCCTTTTCCATCCTGTGTGCTTTGGCGTTTTGTTTTCATCTTTTCTGTACCTTTGAGAGAGAAAGAGAAAGAGAAAGAAAGAGAGAGAGAGAGAGAGAGAGAGAGAGAGAGAGAGAGAGAGAGAGAGAGAGAGAGACTTTTGACTTTTGTGCCCTTTTATTATAAAAATACAAGCAATTCCACAAAGCGGTTGTAAGCAAAGCAACCAGTTTAAAGAAACATTCCGTAAGGATCATGAATTCACCAAAAGGAGCAAAGGATATTTAAAGGAAACCAGCAAGTATAAAAATTTTACAAACCAAAGGTGAAGACACAAACAAAACCACAAACAATTTCAAAGGAAATGCTCATGCAAGAGCTATGACCACATCAAGAGCAAAATTAAGCATTTAATTAAATTAAGCGAAACATTGAGAGAGGGAGAGAGAGGGAGAAAGGGAGAGAGAGAGAGAGAGAGAGAGAGAGAGAGAGAGAGAGGGAGAGAGAGAGAGGGAGAGAGAGAGAGAGACAGAGAGATTTCATTCCTTTTTTTGAAGGAAAAAACCTTTTCCACCAATGCAGACAGGTAAAACAAAAAATATTTACAGGTCATGAGAGCATTTCTACAAATACAGACAGTGAGAAAAAGAAAACCATGGTTACAAATCAAAACAGACAGCAAATAAAGTTGATATATACAGTCATAAAAAGGTACCATTTCGAAGCATTTCACATTACACCAAATAAGAGAGCAATGCTATATTACAAGTTTAATGTAAGGACTCCGTCAGTTAAACTGCACAAGGAACGCCGAACACACCATCGTTTCTGGAAGTCCCCACAGTTATCAAAAGACAATTCCAGGTTCAGCCGAGACGACACCAATGACCTAAGAAAGACTACAGCGTCATCCACTGGAACAACACTGTTCCGGATTTTCCTTTTCCTGGACACATATATAGCAAGTTTTGCCTCAGAAATTAAAAAGTTGGCTAAAAAACATTCGTGCCTACATCTGCGTTTAATACTAAAACCAAATATAAAAACACAGTGTGTAAAAACCAACCCCAACCCTTGAATGACATGCGATAAAACAGTAAAAAGTGGTGTCAATCTTGGGCATCCAACAAAGGCATGAAAAAGAGTTTCCTGGGCATCACAAAAAGGGCACTTTTCAAGGACATGTGGACACATTCGGTGTATCAAAACGTTTGAGGGTAAAATGTGATGTGCCAATCGCCACTGCAAGTCTCCGGAGCGTTTGGCAATGGGTACCTTGTACATAACAAGCCAGTTTATCGAAGTAGAATGAGTAGTCTGGAGCATTCTCCTCCAGTGTGCTTGTGGTTCTGCAGGTCTATCAGAAACAAGGGTTTTGACACACATGCCATAAACAGAGGATTTTTCCATCAACTTAAAGGAGGTGAAACCTTGAAAAAGAAGCAAAAGCTCTGGAAAGGGGTGTTGGGATGAGAGAGGGCCAGCTTCCACCTGTGGAGCCCATTTTAGCTTGGTTTGCTTGAAAAAGCGCAGAATCACAGAGAATATCCTCCCAATGACTCGAATGGACCTAACTCCAGTGGCAACAGCGACGTCAGCAGCTGGTTTCCACTTGTAAGGAGGAGGGGTTCTAAAATCTTTAACCTTGGTGCATCCAGCATCAATAAACTTTTGCATAAAAGTACGATCACTGCAGACCCCTTCAAAAATGGGGTTTAAAAAAATTGGCTCGTTTAAGAACATTTCAAGGGAATAATTACTGTTATCACGGCGAACGGTAACCGCCTGCCATGCCTCCAGCACACTCCTGTAGAACAGGGGGACTGATGCCATATCGACTTTCTTGCTGCCAATAAGGAACAGCTCCTGATCGTAGCCGAGTCTCCCTGCCTGCCGAAGCAGGCAGTGAGCCAATGCCTTCCACGGGACGTCTGTGTACAGCAGTCGACGAAGCGACAGGAGGCGAAAAGCCATAACTTTACTGGTAATGGCAATCAGACCCTGTCCTCCTTCAGCAACGGGTAGGTTTAACACACCAGGTTTGAGCCAGTGCTTCCCCCCCCAAAAGAAGTCAATAAAAATAGATTGCAGTTTTTTAAGAATAAAATCCGGGGGCTGCAGTGCCATAAAAACGTGCCAAAGCATCGATGCTGCAAGGTTATTTATAATGAGGGTTCGGCCCCGATAGGAGAGTTGGCAGAGTAAGCCCTTCCATTTTAGCAGCCGCCTCTCAGTTTTAATTATGAGAGATTCCCAGTTTCTCAAAATGAAGTTTTCGGTACCAAGAAAGACACCAAGGTAAAGAACGCCATCCCATGCCCATTCGAGTTGCTCCGGCAGAGTCGGAGGAGTGGCGCCATTTTGCGGACCAAGGTAGAGAGCTCTGCTCTTTTTCCAATTCACTTTTGCCGAACTTGCCAAACTGAATTCATGGACGCATTGGACCAAGGCCAAGACGTCCTCATCCGAGTGAACGATTGCACAAAGATCGTCTGCATAAGCAATCACCTTGAACGGGTTCGCAGTTGGTTGAGGAACGAAACCAGGAAGACGTGCGCGCAAACGAACGAGCAAAGGCTCAATCGCGAGGGAGTACAGGAGGCCGGAAAGAGGGCAACCTTGACGAATGTCTCTACTAGCCGGGAAAGGCTGACATAAAATGTTGTTAACTTTTGCTAAACTAAAAATGTTATTATACAGTAGCTGTACGTGAGAGATAAAAAATTCACCAAAACCAAACCCCCGTAAAACAGAGAAAAGATAAAAGTGATCGATGGCATCGAAGGCCTTTTCTTGATCGAGGAACACCAGACCAACATTTCTTTGTTCGAGAGAGCAGATATCAATCATGTCACGTACAATAAAGATACTGTCGTGAATTGACCTTTTAGGGACACAGTAAGATTGATCTGGGTGTATGATCTCCCCAATCACGACTCTGAGCCGGTTGGTGAGAGCCTTGGAAAAGATTTTATAATCCACGCATAGCAAGGATATCGGACGCCAATTTTCCACCCGATGCAGATCTCCCTTCTTGGGTATTAGGGCAAGCACCGCTCTACGGCAGCTGAGTGGCAGTTGGTTGAGTCGTAAACTGTCAGAAAATATTTCCAACAGTTCCGTCCCAAAGAGATCCCAGAAAGCTTTGTAGAACTCTACGGGGAGTCCATCCAAGCCAGAGGCTTTTCCATTCGGCAAGGCTTGTAGTGCAACAAACAGTTCCTCCATAGTTATCTTTCTGACCAGCTCTTGACGTGCAGTAGCTGACAAGGTGGGCAAGGACGCAGTTAAAGAATGCACCATTTCGTCATCAATGTCTTTCCTACAATACAGATCAGAGAAGTAATCTTTAACCAGGGTTCTAATGCCCTTGTGATCCTTTATCATATTGCCCTGCACAGTCCGTAACAAGGTGAGCTGCTCGCTACCCTTTGAAGTGTGTTCAAGTCGAAAGAAGAAACTAGAAGGCACGTCCAGATGACGCAAATTCTCCACACGGAGACGAACCATGGCACCTCTAGCTTGTTTTACACATAGCCTGTTGAGAATAGCTTTCTTTTTGGCCAATGAAAGATTCGTTTCCATTGTGTTGGAAGGTGACAGATGGCTTTGCAAAGCTAAAATTTCTTTTTCAATAACACTTTTAAAGAGAGACTCATCTTTTGTACAAAAGAATCTATACTGCTGACAAAAGGTTTTAATTTGCACCTTGGCATTATCCCACCATTGATTGAGGGAAGAAAAAGAAGGTTTCCGCAAAAGCAGTGTACCCCAGAAAGCCCGGAAGGCTTTAAGGAAAGCTTGATCCTCTAAAAGGTCCACATTAAAAATCCAATGTGCAGCTCCATAGTTCCGTATCGGAGAGAGAAGAGAAAAGGTGACCATGTGATGATCGGAGAAACCGATTGGTAAAATTTGCACATTGCCCATCATGTTAAGAAAGTTACTATTTATGTAAACACGATCTAGCCGAGCGAAGGAAAGCCGACCGTCAAGACAGCGACACCATGTATACTGGCGTATGAGGGGGTTGTGAAGTCTCCACGCATCAACGAAAGAGAATTTAGATAAAACCCTTGCCAGTGGGATGGTACTAGCTAGATGAGGTTCTTTACCGTTCCGGTCCATGGCAGAGTCTAGAGTACAATTAAAATCCCCACTCAAGCAAACAAGATTATTAAAATCTGCATGAGTGAGTGATGTTTCTAACTGTGTGAAGAAGGTGACCCTGTCAGTGCTGTCACTGGGTGAGTAGACATTAAAAAGTGTGTGCCTGTAACCATTGAAGGTGAAAGACACAGAAATTAGATACCCCTTAATTATGTCTTCAAAAACAATGTCAGTTTGGAGGAAAAAAGAAGATGAGAAGAATATAGCTACCCCGGCTCTAGGGCAAGCCAAGCTACTGAAAAACCATTGGCCGTTCATCAACCTTCGCCATTGGCTTTCGCACGAAGGACTGCATCTCGTCTCCTGTAAAAGCATGACATCAATATGCTTTTCCTCAGTGAGTAATTTCACCTGGGTCTTGCGCAATGGGGACCGCCCCCCATTGATATTCAAGGTAGCTACAGAAAAGGTCATGTGAAGAAGAAGGGGAAGGGGTTATATAGCGGAAGGTTGGTCTACTTGTAGCTCTTCCTTCGCTTTGACGATGTACTTCTTGAGGCGGAATACTTCTCGTTCCCCAACTCCGAACTGGCTGGACTTCAGGACGAGATATTTCGCGGATGTTATGAAGATTTTTAGGTCTGGAAAGAAATCTTTCACCTTTACTCGCCTCTTCCGAAAAGTGTCTTTCAGGAATTTTAGAATTTCTGCAGGTGTGATGCCCGGGTCACCCTCCGGCCCATGAGACAACAACACTTCGTTCCAAGCCTCGATGCTGATGCCAGACGTGAGGGATGAGGCTCCATCGGAGTCATAGTCCAATTGATCAGCGTGAGTCTCACCCTCTAACGATAAAGCAGGTGCCGGTGCAGCAGATGCTGTGTGTGCCATCCCCTGAATGTCTGCAGGTTTTGGACACGTCTGCAAATCAGACAATGATGCAACAGGTGTTGCGAGATTCACCTCTTCATGACCCGCTATGGTCATGCCACGCTCCGGAATTATATGAGGCGTTTCAACGACAGAACTTGTATATGTCTTGAGGGCACAGCCTGGGACATCCTGAGGCACAACCTCCTCAGGTGCGTCATGCCCAGCTGATACAGAAACTGCGCATTCCATGTCTGCGCAGCCCGGGACATTCTGAGGCACGACCTCCTCAGGTGCCTCACGCCCCGCACGGACAGAAACTGTACATTCCGCACAGCCCTGGACATTCTGAGGCACGACCTCCTCAGGTGCCTCACGCCCCGCACAGACAGAGACTGTACATTCTATGTCAGCACAGCCTGGGGCATTCTGAGGCACGACCTCTTCAGGTGCCTCATGCCCCGCACAGACAGAAACTGTGCATTCCATGTCCGCACAGCCCAGGCCATTCTGAGGCACGACCTCCTCAGGTTCCTCACGCCACGCAGAGGCGGAGGCTAAAGTGGGCTCTGTAGGTCCATTATTGTCATCACAAGCAGCTCTTTCACTCTGATTCATTAATTCTTTATCATCATCAGGAGTTAGAGATGCAAATCTATTGTGTAAGGCTATGCCGGTAACACAAGGAGCCACCTCAGTGAGGGGTCCATTGTCGCTTCCAGTCAACACAATCTTTTTTGAATCCCTCGTTGCTGCTTCGTCATTATTGTTCGGCCGTTTGTGCTTCTTCCGAGCAGTAACAACAGTGAAACCTTCATCATTCACGGAGGAATCCCTCACTGCTGCTGTCGATGTCGACGGCTGATTGTCCACAGCATTACCAGGTTCTGCCTGTTTAGGCGTGCCCACGGGGACAGTTACCTTCGTACACGTATCTCTCGCTGCTGCTGTCGATGTCGACGGCTGATTGTCCACAGCATTACCAGGTGCCGCCTGTTTAGGCGTGCCCACGGGGACAGTTACCTTCGTACAGGTATCTCTCACTGCTGCTGTCGATGTCGACGGCTGATTGTCCACAGCATTACCCGGTGCCGCCTGTTTAGGCGTGCCTACGGGGACAGTTACCTTCGTGCAGGCACCTTTAACATGTCCGTGTTGCCCGCAAATGAAACAGGTCGTCGTTTCGGTCGACACATATATTTGATAGTTATGACCATTGAGCGACAGCGTCATGGTCGCATTAAGCGTCTGAGCGTTGTCTTTGAGGATAATATAACAATGACGCCGGAAGGTCATGACATGTCGGAGCGAGGCGTCTGCTCGAAGTCGCAGGGGGATCATCGATATCCGGGACACGACGGTGCCGAAACGATTAAGCGAAGAGACAATGTGCTCGCTCTTTATAAACGGCGGTAAGTTCGACAAAATGATTCGGACCGCCGGTGTGTCCATCGGACTAACACTTAAATAAATGCCCTGGGATAAGGACAAACCGTGTTCCACCACCTCATTAACGAGGTGTTCCTTTGATACAAAAACCACGATTCTGTGGTTCATCCTGGAGGCAGCGAGGACATTATCCAGGCCGACAATGTTACCAATACTGGTTACCACGTCCTCGACACTCACTCCGTCAGGCGGGCAAGCAATAAGCCCGTGTTTGCGAGTCAATGACTCATACCTGCTATTGTGCAAACGAACGTTCGCCATAGCTAAAAAATAAATGAAATGAAAGAAACGGTTTCAAAATCAAACAAAAGAGAACCTGTCGCGAGCAAAACCTGCAGGCGAAGGTAAAATGAAAAGAAATAGAATAAGGGAGCCGATAAACGACGATGATGAAGAACACGGCAAGCAGAGCACAGGCCCGAAGAACACAAGGTCCTTTAGGACTCGCACCAAACTCACCGTGCGCGCTCTCTTTCTCTCTCTTGTCTCAACAAAGAAGGAAAACACGGGGAAAACTTCACAAGCACGTACAAGTACACAGAGGGAGTGAAATGGGGGATGGGAAAGGCAAACAACACAACACAGTACTCACAGCTCCTCACACACAGCAGCCATGATTGTCACACCCACGCACGACTCACCAACGACCAGCAGGGGGCGCGAGAGAGAGAGAGAGAGAGAGAGAGAGAGAGAGAGAGAGAGAGAGAGAGAGAGAGAGAGAGAGAGAGAAAGAAAGAAAGAGAGAGAGAGAGAGAGAGAGAGAGAGAGAGAGAGAGAGAGAGAGAGAGAGAACAGTTCAGTGTTGAGAGGGTCCTAAGCCGGCGGTCTGGCATGGCCGCCGGGGGGGAGGTCTTTTATTCACTTTGTGGCTGTGTTTAATGGCTTTAGGCTATAGCTGATCTGTTTGTTGGTGTTCGACAAACATTGGTTTTCTCGGTTATGAACGTGTCTTTGGTCGAGTTAGAATGGCGGGTGAACGTTTCCGCATTGATACTTACGAATCGCTAACTCGTAAACACGGGCTAGCTTGTGTTCCTCCCAACGAGGTGGAAATTAACGATGAACTTTCCGCCATTGGAAACGTCGTTGGTGCACACAGTATTCGTGCTGCCTCTCGTATGAATATGAAATTCCTCGTTTTTTTGTCCGAGGAGCACATGGTAGCGAGTGTAGTCGAACAAGGCTTGTTCATTGAACCGAACACGTTCCTCTCTGTGTTCGCTTTACAAGCCCCGACGGTAAAGATTAACATCAGTAATATCCCGCCATTTATTAGAAATGAGGAGTTACGTGAACAATTAAACAAGTTCGGGAAGGTCGTATCGAGGATTTCGATGGTGCCGATGCGAAATGTTTGCGATCGATTCAAACATGTCATGTCCTTCAAGAGAGTGGTGTACATGATACTGCCTGCAAATGTAAAAACGCTCAATGTCGTGTTGAGTGTGAAAATCAACGGCTTTGAATACAAAATGTATGCCTCCTCGGAGGCTATGACGTGTTTCGGGTGTGGGGCTTACGGGCATGTGAGGAGTGCCTGCCCCAATGCGGTTACACCGCAGGAAAGCGGAGGATTGGTGAGGAGCGACTCCTCTTCACCGCACACCCACGGGGAGGAGGCGGATCGAGCGGTTAATCCACCCACCGCACCGACTGCGGTGAGCGAAGTGCCAGACCCGACCACCCTGACCCGGGGGGGAAGTGATAGATTTCGAACGTGAGGTGACTAACCCCGCCCCTACCACCTAAGGTGGGAATTAAAGTGGTTGAACCCTCCCCTCTCCCATTTCGTCCACTGTACACGACAGTGCGGACGATACCATGGAAGTATCCGTAGTGGACACCAGGAAAAAAGGTCAGAAGCGTTCAAGTGATGAATCCTGTGATTCCAAAGAAAAACAAAATAAGATTCAGATCATGTCAGGTTCGCAGGACCTCCAGGGTGAGGCCTACACCGGAAACTCCTTGGCGGTAATGGAGATGGGACCGGAAGTGTGTCTACTTGAGGATGATTCGCTTGCACCACTTGCCGAGATTGAGTATTACCCGGAAAATAGTGGATCCTCTCAGGATGTGGTAAGTCCTTGTCCTGATAACCAAACTCCCTCAGACGAGTTAGCAGCTGGATCTGCTAGTGAGGAAAAAATAGATAAAGGGGAAAGTCCTTACGACTGTGAGGATAACGTTAACCCTTCCCTGGCAGATAAAAATGAAAGGGACGATGAGGTGGGGGACACACTCATAGCCACAGAGGATATGGTAAATCTGGAAGGGTCTGCAAAGAGTGCGGAGGTCCTTGACCCTGTAGAATTGCTGTTTCCGAAACTAAGTGTTCAGCAAATAGTAGGAAAAGGTGCAGATCAAGACGAAGCACTTGATTCTGATGAAACCTCTTCTACTCCACTCTTTAGTGCTTCAAGTGCTCAATAGAGTGAGGCGGGTGATGACAACACCATCACCAGGGTTTCTCAAGAAAATGTTATTAAGTTCCTTGATGAAACGTTCAGGAAAAGACATGTAAAAATCAAAGACTACTTTCCGAATCTGCATGATTTTATTTTGACTGCAAAGAACATGATTCGTGAACCTTATCAGGTTAACATGTCAGAACCTCAATTCCAGAGGCTAAGAAAATGTGTAACTCGAGCAGGTAAGGAACCTCATGAATAGTTAACAGAGTGGAGATAAAAGTAGCATCCTTAAACATCAACGGTGGTCGCAGTTGTGTGCGTCGCCTTCAGGTGTTTCAAATGTTTCAGAATGAAAAAATTTATGTGCTGATGTTACAAGAGACGCATGCAAATCAGTCTTCTGAGGTTGAGTGGCATAAAATCTTTAAAGGTTGTCACTTTCTCTCCAGTGCTTTCGTTGATGCCAAGGCTGGTGTGGCAGTGGTGTTACATCCTAGACTCCAGCCGTTGGAGATCAGATGTAGGGAAATTTGCAAGGGGAATTTACTATCTGTGGAGTTTGTCAGTGGTAACCAAAAGATTTGCACAACTAATGTATACTGCCCGAGTGCTAACTCTGCAAGAAGTGCTTTTCTTCACAAGTTAGCAAGTTTTTAAGCACTATTGACCTGTCCATGTTGGTTTGTCTGGGGGGAGACTACAACTGTACCCTCAACACACAACTTGATAGAAACACTCCTGAGCCTCATCCACCGAGTGCAAGGCCTTTGGCACAGCTCATTAAAAACTTTCAACTTGTGGATGTGTGGCGGGTACAGAACCCTAACATCCGGCAGTACATGTGGGTTTGTGCCGCAAGAAATCTTTTGACAATGGCTCGTTTGGATAGAATTTATGTTAACCGTGATAAGGTAAATCTTGTCAAGAATTCTTATATAAGGCCATCTGGTTTTTCTGATCATCACATGGTCGTTGTTGTATGTGGCTTACCTCATCACGTTTGTAGAAGTGCATATTGGACTTTCAATGTCAAACTTTTACAAAGTGAGCATTTCAAAGAAGCATTCAGAATGGTATGGAAAGAATGTGAAATGCAAACGTTTTCCTACCTAAATTTAAAGCAATGGTGGGATTGCACAAAATCCCAAATTAAGTGCTTTTGCCAGCAATACTGCCGTTATAATACCTGTAACACACTCGGTGTGATAACTGCCTTAAAAAACGATATACTTTATTGTGAGCAGAAATCTGGAATGTCCAACGAAAATGTCCAGCAGTTGTCAGAGAAAAGAACACTACTGGCTGAAATGGTGAAAGAGCGTGCATCTGGTGCTTTCGTCCGACTGCGAATGGACAATATCCAACTTGACAAACCAAACAAAGACTTTTTCAATTTGGAAAAGACAGCCAAGATCCCTCAATAAATTCACGCTTTGCACTCTTCTGCCGGTGCGCTTCTGTCTTCTCAAAGTGACATCAAGAATGAATTACGAAACTTTTATTCAAAGCTGTTTGCCATGAGAACAGTGAACCAGGAAAACAGAAACGGGATGTTTGAACTGCTCCCATCTCTGTCTGAAGACCAGCAACAACAACTGGAGCCTGGCATCTCTCTCGGAGAACTTACTGCTGCTCTTAAAGGAATCCAAGATGGGAAAGCCCCTGGACTTGACGGCCTCCCAGTTGAATTTTACAAGGCCTTTTGGGACATTCTAGGCCCTACTCTACTTGACATCTTTCATGATAGCCTTGAACAAGGTGAATTGCCATTAAGTTGCCGGAGGTCAGTTTTGTGTCTCCTTCCAAAAAAATGGAACTTGCAAGACGTCACAAATTGGCGGCCTGTGTCACTCCTAAATACGGATTATAAAATATTGTCGAAGGCGCTCGCGATACATCTAAAGGAAGTCATCCCCCTTTTGATTGATATTGATCAGTCTTATTGTGTTCCTGAGCGTTCTATTTACGATAACATTTTTTTGGTGAGAGACTTGATCAGTCTCGGTCGTACTACATCTCATGGTTTTGGTTTGGTTCTTTTAGATCAAGAAAAAGCTTTTGACAGTGTTGACCATTCTTTTTTGTTTGCTGTACGAAGGAGAGCTGGTTTTGGACAAAATTTTGTTTCCTTTGTTAAGTTGTTGTATGAAAATGCATCCTGTCTGTTGAAGGTAAACAACAGCTTATGTCGCCCTTTTCCCTTTCAGCGAGGCATCCGTCAGGGCTGCCCGCTTTCAGGTATGCTCTACAGTCTCTCGGTCGAACCTTTACTAGTTTTGCTCCGCAACTCGGTGGAAGGAGCCTCCTTAACAAAAAAACTACAAAATGGTTACTTCAGCTTATGCGGATGACATTTGTGTTGCTGTTTCCAGCCAAAATGATGTGGATGAGGTCTCTCGATGTCTGTCCCAGTTTGAGCTCGCTTCCACGGCAAAAGTAAATTGGAACAAAAGTGTTGCCTTATGGGTGGGCCCCAGTCCACCTTCCTCAGCTCTGCCCGTGTTACCAGGAGGAATTCAGTGGAAGAAAGAGGGGTTTAAATATTTAGGGTTAATATATCTAGGAGTCCAAGCATATGAACAAAAAAATTGGGAGGGTTTCTTGGAAAGAATTAAGCAGAAACTGGCTAGATGGAAATGGTTGCACCACCTTCTATCGCTTAAGGCAAGGGTGACAATAATAAATAGCCTGGTGGTTCCATTTATTTGGCATAAAGTTATCCCCCTCCAACCTCCGAGATACTTGGTCACAGGCATTCAGAGGGCTCTAACTCAGTTTTTCTGGGGAGGCCACCATTGGCTTGGACCAGACATGGTGTGCAGACCCCGAAATGCAGGTGGCCAAAGCTTGATACATGTTCCGAGTCAGATAATGGCTTTCCGCATGTTGACGATAAAGCGTTTATTGTATGGTGAGTGTGTCCCATGGCGGCCTCTCACAAATGCTTGGCTGCAGGAAGCAGATGGGTTGAAGTATGACCGAGAGCTCTTCCTCATGGACCTGCAGCATGTCAACACGACTCTGCTCCCCGAGTTTCATCAGAGCCTTCTGAATGCCTGGCAAGTCCTTGGAATACAACGATTAGAGGTGTCCTACGATGCCAAAAAAATATATGCATGAGCCATTGGTTCTGAATCCTTTATTCCCTGAAATTTCAACCTCCAGGTCATTTATGCATTGCTTCACCTGTCATGGAATAAACAGAGTGCGAGACCTGATGAATCCTTCCCTAAATGGATGGTTATCCACCTGTTCTCTCACATCAAAAGTGGGGGTTCGGTCATCTAGAATGGTGGACAAAGTTTTGAGTTGTGATTAAAATTTTCAGGGAATTAAATATCGGGTGGACTGGGGCAGATGAAGTGGTGGACTCTCGTCTCTATTTCCCCGAGCTCCAAATCACCTCAAAAAAACAACAGTGTGTCTTCTCAGTCAGATGGTTGCGGTGTGTTTCATGTGATGGGGAAAAAAGTTATTTATGGGATATGCCAAGAGGTGCTTATACCGGGTTTCACAAAACCTTTAAAAAATCGGTGGGAGGAGATCATTCCGGCTAGTTCGTTCCTATCTCCAGTGTGGAAAGAGATGTATAGGTCTCCAACTTTAGGTCGAACCGGAGACTTAAATTGGAGATTAGTTCATCAGGCCCTGGTCACCAAATACTTACTTAATAAGTTTGATCCCTCTGTACAGAATGTTTGTCCTTTTTGTGAAGAGGCTGAAAATGTGACCCATGCTTTCGTGAAATGTAAGAGATTGGTACCCCTTTTTTGTTTCCTCCAACAGTTCTTTTATAAATTTAAGTTTGTTTTTTCTGTTGCAATTTTTGTGTATGGCACTGAAAGGAGCACCAAGAGCAAGACAGGGGTCCCTTTCTTGAATTTTCTGTGCGGAATTGCTAAACTTGCAATTTATAAAACGAGGAAGATCAAATTGAGTGGCAGAGATGAAAATGTGCTCTTTTGCTTTAAAGGAATAGTGTCGGCCCGGATAAGTTTCGGCAGTGTGAACGACGATTTTTTTTACAGATGAGGTGTTGGTTTTGTTTTTGTAAATTTTACTTATGCTCAATGTCCACATATACATGTATATACATCCTTTTTGCTTTACAACTTTCTTTTCTTGTAAAAATTTTTGCGGTGTTTTTCCGTGTGTGTTTCGATACTTTTATAATAACAGCACATAAAAGTCAAAAAAAAAAGTCTCTCTCGCCCCCTGCTGGCCGTTTGTTGTTGGGCGTGGCAAGATGGCAGCTGTGCATGTGTGGTGAGGTGTGAGCTGCTCCAACCTTCGATCTTTCTACACCTCCCCCCCCCCCCCCCTTGCTTGTTGTTCTTACCTTCTGTTTTTCCATCTTTTTTTAAATCCTCATGTTGTCTACTCTCTGTCTGCCCCCACCACTCCATTCCAACAAACCCGCTACTATAATTTCTCATCCCCCCCCAGCTCCCCGCCAGTTCTGCCCTCCCCCTGCCTCCCCCCCCCCACACCCCTCCCTTCCCCCCCCCCCCCATTACGTTCCTCGCTTGTGTTGCTGTCTCGATTCTCTTTCTTCCAGCTTCTTCTACCTTTTCCTCAGACACAGAGAGAGAGAGAGAGCCCACTCCTTTTGGTGAGGTCGACGGGTGAGTAGAGTAGTATTCCTATCGACACTCTAAGGAGTTGCGATGGGTTTTCGCCCTTTTCCTCATTAAGAGGTGTGTTTTACCGCGTTCGTTTTCTCGTGCTGGTATATGCCGAGTGGCGTTTTCTTTGCGGTTTTTTTCCCCCTGCTTTTACATAAAACTGTACTCGACCCCTCACTTTTCCCCCGACCCTCACTTTTCCCCCGACCCTCACTTTTCCCCCGACCCCAACTCGGCTTAGCCCGGGTAATTTGAATTAGTAAAATGTCGACGCGTTCCCCGTATGCGACTTTCGAAGCTCTCACACGGAAGCATGGCATGGTGTGCGTTCCTCCCGATGAGGTTAGTGTGGTACACATTGTTATTGCTATTGGGAATATCATTGGGATGGAAAAGATCCGCGCAGCGTCACGAATGAATAAACGTATCGTTGTTTTTTTAGCCGAGGAAAGCCTCGTGCATGAGGTTGTCGCGGCTGGTCTGTCCACAGACAATGGAGATTTCGTCTTAGTTTCCCCACTCGATACCCCAGCTGTTAAAATACTCCTATCCAACGCCCCCCCGTTTCTAAAAAATGAGTCGCGGTTAGCGGAACTATCGCGCTATGGTACAGTCGTGTCCCAGATCAAGATGCTGCCGCTGGGTTGTCGGAGTGAACAGGCGAAGCACGTCATGTCTTTCCGACGCCAGGCATACATTGTACTTCCCACATCCAACGTGGATAAAGTATTAAACGTGGTAATTAAATTCCGTATAAAAGATCACGACTACCAAGTATATGCGTCAACCGAGCCATTAAAATGCTTCACTTGTGGAAAGTTCGGACATTTAAAACGTTTCTGTCCCCGAACTGCACCCTCTGTGACCGAGCAGACAGGCTCTCTGGACAATACTGTACCCCCTCTACTTCTCAACACTGACGGACAAACTACCCCAACTACTGTCTCAGACCCCCCACTACCTCCCAACACTGACGGGCAAACTCCCCCAACTACTGTCTCAGATGACATCGCACCAAATTTAACGACCGCTGAAAATGCGAACATGAACATCTGGGATGGGTTTACACTTGTTTCCTCATTAAGGAAGAGGAAAACACCCCAGGATTCAGTTACACCTCGTAACGAAAAGGTGGTAGTTTTTCAGTCAAACACTGCGGGAATGCCTCTGTCCGACCAAACTACTACCAGCAACCGGTACGAACTGCTCATGCATGAGAATGTAGATCCCCAGCCCTTACCTGAGACTTTCCCCCACAATGCAACGGAGGAAAATTACATCCCTCCAAGGGAAAAGTAAAACTGTTCCGTGTCCTTCTGTGAATGATGCCGAAGTGCATCAAGACCCAACCGTAAAAATAGGAGGAAACGTGATAGCAGAAAACCTGACCGTACCTCCAGCGCCCCCAATTTCTGAGCACAATGAAAATATTCTAACCCCAGCAGTACCTGTGCCGGCGGTCTTACATAACATGCCTGAGCACATTGGTAAAACTGACAGAGAACCTCAAACTGTCAAACCGGTTACGGTTTCTCCCCCCCCCCCCTACTACCCGAGGCTCCTTTAATTCCACTACCCCCTCCTGCTCCTATTAATATGGAGCACGATGACACCTGCACACCACAAGTTACCTCAGAGCCCCAAGAACCAGGAATTGAAATTTTCCCAGACAGTGGTTCCGACATGTCCGATGAGGAATCTTACGAAATTGAGGAGTTCCCTACAACAAGTGAATCCAATGTCTTACCAACCCAAATATTGAAATTCCTCAACCACACCTTTAGAAAGAGAAACGTTGACATTAAAGATCACTTTTCTGACATGCACGGGTTTATCGACACGGCAAGGAACATCATCCGACGGCCTAGCAACCACCATTTCACAGAAGCCCAATGTAGCAGGCTAAAAAAGTACATTGTGAGAGCAAAAGATGAACTAAAAAAATGAGTTTTGGAAGCTTAAGTATAAATGGTGGCGCGAGTCAGCTGCGCAAACTCCAAGTGGTGAACCTTGCACTACAGAAGACATGAGACGTACTTTTCTTACAGGAAACCCACACTACGCCAGCATCCCATGCAGAATGGAACCGGATGATGAAAACGACCAATTTTTAGTGATTCCAATTCCCGAACTGCGGGAGTGGCTTTTCTTTTGAATCCCCATTTCCATCCATCAAAACTTTCCTTTAAAAACATAATCCCAGGGCACCTAGCCTCCCTAGAATTTGTTATTAATAACATAAATTTTACTTTGTTGAACGTTTATGCCCCTTCAAATAGCACGGAGCGGCAACGCTTCTACGTTAGATTGGGGCCTTATACAGGGTCCGTCAGGGAGGTGTGACGATTTTCAGAAAACTCGTACACAGTTATTTTTAGTCGAATTTCAATTTTTATTTTTTTTAAAGACGACATATATAATGCCATGTAATACACTGTAACAAAGACATTTAAAAAATGTAATTCATGTTTGAAAAATGACATCATCTAAATGGCGGCCGTTCTTGTCCAAGCATTCTTGCAGACGCGCGGAAAAGTTGTCCAAAGACCTTTCAACCATGGCAAGTGGAATAGCTCGAATTTATCTGGTGATGGCATCTGAAAGTGCGTGGTTTTTCAATGTAAACCTTAGCTTTCAGGTAGCCCCATAAAAAATAGTCACAGGGTGAAAGATCGGGCGATCGAGGGGGCCACTCCACATCCCCACGGATTGAAATGAGGTGCCCTGGAAAATGTTCTCTTAATAAGGCCATTGATTCTCTTGAGGTATGGCAAGTAGCCCCATCTTGCTGAAACCAAACTGTAGGGAGGTCAATGCGACGTCGTCTCAATTCAGGCAGTAAGAACTCGCGCAACATCGTAACATAACGTTGTGAGTTGACTGTCACAGTGCGTCCGCCTTCCTTGAAAAAATAAGGCCCAATTATGCCGAATTGGACTATTCCGGCCCACACAGTGACTCTCTCGCAGTGCAGGGGTCTTTGATGGAGTTCTCGCGGATTTGTTGCTGACCAATATTGGGAATTTTGCTTGTTTACACTTCCCGACAAGTGAAAATGCGCCTCATCACTCATGATGAGAACAGTGTCATCCCTCAGCAGTTCCAGCATTCTTTCTGCGAACGTAAACCACCATACGAAATCATTCTGCTGCAGTTCTTGAACCACCATGATTTTGTGCGCGTGATAATGAAGGTCCAAGTGCAAAATTCGACGAACTGATCTGTCTGACATCCGTAGAGCGCGAGCGTGCCGTACCGCTGACCGACGAGGGCTGGCCTCCACAGCTTGTCGAACCCTTTCGATGTTTTCCAGGGTCCTAACGGTTCGATCACCTCCCCGAGCTGCTCCCGGCCTCACAGATTCAGTTGTCCTGAAGTTTTTTTTTACCCACTTCAATATTGTGTTTCGAGATGGACCGGCGCCACGTCGACCAACATTGAAATGAGTACGAAATCTGCGCTGTGTAAGCACCACCAAACTACCCGTTTGAATAAACGTCTCAACAACAAAGACGCGATGTTCAATCGTCCACAGCTCCATGGCTACTGAAATGGCGCCTAACAACGAGTAACCAACAGCCATCACGCATGCGCTAGACCCCCCACTTGCACTGTTATACCCAATTCAAACATGAATTACATTTTTAAAATGTCTTTGTTACAGTGTATTAAATGGCATTATATATGTAGTCTTTAAAAAAATTTTTTTTTGAAATTCGACTAAAAATAAGTGTGTACGAGTTTTCTGAAAATCGTCACACCTCCCAGCCGTCACACCCTCCCCTGTATGAGGCAAATAGACCTGCACAGGTGTATTATAATGGCAGGTGATTTTAACTGCACTCTGCAACCAAACCTAGATAGGAACGGTGCAGAACCCCATCCCGGACCAGCTAAATTATTAGCAGAGATAATAAGGGATTTTAAGCTTCAGGATCTTTGGCGGCAACAAAATCCCATGACGCATCAATTCACCTGGAGCAAGATCACAAACAACCAAGTATCCCTAGCTAGGCTCGACCGGATCTGTATAAATTCACCATTTTTTAATCTCTCCCCTACCACTGGAATTTTTCCCTCTGGTTTTTCAGATCACCATTTAATTACTGTGAATTACCATTCACATCTATCTTTGAATCGCCATTCTTTCTGGAAGCTTAATGTCACCATTTTAGAAAACCCCTCCTTTCGGGCTGCTTTTGAAGACGTATGGTCTGTTTTATTAAATCAAAAACACCAGTTTACAGATCAGAGTTTGTGGTGGGACAACATAAAGGCCCAATGTAGAGGATTTTGCCAACAATTTTGTTTCCTAAGAACACAAGAGGAACGTAGAATAAAGGCTAGTTTAGAAAAGGAAATTCTACAAATTCAAACAAATTAAAAAAAACTCACTCTTCTCCCTAACAAGAACTGAGACTGAAAGAAAAGAAAGCTTTCCTTAATACAATAATTGAGAACCAAACCCAAGGGGCATTAAAAAGATTACGGTTTCAGCAGCTCAACCTTTTGGACACGCCAACCCGATACTTCTTTGATTTTGAATCTAAGGTTCCTCACCCCCAAATTACTGCTCTAAAATGCCCTGACAATTCTGTCATCACTCACCCTGAAGGAATCAAGAGGGAAGCTAGACTTTTTCTCCAACCTTTACAAAACAAAGGAAGTTGATCTAAATGGTGTCTCTCACTTATTTGATGGTGTTTCCACCTTAACCCCAGAGCAGAGGCAGAGCCTGGAGAAACCACTCACACTTGAGGAACTCTCCATCGCATTAAAGAGCCTTGGCAAAGGAAAATCACCTGGCATCGACGGTCTACCATCAGAATTTTTCGAATCTTTCTGGGACCTAATTGGCCCTGAACTGCTATCAGTCTTCCAGGAAAGCCTTGAAAAGAAGGAACTCTCGCTGAGCTGCAGAAGAGCAGTACTTGCCTTGCTTCCAAAGAAAGGCGACCCTTTACTCATCTCCCAGTGGAGGCCAATATCATTACTATGTACTGATTACAAGATCTTTTCCAAAGCTATTGCCTTACATTTTTCACCCTTCCTAAAGGACATTGTAGACATGGACCAAACTTATTGTGTTCCTGGTCGTAATATCCATGACAGTATTTCTGTTATTCGTGATTTGATTGATGTTTATGATATCCATCATGAAAGTGTTGGCCTTGTTTTCCTAGATCAGGAGAAGGCTTTTGATTATGTTTCTCATGAATACTTGTCCGAAGTCTTAAATCGATTTGGTTTTGGACCCTTTATTTTATCATGTATACATATGTGTTACTCAAACGTATCTGCCCTGCTAAACATAAATAATGAGCTTGTGCCCCTTTTTTGTATTAAAAGAGGTGTCAGGCAGGGCTGCCCACTGTCAGGTGCTTTATACACCCTTTCCCTTGAACCCCTCTTAAACATGCTTCGAAAGTCTTTGGTTTCACTGTTAGAGGTTTAAACCACACCATAAAGACCATTGCCTACGCTGATGATATATGTGTTTGTATCAAAAACTCTGATGACATTGATAAGATGATGCATGCTTTAGCACTTTTTAACAGGGCCTCGTCAGCAAAAATCAATTGGAAAAAGACTGAGGCACTGTGGCTCGAATCCCTTTCCCAACCCCCATTCTCCCCACCCCCCCCCCCCCCCACCCCTGTTTCTCCCCGCAAATATTGCTTGGAGAAGAGATGGGATCAAGTTTTTGGGAGTTTTTCTTTGTCCTGGAGATTTCATCAGGCATAACTGGGAAGGTTTGCCTGAACGCATTGAACTGCTTTTAATAAAATGGAAAGGCCAACTCCGCCAGTTGTCTTACCGTGGCAGAGTATTGGTCATAAACAACCTGGTTACCTCCATTCTGTGGCACAAGGTCTTGGCTCTGCAACCACCTGCTGGGTTAATCGACGGAATACAGAAGAGCATCACTCATTTCTTCTGGTCTGGAATGCAATCGCTACGATCGGAAAGATTGAATTTGCCGATATCTGAGGGTGGTCAAGGACCTGTCAATGTAAAATGCCAAATCATGGCTTTTCCTTCTACGCACGATATGGTCCATTTTGCACGAGCCTTTTGTGCTTTGGAGGCAACTTGCATGCTGCATTTTGGGTCGTTTTGAGAATTTCGGTCATGCTAAGGAGCTTTTCATGATGGACTTGACAATGTTTGATTTCTCTTCACTCCCGTCTTTCTACCGAAGTTTGTTAAATGCATGGCAAGCTCTCAAAAGCCATCGCGATCATACTACGTACGAGAGATCCATGTTCTTCAACGAGCCACTGTTTTGCAACTCACTTTTTGAGGGTTTTGATAACAGCAGGGCCTTCATTCAAAAGTTTGTGGCTACATCAATAACTAAAGTGTGCCACCTTAGAGACAGTGCAAATGATAAGTGGCTAAGTGTTGCTGCTATTGCCTCGGCGACTGGCGTCAGATCATCTCGCCAACTAGACAGATGTTTAAGGGTGGTGCTTCGTGCCTACGGTACCTCCCAACCTTGGTTGGTTCCTCCTGTACCTCCGTCTGAGCCGAGCCTCTCTCCTTTCCCCAACCTTCTTTTGACGGCCTCTGAAAACTTGGAGCCAATAAATTTTGGCCGCTCCTTTTCCTCTTCCAGTGGTAACCGTAAAACCTTGTATCTCCAATGTTTAAAAGCTCTTTTCCCCTCCTTGTCTCCCCCAGCACCTTGCAGGTGGCCTGCAGTCCTGCCACACACTCCTCCTTTCTCCCCAAACTGGGGATGGTATTATAAAAATCCTGTGCCAAAACGTGCTGGTGATCTCCAATGGAGAATCGCACATTGGATAATACCCACAAACTCTCTCATTCACCGCTTTTCACAAGCGACAAGTGATCAGTGTCCCTTTTGTGGACAGAGAGAAACCTTGCCCCATGCGTATATTCAATGCAGTCGTTTATCTCCTCTTTTTGTTTTCTTGAAAGTGCTATTTGCACGTCTTTCCATTGATTTCAATTTTCCAATCTTCATTTTAGGTCCAAGTGGCCCCTCAAACATCCAAGCAACAATTCTTGCAAACTTTTTCATTTCCCAAGCAAAATTGGCAATTTACAAAACCAGAAAATCAAAGATAAAGAATGATTTGTACAGTCCAGATACTGTAGCAATGTTCAGAGCTTTTTGCGAAAGCCGGATAAAACTTGATTTTTACTGTTACTCGCTTTCCAGCCAACTTGAACTCTTTTAAAGAATGTGGTGTGTAAAGGATTTTTGTGAAATATCTGAGGGTCATTTGGTGCTTTCTCTCTAGTCTTTACTAAATATCCTTTGTGTTTTTTTGGTAGCTTAACGGTTTGTTGGTTTTGATTTCCCCGATGGTAAAATAGTATGTAACTAGTTTGTTTATTTTGTTTTGACTGTAAAAAAAAATCTTTATTTTATACTTTTGTAATAAAAAAAGTCTCTCGCTCTCTCACTCTCTCACTCTCTCTCTCTCTCACACTCTCTCTCTCTCACACTCTCTCTCTCTTCCCACTCTCTCTCCCCACTCTCTCTTCCCACTCTCTCAACTCTCTCGCTCTCTTCCTCCTCTCTCTCGCCTCCTCCCTCCACCCTCCAACCCCCCCCCCCCTCCATCCACTCTCTCTCTCCCACTCTCTCTCCACTCACTGTCTCTCTTCTACTTCCATTTTCTCCCAACGGGCTTCTTTCCTCTTGTAAGTGCAACCCCCTTCACCCCCTTCTTCACCTCCTCTGGGTTAGACATTCTGTCAATACATTTTCAACAAGCCCAATTGCACTTCATTACTTCCACCCACACGCCCGGACCCCCCCACGCCTGGACCCCCTAACGGCTACATGTACAATGCACCAGGCCCATCCCAGACACAACCCATTCCCTGCAGTCTTTGTCAGAAGGTTATAATTTATTAATCGAGTGCCATGGAGCACTCCACATGGCTGCAGAGCAGGCGGGCTAATATTGTGCGGATGCAGAATTCCCTGTTAACCCGTCCATAGGATCCAGGCAGACAGCTCGTGCAGCCGTGTAATCCTGCTTTATTCTTCGCCATGCTCGGAGGTAAAACTTAGTTATTACAGGTGTGCACCTCTCAAATTCCCAGACGTTCTCCTTTGCCCTTTGCATTTCAAACTCTTGCAGTTTCCACCCCACCCCACAAGTCTACCAGACTAATTGGAAACTGAACAGCGCCCTGTCTCAAATGTAATTTATGACTTTTTGAAGGTGCTGCTCGGTTACTGTGGGGGAGAACTTTGGGGAGCAATTCACCCACCACGTGACCACGTCCATGTTAGCTTGGACAGTGTACGTTTCACAAGGTAACCAACACAGGTACAGTGAGAAGAGTGAATTTGATTTTACATGAGCAAACCTTGGTAAGGTGAGAGAAATATAATTGTTGGATGGAAATATCATTCACAACAAGAATTAACAGCACAAGACTTCAACGTGTTAGAGGAGGATTTAAATTTGAAAAGATTGGGCTTGGAAAGATTCAAAATATTTAAACATATCTGAAAACCTCATTACCGAGGGAAAGCAGTTATTAAATGTCTTTGTACAAAAATCCACACACATGCTAGCTATTACTTGTGTACGCATACGTACTGTCTGTACACGTGTATGACAAATGTACACAAATCCTGCTTGTTTTTTTTCTATGCACGTGCTTTCTTTTTGTGCACCTGATGACTTTTTTTTTTACACATGGTGACTTGCTGTTGTTTGAACATGTGCTTCTTTTTACACCTGCTGTTTTTTACACAGATGTATTGTAACGGATACGGTTCTTCAAGAACATTGTGCAGTCGGGCAGGTAGGGTACGAGAAGGTCTCCACGTCGGTCATGGTAACTTGGACTGAATTGGTGTCTCAGACACACGACCACGGCGAACCTGCCTGACAGAATTAGCCGAGTGAGGCGTCAAATAATTTGTTATTGGAGGTGCTTTAGCTTTATGCACGGACCCAATCTGCCCATCCACGGACCCGATCTGCCCATCCACGGACCCGATCTGCCCATCCACGGACCCGATCTGCCCATCCACGGACCCGATCTGCCCATCCACGGACCCAATCTGCCCATCCACGGACCCAATCTGCCCATCCACGGACCCAATCTGCCCATCCACGGACCCAATCTGCCCATCCACGGACCCAATCTGCCCATCCACGGACCCAATCTGCCCATCCACGGACCCAATCTGCCCATCCACGGACCCAATCTGCCCATCCACGGACCCAATCTGCCCATCCACGGACCCAATCTGCCCATCCACGGACCCAATCTGCCCATCCACGGACCCAATCTGCCCATCCACGGACCCAATCTGCCCATCCACGGACCCAATCTGCCCATTCACGGACCCAATCGGCCCATCTACGGACCCAATCGGCCCATCCACGGACCCAATCTGCCCATCCACGGACCCAATCTGCCCATCCACGGACCCAATCTGCCCATAATCTGCCAATTTGCTATTCCATAACTACAAAACCATGAAACCTAACAGCCCCAAACTTTGCATGCATATTTATCGATATCCAAGGGAGTGTGTGAATGAAAACTGGGTGTTTGGGTGTGTTTAAACACCCTTTTTGAAGAAAATTTAAGGGTGCTCATTACAGAAAAAAACAAGAAGAAAAAGACGTAAAATGTCATAGCCCCCGTGGTTTTAGTTATTTTGCTGTACGGAGTTAAAGGCCATCAGTTGGCCATCTTTGGTCGGATGACAAAACAAAATCTTCTTCATATGTACACATATATTGTCTTTGTGCCAGGTTTTAACAAAATCGGTCCATGCATGTGCGAGAAAAAGATGGAGAAACGTTTAAGTTACAAAATGGCCGCCAGTCGGCCATCTTCGATGATGTTCTCAAAAAAAAATGCCGTGCCTTTGTAACCCATCATTCATTTTCTGTGTGCCAAGTTTGAACAAGATCGATAAATGCATGTCCGAGAAATTGTTGAGGACGTGGTCAATATCAGGTTTTTTACAACCAAAATGGCCGCCAGTCTACTAGTCGGCCATCTTTGATCAGATCGCAAAATAAAGTGAGGCACACATATAGGCCGTCATGTGCTGTGCTTGTGCTTAGTTTGAACAAAATCGGAACATGCATGTTCAAGAAATGGTTTTCAGACACGTTGAAGTAACAAAATGGCCACCATTTGGCCATCCTGGATCTGATCTCGCAAGAAAATGAAGTGGACATGTACGCCATCATTCATTATCTGTGCGCAAGTTTAAACAACATTGGTAAATGCATTTCTGAATGGTTGAGGACGTGTTCAGCATCGGGTTGTTTTTTTTTTTTACAACTAAAATGTCTGTCAACCGGCCATCTTTGATCGCATCGCAAAACAAAATGATGTGCTTATGTCTACCATCGTGTATTATCTTTGTGTCAAGTATGAACAAAATTGGTCCATACATCTGCGAGATATGGTTGCGGACGCACACAAGGATCGACTGACAGACAGACGAGACCCAATCCATAAGCCCCCGTTTTGGACTAAGTCCAACGGTGGTTAATAAGCCTGACCATCTTCGTCAGCCCTCTGTTACATCGCTGCATTCTTACGCCACCATTTTGTTTCAGCCTATTCAATGCTTTGCATTGCATGCCTTGCATTGGAAACGATCTAATCTCACGGGATAATTAAAGTATATAATCAAAATATTTTTTTCGATTTGAGGATCGCAGCATGTGGACTAATTAATACCTTCACCCCTCTCCCCTCTCCTTTCCCCTCTCCTCTTCCACACCACTTTCCCCTCCTCGACCCAATCCACACCCTTGCCCCTCTTCCCCCTCCTCTCAGCTTGCTTGAGGGCTTAAGCCACTTGGTGAGTGCTTTACAAGCATCTTGGTAATGTAACACCCTGCCGTTCACCATTCTCTTACCTTTCATTTGTTTTATTTGTCTTTTGACTTTGATGATTATAGATGATTTTGATGATTATCGATGACTTTGATGATTATACATTATTTTGATGATTATAGATGACTTTGATGATTATACATGGCTTTGATGATTATGCATTATTTTAATGATTATAGATAACTTTGATGATTATACATGGCTTTGATGATTATACATGGCTTTGATGATTGTACATGGCTTTGATGATTATACATGACTTTGATGATTATACATGGCTTTGATGATTATACATGACTTTGATGATTATACATGACTTTGATGATTATACATTATTTTGATAATGAAACGACCGCGTGCGTAATGGAGTTTTGGGGTGAAGAAAACAGCCCAATGCAACGGTGGCGAACGCCGCAGAAAACAGCCCAATGTTACTGGCACTTCGATGAGATGATTTGGGGGAAACTTGAAAAGGGAACTATCTTATGTCATTTGGTGCAATGCAGAGTCAACTAGTGGGAAACAGAGCCTTAAACTAACATAGAATAAGAAATAACTATAGAGAGGTCTATGATTTTCTACGTGCATGCGATGGACTAACTAAAAGGACGACCTTTGATCTTTCACACAAATGGAGGTATTTACAAGAATCATTACAATTTACAGAGGGTGATATTTACAACACAGGATTCTCAAATCCACAACAATATATATTTATATATATTGTTGTGGATATGAGGATTGTGTTTTTTAAATTGTTTTACTGTGAACCCTCCTTCCTCCAGTTGTGTATAAAGGTCAAAGGTCATTCCGTAGTTATTTCATAAGCACCCACGTAGCCAATAATAGATTTCCTCCTTGTTGACAGTTATTTCCTTATTCTGTGTATTAGGCTAAGGATTTGTCTTCCATTAATTGACACTCCATTGCACCGAATTCAAATAGATAGATCCCCTTTCATTTTCAATTAACAAAGCCTCAATTGCCAACTGCATTCACTGAGACTCCATTAGCCACGAGGTAGGCTCGGAGAAGAAGGGGGAGGAGCTGCCGAATCCTGGGCGTGCCCGCCCATCGTCATCAAGGGTGGAGCCAGAGGGCCGTGCCGACCAATCAGGGCCGAGGCGAGCTCACCGATTGGCGTGTTCTCGAGGCCGGCGGCTTGATTTGCCCGTGGCGTTATAAAAAGCGCGCGCGGAAGCCGTTGAAAGAAGCGCGGGGGAAGCCTTTGACACAAGTGCGCAAGAGTGATGAGAAGGAGGCCAAGAGAGAAGTGCGCAAGAGTGATGAGAAGGAGGCCAAGAGAGAAGTGCGCAAGAGTGATGAAAAGGAGTCCTGAGAAAGCACACGACGTCCCCACGGAAGCAGTTTGAACCACCGGAGCTTGAACCACAGGAGCTTGAACCACAGCAGCTTGAACCACAGCAGCTTTGAACCATCGCAGCTTTGACCGCCGCAGCTTGAGCGTTGACGGCAGGTTGCTGTTGAGGAAGGGTGGCGGCTGTTCACTCCCGGCCCGGCCGTCCTCTGGTCCGAGCTGAACCTTCCTCCCGGTCCAGCCAATCGTTCCTGCCTCCATTCCCCATTCGTGTGAGTCTGTCTTTGTTTGTTCTGTCCCTGGGTTAATTAAGACTGAAATAGATAAGCTAGAGTTTCACTGTGTCCTTCTGGTCCGTCCCTCTTTCTGCTTTATTTTATTATCTTTCCTTCTTCCTTGGTTTCTTTCAATCCTGTAAATAGTAATAAATAATAATCGTATTTCAAACCTTTTTGTCTCCTTCTTCTTCTTCACATCCGCGTCGTCTTTGTCTTTTCCTCATTGAATATCTGTGGCACGATTTGGCCAACGTTCAGAATCGGGCTTAGTCATTGTTAACGGTTCGGGCCGCGGCGCCATCCGCTCGGCAAATCCAGTAACATCTTATCCGCGGTCCGTAACAATTGGTGCCTGGGAGCGAGATACGGACCTGAAGCGCTTAGTGCGCTGAAATTGCGAGTGGGCCGAAATTTGTTTTATAAAATCTTAAATTGAAAATCGTGCCATGGATAGTCAAGGCGGCGGGATGCCGGTGGGGGAACTAGAAGAGGGGTTAGGGGTAACCCAGGACCAGAGGGAGGAAATGGAGGAGAGCAATGGTGAGGTGTTTGAGGAGGTGTCAGGTGCACAAAATGGCGCCCTCGCGCACGTGGTTACAGCGGCACCAAATTTAGCGGCGCCCGTGACAGTAGCAGCACCGGTGGATTTGAACCTTTTTATGATGCAAATGGAGGCCCTTATGGCCAAGAATAGTGAGCAATTGGGAAACCAAATCATAGGGTTGGAAAGTAGAATGAGGGACGAAGCGAGGGGTACTAGTGAGCAATTGGGAGCAATGAGGGATGAAGCGAGGGGTACTTGTGAGCAATTAAGAGACGGGTTAAACAATATGGACAATAAATTTGAGGGGTTGGACAATAAATTTGAGGGGTTGGACAATAAATTTGAGGGGTTAGACAACGGGATAAAAGAGGTGAAGAATGGGTTAACGGGGCTAGAAGATAAGATGGAAGGCAAATTGCGGGAAATAGGGGAGCAATCCGCCCGGGAAATCAAACAGATGGGGAACCAGATAGAGGAGGTGAAAATCGGGTTAGAAGGGAAATTGGATGCTCAGAGGGATGAATTGGAACAGATGAGGGTGGCATCTACCAAAGAGATGGGAGAAATGGGAGAGGAGATCAGACGAGGTGTAAGCGAGGAGGTCTCGGGGGTACCCGAGGAGGTAAAGCAAGGTGAGAAGCGTATGGAGAAAGAGGTGAGGAATAATACGGCTAGGTTACAGGGGGGCATAGAGGGTCTGACGAGGGGAGTAGAACAGCTGACAGTGGGACAAAAGGAACTCGTGGACCAAGTGGAAAAGAACACTGCAATAATCGGGGGGTTAAAAGCGACACAAAAAGATATCAAGAACGAATTAATAGCGACAAAGAAGGAATGTCAGATGGTACATGAGGGGTTGACGAAGAGGTTGGAAGAGGTGACAGAAGTAATGGAGACGAAGGACCGAGAGGTGAGGACGCACATAGAAACGGTTAAAGTGGCGTTGGAGGAAGAGATAGAGGGGGCGCACCGGGAAATGAAGGACGTAAAGGAAAAATTAGAGGAGGTGGAAGAAGGGGTGAGTGAAATTAAGAAGAGACGGACGGAAACAAAAAAGGAGATAAAGGAGGAGGTGATGGATTATGTACAAGGTCTGTGCTCAAATCATGATGATGTACTTGCTGACCAAATAAAAAGTTTGCAGATGGCAGAGGAGGAACGGAGACGAGGTGCCAAGGTGAGTGGCGATATAATCGGCAATGTATATGGTGTGAGGGGAGCTTCAGTCGGCTTGGGGGTCGGTGTGGACCCGGGTGTTCATGAGAGGCCACTGGTGAAGTGTGTGACAGGTACGGTGTGCGAAAGAGGAGCTTTGCGAGAATGTCCGACTATGGGGTGTGTGAGGAAAAAGTGCGTGCCGAGGAGTGAGTGTGCTGTCGAGAGTGAGTTGGTCGTAGCGTGTGTGCGGGGGGGCACATGGAAGCGCAGGATGGGGAGTGTTACAAGAGATGTGACGGAAGCATGCACACCTGTGGTGAGTGTTACGGAGGGTGTAACGGAAGAGTGTGCGCAAGAGGATGCGCGAGAAAGGTGTGTAACAGAGGAGTGTATGGGTACAGAGTGCGCTGTCAAGAGTAAGGGTGAATGTGCGACCGAGTGCGGTGGTAAGAGTTGTGAGAGTGAAACGGAGCGTGAGTTGGTGGTGGCAGGTGAGAGAGGATGTACACCTGGAATGGAAGGATGCACACCTGGAATGGTAGAGCGCGTATGGGAATGCACGCTGGAGTTGGTAGTGAGGCACGTGGTTGGGTGTGCAAGTGAGAGCACACCTGTGGTTGTCACCGAGGAGGTGACCGAGAAGGGGGTGCGAAGAGGTGTGTTGGTGAGGTGTGCGAATGACGAGTGTGTGCAAAGGTGTGCGGTGGTCAGGTGTGTGACAAAGTCTGTAAGCGGAAGGAGTGTACCTGGGTGTGTAAGAGAAGGTGCAATGATGAGGAGCATGGGAATGGCTGGATGTATGAGCAAGGAACGGGCTGCAGGGTGTGAGCATGCAAGTGGAGCATCGACGCTAACCGGGTTAGCGGTTAGAACGACGTTTAGCCGAAGCGGGCCCTCGGGGCGTGCCGGGCAGCTTTGCGTGCCGCGGGGATCCGCGGGGATTGTGACCGCGGTGGTTTCGAAAGAACCGCCGTGCGGGATTCACGCCGGGCCTCGCTCTGACCGTCCGTGCTCCGCTATGCGGAGCGGGCGGCCCGGTAGGAAGGGTCGTCATGGCGACCCCTTTTTGTTGCGGCGTTCCGGCTGGGCGAGATCGGGCCATTGGACGGCCTCGTGCCGAGATGGTGCGTGGGATCTCGGCCCGGGTAAGCCCCCTTCCCTGCACCGAGTGCCGGACGGATCCAGCCGCCGGCACCAAGCAACCCGCGTTCATTGCTCGGCTTTACGAAGCCGAGCTTTAGAAATGAATTGGCGCACCGAGAGGCTCAAGTGAGTAGACGTGTGATGAGGATAGTGTTTTGGACCCGAAATTGAAAAGCAAAATTTGATGATTGGCAAAGGATTGGCAGAGTGATGATTGGCAGATGATTAGTAGTGATTGGCAAATTTTTAATTCGCTGGAATTTGGTGTGCAAAATTGGTAGTGGAAGATGCCCGATGTGGTGGGATGGCAACTTTGCCATCTCTCACAGCGGGGGCAAAGGAGCACTAGTCTTATGGGGTTTGGCAGTGAAAACTAGCCTGGGAGGGTTAGGATATCGTGTGTAGGGACCTAGAGATGACCTTAGGTAACGTTAAGGTTAGGTAGTGACAATGATACCTGTAGTGGGGACGCAGGTAGATTAGTTTGGTATAATAATGACGTGGTATGTGCTTAGTTTAAAGGGAAGATGGGGAGCACTAAGTTAGCAGGGCAACAGGTAGTGCAGATGATGCCGTGTGTGTGGTTAAAAGGTGTGATTGCACAGGTGTGCAACTGGACAGGTGTATGGAGCAGTGTGTGAGTGAGTGATAGTGATGTGAGTTGTGCTGACCAAATGGTCCAGGGAGGAAGGAGGGTGCAGGTGGCACCAGGTGTGATTGCACAGGTGTGCAACGACAGGTGTATGGAGAATGGTTGCGTGGAAGACATGGAGTGTGGAATATATGGAGTATGGAATGGATGGTTGTGGAGTGAGTATGGTGGAAACTGTGGAGTGGAGTGGATGGTGCGAAGGTGTGGATGGGGGAAAGGAGGATGGACCCCCATCACGAATACCCGGGGAGGGTAGTGTAAGTGTTAGGTAGAGGGTACAGGTAAATTGTGGTTGGATATTGGCATCTGTGGTGCATGGTGGAAGAATGGTATTTGGATGGGTGCATTAGTGACGTGGAAATGGCTGGGCGTGTAGCCTGTTAGTGTGTATAGTTGGTTGGGCACTCCACCACTGTGAGGATGTCGGCCAGGTGAGGCCGCAGGTGGGCTCTGGGAGCCGGTAGTTGTTGTGGATGGGGCCCGAGGATCCGGAGGACGGACCCGGGTAGCCCAGTGACAGAGGGCACCAAGGGGTGACAGAGCCAGGAGGGGCCTTCCCCAATTAGATAGGTTAGGTCAAGGAGCTAGGTAAGCTCGGGTGGCAACTGCAGTGGTGGAGGTGTGCAGGTGGGTAGACCTGCTGGGAGAGCTACACGACTCAGCCCGGAAATTGTGCAAGGGCACAGGGAGTTGCATCGGGGGAGTGAGACCCCAAATTGAGAAGCACGACAGTTTGGTCAATGGGAATTTGGTTCTTAAAACCGCATGGAGTAAGATGGCCAATGGTTTGGCAGGGAAAGACCCCGGGTAGTGTAAAGTGTGTTAATGTCATTTTGAGGATAGTTAGGATGGAGATATCCTCGCACCATCTGCATCCACTCACCTGGGATGACGTACCTCCACACCATGCCAGGTTGTTTTGATTATTTTTTATTGTGCAAATGTTTGGATTGTGAGATGCATCATGACGTGGGTGTGACATTGTGCTGATGTTCCATCTCTTCCTCCTTATGAGGATTGATGATGAATTGGGTGATGGCAAATTTTGGTTAGAGGGATTGTGGGAACGAATTTGGTATAGGAGAGATATGGGGAAGACGTGACAGTAGTGACGAATTTGTAATGTGTAGATTGTTGTAAATATGGGGTAAGGGCAAGGGTAGAGTAGGTGACGGTGGGGTGACGTACAGTAGGGACGAGCTTTTCTCCGCTCCGTCTCCATACGCACCTCACCTTGCATTGCCTTTATTGATGTGTACCCTTGTGACCTTACCCCTCGCTCATCTGTCTTTTTCCCCCCCTTTGTCTCCCACATGAGGACTGTGCGCCACTGGGTGCCGAGGGGAGCGTGCGTGAGTCCGCCATTGTGCGCCCGAAACTCTCGGAACCAGCTGTCTGCATCGATGCACCACCTTATGGACCACATGTCTGTGGCTGAGCACCACTTATGGACCCCATGGGTTGGGGCATGGCCCCTCTGCTGGAACCGGCCATGAAGGCCCGAGATCTTGCTGGCAGACCTTGGTCACAGGGCACCTATGCCCCACAGGTGAACCACACTAGTCGGCCCTGTGGGCCATAAATAAATAAAAACGGACACGATTGGTGCATTTTATTTTATGTCCAAATAGGCCGCCAGCAAAGAAGATGACAACAACTGGAAGAGAGCATTAGCCAGCAGAGGGGGCCGAAGAGCAAGACACCACCAAGGGTTTGTTGTTTTTTATTTTTTATTGAACAGTGATGACTGTGCACCGATTGGTGCTTGAGGGTGTATTGGTGCGTTGTGGGTTCTTTCATGGTGCATCGATGCAGGGCAGACTGGCTCCCCCCCCAAAAGAACGATCACAGGTCCTGGGTTGCGTTTTGTAAATAAAGTAGTCATTGTAAATAATGCGCCCCCACCGTAAATGTATAGTTTGAATACAATTCCGCAATTCGGTTAGCTGTGGGCGTGAGTCTGTTAGGTAGGGTGCAATGGAGCAGCGGGACATATTTATTTATGTTTTAAAACTGTCACACTCAGGGTCAGGTTAAATGTCGAGGGAACTACACCTACGTGCCACACTAAAAGTAAAGGTAAGAGGCCCGGGACGTGCCTAAGAGGAGGAGGGTGCAGTGTTGTGGATATGAGGATTGTGTTTTTTTTTTATTGTTTTACTGTGAACCCTCCTTCCTCCAGTTGTGTATAAAGGTCAAAGGTCGTTCCGTAGTTATTTCATAAGCACCCATGTAGCCAATAATAGATTTCCTCCTTGTTGACAGTTATTTCCTTATTCTGTGTATTCGGCTAAGGATTTGTCTTCCATTAATTGACACTCCATTGCACCGAATTCAAATAGATAGATCCCAATTCATTCCCAAAGCCCCATTCACAAAGCCTCGATTGCCAACTGCATTCGCTGCCATTGCCATGTGCTCCGTGCTCTGTGTGAACAGGAGGGGCGGGGTCGCCGGGAAGAGGCAAGCCCAGGGCGCGCCACGAGGGGCGGGGCTGTTCAGCCCCATGCCCAAATAAGGGAACAAGCCCGTAGCTCGCCACAAGGGGCGCGCCGTTGGGCGCCATGTCCAAATAAGGAGGCAAGCCCGTGGCATTGCCATATAAGGTCACAGAGCACGGGGGGAGGGCGGTACCGAAACTGAGGAGGGCGTGTCACACCGGCGCTTGATGATGAGATATGCGTGCGAAGATCGCGAAACGGCAGATGAGTCCTGAAAAAGCACACGACGTCCCCACGGCAGCACAGAGAGCGAACCATTGAGCAAGACTGAGAGAGAGAAACGTGAGAGGGTGCCTGTATTGCGGCAATAGGCCGATACCCTCTAGGCCCTATTGCCGGTCGGTGAGACGCGAGGCTGTGTTTGCCGGGTTTTCGCCTCGACCCCAAAGCGTGGATCGGAGCGCGCGCTTGGAGCCGGACCTCGACGCCTACCATCTGCCTGGACCCTCCTCTGCCGTCCCAAACCATCCCTGCCTTTCCATCCTTCTTGTGTACGTGAGTTTGTTTTGTTTGTCTTGTCCCTGGGTTAATTAAGACTGTAATAGGTAAGCTAGAGTTTTCACTGTGTCCTGGTCCCATCCCTCTTTCTGTCTTTATTTTGTTATCCTTCCTTCTTCCTTGGTTTCTTTCAATCCTGTAAATAGTAATAAATAATAATCGTATTTCAAACCTTTTTGTCTCCTTCTTCTTCTTCTTCTTCACATCCGTGTCACCTTTGTCTTTTCCCCATTGAATATCTGTGGCACGATTTGGCCCATGTTCAGAATTGGGTCTAGTCATTGTTAACGGTACGGGCCGCGGCGCCATCCGCTCGGCAAATTACCATCTTATCCGCGGTCCGTAACAATATATATATATATATACTAGCAGAAGTACCCGGCATTGCCGGGCGGGGGAGGGGAGGGAAGGAGGAAGGGGAGGGGAACAGGGGGGAGGGGAGGAGAGGGGGGAGGGGGGGAGGGGAGGGCAGAAAGGAAGGGGTCGGGGGGAAAGGGAGGAGCATGGGGGAGTGGGAGGGGAGGGTGGAGGGGGATGGGGAAGGGGTAGGGCAGAAAGGAAGGGGTAGGGGGGAAAGGGAGGGGCATGGGGGAAAGGGAGGGGGAGAGGAGGGGAAAGGGGAGTGGGGAAGGGGAGAGGGAGAAGGGAGTGGGAAGGGTAGGGGGAGGGGGAGGGGGGAAAGGGAGGGGGAGAGGGAGGGGGAGGGAGGGAGGGGGGGTGAGGGGGGAGGGGAGGGGAGGGGAGGGGGAGAAGCGAGGGGAGGGGGAGGGGAGGGGGGAGGGGGAGGAATGGGAGGGGGAGAGGAGTGGGAGGGTGGGGGGAGGGAGGAGTGGGAGGGTGGGGGGGGAGGGAGGAGTGGGAGGGTGGAGGAGGAGGTGGAGGGGGAGGTCGAGGGGGGTGGGGGAGGGGTAGGACAGAAAGGAAGGGGTAGGGGGGAAAGGAAGGGGTAGGGGGGAAAGAAAGGAGCATGGGGGAAAGGGAGGGGGATGGGGAAGGGGTAGGGCAGAAAGGAAGGGGTAGGGGGGAAAGGGAGGGGCATGGGGGAAAGGGGGAGGGGAGGGGGGAAGGGGAGAGGGTAGGGTGGAGGGAGAAGGGAGGGGGAGGGATGGGAGGGGAGAGGAGTGGGAGGGTGGGGAGAGGGGGAGGGGGAGGGGAGGGGGGAAGGGGAGAGGGTAGGGTGGAGGGAGAAGGGAGGGGGAGGGATGGGAGGGGAGAGGAGTGGGAGGGTGGGGAGAGGGGGAGGGGGAGGGGAGGGGAGGGGGGAGGGGGAGGGATGGGAGGGGAGAGGAGTGGGAGGGTGGGGGGAGGGAGGAGGGGGAGGTGGAGGGGGAGTGGCGGAGGAGGGGAAGGGGTAGGACAGAAAGGAAGCGGTAGTGGGGAAAGGGAGGGGTGGGGGATGGGGAAGGGGTAGGGCAGAAAGGAAGGGGCATGGGGGAAAGGGAGGGGGAGGGGAGGGGAAAGGAGAGGGGGGAAGGGGAGAGGGTAGGGTGGAGGGGGAAGGGGAGGGGAGGGGGGAAAGGGAGGGGGAGGGGGAGGAGGGAAAGGGAGGGGGAGGAGGGAAGGGGAGGGGAGGGATATAGATGGTTACTGGCAATTGATCACATCCAGAAATGATGTAATCCACACAATTTATGTACTTTACATAACGTTAATAGGAATACATGGCCGTGTAGATGGGAAATACAGTTTGTTTGAAATAAATCACAAATATCAGATGAAAGTGAAAAAAAACCTATGTGGTGTGAATGGCAATGTTCCTCGCTGAAATGTGAAAAA